>NW_027142423.1:2424167-2949365 GCF_026170545.1 Melanerpes formicivorus | reverse complement strand
AAGGAAAGGAAAGGAAAGGAAAGGAAAGGCAAGGCAAGGAAAGGCAAGGAAAGGCAAGGAAAGGCAAGGAAAGGCAAGGAAAGGCAAGGAAAGGCAAGGGAAAGGCAAGGCAAGGCAAGGCAAGGAAAGGCAAGGAAAGGCAGAGGAAAGGGCAAGGAAAGGAAAGGAAAGGAAAGGAAAGGAAAGGAAAGGAAAGGAAAGGAAAGGAAAGGAAGGGAAAGGAAGGGGAAAGGAAGGGAAAGGAAGGGAAAGGAAGGAAAGGAAAGGAAAAGGAAAGGAAAAGAAAAGAAAAGAAAAGAAAAGAAAAGAAAAGAAAAGAAAAGAAAAGAAAAGAAAAGAAAAGAAAAGAAAAGAAAAGAAAGAAAAGAAAAGAAAAGAAAAGAAAAGAAAAGAAAAGAAAAGAAAAGAAAAGAAAAGAAAAGAAAGAAAAGAAAAGAAAAGAAAAGAAAAGAAAAGAAAAGAAAAGAAAGAAAAGAAAAGAGAAAAAAGAGGAAAACAGAAAAGAGGCAAAAAGTGTATCCCAAGCAGGATTGTCTGAAGATCTCTGTCATATTATGAAGTGTTTGGTTTCAGGACATGAGTTCCTCACAGAAAAGAGATTGGCCTGATTTGCCATTGCCCAGCAGAGAGTGGCAGGGATGCAGGCAGCTCATCTGTATCTCTGTTACTTTCTGATGAACCACACCTCTCTCTTACATTAGGCTAGAAGATTAGGTGCATGGTGTTGTCCTCCTTGGCTGAATATTGCCTCTCCTCCATCAGGTTGCAGTACAGGGGATCCAACACACATGCTCAAACCACCAAGGGAAAAGGAGATTTCTCTTGTCCTGGAATACCTTCTCTCCAACAGCAGAGATAAGAAGAAAGGTGATGTGACTTGTTCAGCCTGCATTGCTATGCTGGAAACACCTTCCTAACATTGAACCGATCAGTAATGCTTTGAGAGGTGCCTGTATCCATACATGGAAGGCAGTTAAAATATGGAAGTTTCATAACATAGTATAAAGGCTGTGAAAGTGATAGGCAAGAAGGGAAATTGCCACAGAATTAAAATTTGACCTCTTTCACCCCTTTGCTAGCAAAACTTCATAATACTGCCAGAGGAAATGAACCTACAGAACACAATTTATAAACACACAAGATCAGACAAAACTGACATTAAACCTTACCAAGCTTAACATGTCAATACTTAGCAGGAAAAAATATTCTTTCAAACTTTTTTGTTGGGTTTTTTTTTCATGAGTAGCCCCAGGGAGTAAGACATTTTGAGTATTCTAGGAGTAATTTATAACCTAGGTGAATCTGATAGTGTTTCCTTTAGCTAGAATCAGGTAGGAGCTATATATCAGAAAGTGTTTATTTTTTCAGATTGAATATCCAGTTCCCAAGGTGATACAATAATGAATGACATCTTACTAACTGCCCAGACAGATCTTATGTTGCAGTTTTAGATAGTATGTGGTAATTCAATATCAGTACTCATAAAATCTTATGTTCATGGAAACCAAAGAAAAAGAAACTGTTTTGCCCAAGTTAGGTTTCAAGTTAACAAGATAAATGTTTTGTGCTTTTTATAATTCATGATTTGTATTTTAATTATTTTTGGATAGATTTCATTTTATTTATGATGTGTTGGGTTTTCACAGTTATATTTTTGCCTCAATACACTTGGACAACATACTATAAAGTTTGATTTCATTTTAAAGTTAATCCTTGTGTGAGAGGCAAAAACCACACAGGCCTTGATTTTCCAAGCCTGGGTAGAGAAACAATTTTACTTGCAGAGTCGTAATTAGCCTGCTGGACACGTGTCCTAGGTTTAGGTGTCCTAAAACTAAACAGTAATATTAATATTAATATTGATCAGAGAAGGAGGATTCTGCCCATGAAAATATTTTAAAGAAAATCAATAGCTTTTAAGTAAAAAGTTTTTCATAGGGTTATTTCTCTTTAGTTTTGACAAAACCCCAATGTTTCCCTGGAAAGGAAACATGACTGATTAAGAAATGTTGTTTCTTTAGAAAATAACAAACTAATTCCATTTCATCAAGCAGACCATCAGAGTGTCCAAAACCATATTTTTGGACAAGTGTATGTGTACACTGAATATCAAGCCTAGAAGGAAATGTTCTTATTCTACAGTCTGCAGATATGCAGATAGGTTTGTCACACGAAAGGTGTAAGGCCTGGCAGTACAAAGAGAGAAATAATATTTATTTAGATTCTAAAATGTCCACTGCTGAAATAGAACCAATCCCAGTCTCAAAGTAGCTTCAAAGGAATTAGAATGACCACTCCAATTTCCTATGACTAAATAAATAGATCATATCGTTATCATGGTCTGACCATGGTCACAATAAAAACAACTTATGCAACTCCAAAGAACCTTGGAAAGTCCTAAATTTACCCAAGACATTAACAAATAAAAGTTCAGAGGCAGGTACAAGTCTACTGCTAGCTGCTGTTGGTAAATCCATAAATGATGTGAAAAAGGCAAACACTTTAAACAGAGTTTCCATCTGTAATTAAGCTGTGAGGGATATCAATGTCATGTAATAGTCTTTTGGAGCAGAAAATCACTGTCTGTAATGCTGATGGCACTGGGCTGCCCGGAAAACTTTAAATTTCTCCAAGAAATGCAGACCTCAGTGATCCACATCTAAAATTCTTCAAAGAGTCAGTTAATGAATACACAGAAGCATTGAGACAGGGGAAGTTACAAGGTAAGTTTGCCTTTACTTCTGGAAATGCAGCGCTCAGAGGTTGAGCTCACACAAAACTTCCAAGCAATGACAAAAGTCAAATTGTTGATCACGTTGTTAGCTATTTTTCCAACTTAATTATACATAGTTTTGCAAAACAAACTCATTTATTTAAATGATTGCACTGCTCTTCCCCAGGCATCCCTGTAATATCCCTTTCACTCATGGGTCATGGTAAGAACATTCTTCTCTCTGCATGTTTTTCTCTTTGCATTTTATTTCTCACTCCCTTTACAGTGAGGCAGGGACAGGAATTCAAGCTGTAGTGAATTTAAATAATTATATGTGCAATCTACATACAGTACCAAGCAAATCCTATTAATGTGTGATAAAAGAAACTGAAGATGAAATCCCTAGATTATTATAATGCTCCCTCACATGATATTAGTAATACTTGGCACTTGCTTCATGTTCAAAGTAATACAGAAACATTAAGTAATTAACCTACATACAAATTAATGCCTTCTGCCAAGATTGCTGTACACAAGCAAATAACCAGAAGGAAAAGGAGCTAAAACCAGATTTAAACTGAGAAAATGGATAACTGTTATAATAATCTTTCTTTTCATTTTTCAACTAGAGTTTTGGCAAGTATATTTTACATTTTCTTAATGAAGAGGAGACCAGACTTTCTGATTCATAACAGTTCAGGAGTCACACTGAGCTGAGTGAGTAGAGCTATAAAGCCCGACTTCCCATGATTGATGATTAGAAGACTGGCCTGACTGGATTAGGTATTGTATACAGCACTCACCCTCTAGAATTCTGTCACCCACTGCCAGCTGTTGAACAGCACCAAAAAAAACTATAACACACAATATGAATGAAAAAATAACATAAAGCCAAAAAAAAGAGAGTTTTTACTATTACAGGAAGAACAAAGGACTGCAGAAGGCTTTCTTGCTGCAACAGACTCATGGTTCTGAGAGAAAATGAGAGCTTCTGAGTAACTCATACTAGGTCTGGGATCATGTTTGTGTTTTTTCTTTGATTTCCTAATTTATTTAGTTTTTTGCTGGGTTTTTTTTCTGCATTAACCACAGTCTCTTCCTCCATGGTGGAAAGACATTCTTCTGCTCCCTCTGCATGGCAAATCTGTTCTTTCTTCCATATCTGTGTTTCTTCTCCTCACCTCACCTTCTGTTAATAAGGTGGACAACAAGTTGAAATGCCTTCTGAAAAAGAGCTAGTGATTCATTTAGCTCAGTAGCAGATTACAAGAAGCAGCTATAAAAGTAAACAACCACAGATCAGCATAGATCCACTGGCTGTGCCTCTGCACAAACCCTGAACTTAGTGCAAAATCTGCCTGAGTTTCTTCCACTCCTTAAACCCTGCAAGTGTGGCTATGTTTTTGTACCTGACATATATATAGTTGTCAAACAAAAACTCCATTTAAGTTTTTTCTCCAGCTTCTAAATATCTATCATGATTTTATGAGGTCTTCAGTGAGTGTAGGGTCAGTGGAAGTTGAGATAAGACAGACAAGTTGATAAAGATGGAATTGAACCACTTAGTAGGCAGGTGGGCTCAGAATGCCTTCATTTCAATATGAATTAAATACATACATATACATATATATATAACTATAATGAAGTATGAAACCACTCAGAGATAAACAAGCAAAACAATGGGAAAAGGCAGCAGAAAATAAGCCAGGGAATGAAGCCAGGAGGTTGAATTGTAAGTCTTGGAAAAAAAGTTATCTTCTGTATTTCCTGATGAACAAGCATTAGAACAGGGAGCTTGCAACAAGTGCAAGTGATAAGGACACACTACAGATCATTTCAAGTAATATTAAGATGGAGATGGTCATGGGCTAAGAGCAGCATGCCATGGAACTGTGTGCAGCATGCCATGGAACTGTGTGCAGCATACTACGCACTGTCATGGCACTTAAAATGTTATGGCCAAGCTCAACCAGCTGGCAGAAATCTGCCAATAAAAGCACTGTGAAAAGCTGCAAAGCTGGCTCCACTGATTAAGTTTTCCACCCACTGGAAGGGTCTGGTAGGATCTGGGAGCTGGAGGGAGGATGTTCCCTCCATCCTCTTCTTCACCCCTCCTCCTGCCCAGCAGCACTGGTACTGTTTCTCTCTGTTGCTATGCTCACACTTTCCATGAAACAAAGTGTGTGGGGGGAGTGGGGGGGGGAGGGGGGAGCAAGGAGAAGAGAGAAGGGGAGGTGGTGAGTGCTGGTGCCCCAGCATAGCAGTTGGGTGGGCTGCTGGTCTCGGGGAGCTGTGGGAGCCATTCAGAGCCATGCTGCTTGCACGTCCATCAGCACGTCTCTGGACTCACAGAGCAGAGAGGGGAATATTGGATATCACTTTGGTCAGGGCTGAATCTATAATTGAGAAGATGAGAGTTCATTACAGATTTTGGCACTGGAGTGCTTGTCTTGGCAGGAGGCTTGGCTGAGTGTTAAAATCATTACCGAGTGGCCTAAATCTAAACAAACACCCACCTTTTCCATTTATTGCTGGGGCGAAATGACTTGCCTTGTACAACTGAAATACCTATAGTTGTCAGCTTCTCATTTCCCAGTGGTGCACAAAATTCCCTCTCTTATGCCTGTCTCTCCCTCTGGTCTAGTTTTCCCTTATGTTACTCGACCGAAAGAATTGTGTATTAAATTGCAAGTTATCTGTTGCAGGATGAGGATTTTGCTTCACACCAAACAGAGGTGTGCTGTACAGCGGTAAGAGTCCCTGCTTCTCTGGTGCAGCACTGTAAAGAAAGGCAAAGAATAAACTAAGAAAAAGCAAGATGACTCTAACGTGATGGGAGACAAAAAATTCAGGCAAGGGAACCATTTTTCATCATTATGAATATGATGGACAGAGTCAGATAATATTCACACAGCTGTGTTTTTGTCACTTTAAGTAAATCAAGTGGTGGGATTACGTGCGTGGATGTACCACCACAGTTATTTTAGAACCTTTCCTCCATTTTTTTTTTCCCCCAAAGAACTCAGTCTATATTGCTCCAGCCCCAATGAATGCTTCAGGAACTGTAACCCATTTCACAATTCATTCGTACGGAGTACAGCCATTAGCTTGCAGATACCGCAGCGCTCTGCCTAAGAGAACAACTTTTTATTAGTACAAAGGAGATTAAAATGACACATATACATTATATGCCATCACTGAAGACAATAAGACATGCAATATCCCTCTACCTCCACCTGCCTATCTAGTTTGAACAGCAGAGAAATAGAATAGGGGGACTTTCTCCCCAGTTTTATGAGTGTGTGCAGAAAATACACGTGAAGAAAAGTGTCAAGAAAATCACAAGGGTGACTGGAAACAAATTTAAATGAGTAGTGTTTAAATAATTAACACCTGCCAAAGTAGGAACAGAAGCCTTATTGCTGATATTAAATCATATCCTTTAACATCTGAAACAGATGACAGTGAGCAATTCCAAAACAGTCAAGACAGGAAACCAATTTCTCGTTCTTGGAAAGTTGAATTAGTTTCAATAAAGTTGATAAAAAAAGCCTAGTGTGATTCTGTTAATTCTACTATGGAAAGCTAGTTTTACATGAAAACTTTTCTTTCTTTCTTTTCTTTTTGTTTTTTATACTTTAAGGCACTGTAACTGAGCATGTTTGAATCATGATTTAAAATATATTCATAATTCAGTAAACTAATGATGTATGTTCCACCTGGTTGCTGCAGAGTCTGGTAAGTAAAAACTGCGGGTAGTATCTTGTTACCAAGAACAAATATTGGACTTGCCAAGTTTCCAGTCAGTAAATATAGCTCACAATAGCTATGCCAGATAGGCAAATAAGGATATTCCTTAACAGAAGAAAAACCAAAAGAGAAGAGATACTGTGCAGCAATTCGGTCCTAAAATTCAAGTTGCATTGCAGACATTGGTAATTTTTTGTCCCCTTGAAGGCTGTGGTGTAAAGGTTTCTAGTCATGTTTGCATTTTTTGATTCAGAAAATGTAAGTTAAAGAACGTGTGTGTGTGCATGCCTCTGTGTGAGTGTGTGTGTGTTTAAAAATAATATTAGTGTTCAAACATACTTGAGCAAAATCAAAGCCATTCTGGCTGTCTCCTCACTCCTTAATACACCTTAATTTTGCTTGGCTCTTCATCAAGCTTGTGCTGCATGGTTAGATTGCAGGTTGCTTGTACTTGGAGAGTCCCTTTAAGTAGACAACAGGACTGTCCATCTTAGATACTGTTTTGCGTATCTGAACCTCCTACAGTCTTCAATGGATATTATCAATGCTGCATCACCTTGAGGACAGCTTGGGGTATAATGAGTCAAACCCAGCAGAACTGAAGGACTGTCAAAACCTCGAACATGTAAAGTGTGGTCAAGAACTTCACTCTTCTGAGGGAAGGCAGTTCTCTGCTGGAGGGACAACCCATCATCTTCTGCAAAGAAGTGCTTTCTGAGGACAGAAATGGTGAATGCATTCCACCGATAAAATAAGCACCATGACAAAATCTGACTAGACCCAGGCAACAGTGCCATCTCCAAACACACACCAGGTTTGCAGAGCAACAGCCATTTCATGTTTCAGGTCCACCTAAGCAGGCCTGGCAGCACTGGTAGCAGGACAAAATATCACCCAGGCCAACTGGAAACCTAGTCAGATGGCAACCCTGAACTGTGTGTACATGTTCTGCTATAAGAACTGGATGAAAGACCCAATATTATTTGAATGATACATAGTCATGGAGCTTAATGTATGGTTGGCAGACATTCAGCTCCAGTAGCGATGGCTGTGTTATAAAAGTTAATATAAAAGAGCACTTTACAGATGAGGTAACTAAGTTACAGACAGATCAAGTTGTCACTTGTTCCTATAGGATTTGAATCTACCTTCCCTGTTAAAATGTCCTTTTTCTGTTCGCCTCATTTCCAAAGCACAGCAAAGGATGCCTGAGTGGCTACAGCATTCTTGCACAAGAGCTACAGAAGGGAAAAAAATCTGAGAGGAGAGGAAATATTTCACTCCTTTGGTGGCCACAGCTGGAATAAACTCAAAATACTGAATGCACTGACATCAGGCTCAGCCTCTCTTTGAATTTACAGTGATCAGAATTGAGGCCCTTCTCCCTATTTGCAAACAGTTGCACAAGCTTTTTTTTTTTATGAACAACTGTAGTGGGTTTTTTTCTTGAAGAAAGAAAAAAAAAGAAAAGAAAAAAACAAAACAAGACCCAAAAAACCCCCAGAACATAATATTTGACTTCTTATTGCTTTTCCCTTCTTTGTTTTTGCCTTGCTCTAGCAACATCTTTTAATGACATAGAAAGGGAATGGAAACTCCGAAAACGCCTTTATTTTTATGTGAAGCAAAGAGGCACAGAATGGAGACTGTTTGGAAGGAGATGGCTTGGAAGGAGAAGGGCAAAAAGTGGACTCTGCTGCTTTTGCTTTTCCCCGACAGTGAAAAAGTTCACTCTGCACGCTGTTCTTTCCCCTGCTAGAAGCCCCTCATTTGTAGAGCAGAGACATGTATTACAGAATAAAGTACCTTCAGAGACAAATTTTAAAGCAAATGTCTCAGAAGTTGTAGCTAATTTTGTAGTTCCAACAGGGCCTTTTCTGTGTTAGAAACTAAGTATCGATAAAACCAACCAGGTTCACTTTTAAGTCTTTACTTTCTCCACTTTATTTTTATTTTTTTTAAATTTTAATTAAGAAACCACTTCCCAAATGCAGGCCAGCAAAATATTTGGGAGCTAAAACTAACAACTTGAAACCATATTTTTTTTTTTTAGTACCAGAATTGCATTGAGCTCAAATGTGAGATGAGGTTTTCCAGGCTGCCTGAGCAGCCACGTACCCCCGTGGTCCCCAGGGCCAGTTGCACCTGGTGGAGCTGGGAGCCGAGCCTTCCCCTTGCAGCCAGTGCTGATCTTTGTGCCCCAAGAGAGGCACAAGCTGTTTGGCAGCCCAGCCAGCAGGGCTGCTGTCCCACTGTGCCCATGCAAGCTGTATGTATTCCCTCCTGTTCTGTCAAGATCCGGTCCCAACCACCTCCACGCACCTGCAGTACAGCATTGTTTTAACAATTCCTCCCTTTTTGAAGAGATGTGAGAAGATAGGAGGCTTAAATAGTCCAATATATTCGAAGACTAAGTGCAGTGCTATTACCTAGGAAATATACCAGTGATTTTCTTTTAACAAATCCACTTTTAATGGAATATGTGGATTAAAAATTAAGTCTATAAATTAACCTAGGAGCTGGATATGACTAGGTTATTGCTGGAGAAGAGCACCGCATTTAACAGGATTTGTACAGAGAGGAATTGCCTGGGCTTTGCCAGCTCATATAATATTATTTCAATCAGTTATGAGCTATTGACAAGAATAGAAATGAGACCATTTTTAATGAAATGCTACTTCCTGGTTTTCTTTCTTCTGGCACAGATTTGCCAGGTTATCTCTACACCCTGAACCGCTGCATCTCCACCAGTAAAAATGGTTCTTAACTCCTCTTCATATTGTCTATGCAACTCCCCCTTGATTCGATTGTCCTTCCTTGTCTACATTTTCCATTTGTGCATTTACTTATCTCTTTCTCCCTTTTTTGACTTTTCTGGGTACATGAAGTCAAAACTGTCAAGCTATCTACAAAGTGTTGGTAACTTCCTTATAGATTTTTACTTTCTATTTTCCTATCTCTCCTTTCTAACTCTTTTGCTTAATAAATAGATAGATAGATAGATAGATAGATAGATAGATAGATAGATAGATAGATAGATAGATAAAAATTCATATATATTTAAAATATGAATAAAATATAACTACATATATAAAATATATATATAAAAATACATATTTTGGATCTTATACAGTTCCTTCAATGAAGCAAGTGAACAGAACAGAGTCTCAAAGTGCTTTCACAGGGCCCATCAGAAATGCAAGCATAGGTGCAGCGGCTTGGGCTGTATTTACAAGGCTTTGCTCCCCCTCTACTTATGTGCAAACCAGAGGATTCACTGTTCATTACTCACCAATCATAGCCTGCTGATCTATGTTTTGACAGCTCTTTGCATGACTACAAGCGTTCGCTTGTGGCCCGTTTAATACCAAAAATAATGGACAGTTAAGATCTTAAATTATAATCATCAAAAATCACATGCTGCAAACTGCTCATCCACATACTTCATTGCCTACTTACTAGCAATAAAAGCAATAATTTAGTTTTTTTTTTTTGGTGTCTCGGTACACAGACTTTGAGAACGGAGAAAATGAAACACATCAGTGAGGTATTTGACCAGTTTCAGTAAGGGTTTTTTTTTTCCCCTGAAATAATAAATTAAACTTTCCTACAAAATTGTTGCAGAGAATGCCTCTCTCCTCTCCTAATACAAGTAGCCTGTGGACTTTATATAGAAATATAAGATGGGTTGTTGGTTTTTTTTTTGCAATAGACAAAATAGCACACACAAAACACCCCAAATATAAATCACACCAAGCTTTGACTGTTTGTTTACTGCCCATGTAGCTGTTTTACAGATTGCTTTTGTGTGGATTAAAGTGATTACAGGACCACAAGTTTAGAAAATCATCAAGAGTATTATGCTGAGGATAAACAAAAATCCACTACCTTGTCCTCAGAATATTATCTGCTCTATCACAATTTTTACAGTGAAGGAGAAAAAGTACTGGCATAAGGCATGTTGCCCACTAATGTGCTATAAAGTTGGTGAATCTTTAGCCTGAAGGTTCTTTGCCCCTGGGCATGTAAATGGAAAGCCATTAGCAAAGAGCTTACATCGGGAGAGCAGCGCTTCCAACTGAATCCTGGAGGTCAAAGACAGTCAATGCTATTCTTATTGAGGCAAAACATGTTTTAGAAGGTACCTTATATAGCAAATTATATGTTCTGAGAGCACACATAAGATACTGTGCTTTAGTTCTGTGAAGAACTTCAGCATCATTAACTAATCTGATTTATAATGAAAATTAATTATTATGGTCATTAGACTAAATGGTTTCTGTCATCTGCAGAGACATAATTGGTATAGAAAATTGTTTCATAGCTAAGGAACAATCAATCAACACAGTCTGAATATGCACACATATTTTTTACTTTCTATTCTCTCCCACATAGAAAACCCAAACCCAAAGTGAGAATCTCAGATGCAAACCAACTCCTTCCACAGTGAGTGATGGGCTGAGGCAGATGCATTCTAGGCTGAATGAGTTCATAAACGGGGTAGGAAGGGAAAGCTGGGGCTTGCGTGACTTAGAACCATGTTACATATTCCTGCAGTCAAGACTATCTCAGTCTCTGCCAGCAAGGGAGAGACAAATCAGCAACTGCCTCAGTAGATCAGCATCAGGCATGTACTGCATAAGGCTTATATTTATCTCTTTACTTCCAGCTTCAGTATGTAATGGAAGGAGAGCAAATATTATGAAGCTCAAGTGCAAAGAAATGTTTTCTTCCTTCCATTCAACTCCATGGAATCATAATATTTGAAAGCACAACGGCAGATGTAGCACTAAAACCATTTTTCCCCTTCCAATCTCCAGCAGTATCCCAGAAGCATGAAATTAACATTGATTGTTAATTTGAATTTCCTATGCTGTTTGCTTGGTTGCTTCTGATTCAGAAACACATCATAAACAAAGGTAGGAATTTTCTAAACCACATCTGACAACAGAGCAAAGCTTGAATGAATCATTTGGAAAACTCATGATTAACCAGCCTTTCAATTAAAATCTTCCAGGGATATAATGGCTTCATCCAGCAAAGGTTGCTTCCACATTTAATGTAATGTGAAAAGCAGAGACGTAGAAAAGCAGAGTAGAGGAAGCTAAAGGATCTTGAATATTTTTTTAAATGGTTTGGACACTCTTTTAATAGCTTGTGTCCAGCCTATTTAAAACTTGTCCAGCTGAAAGTTTGAGCAAGTTTATGCAAAAGCTAAATCCACAATTTTAATTGATTTCAGACAATTGAGCTAAAAGCAGTAACATTTTCAAAGGAGGCATGCACACTTAATTTCTTTAATCTTAGTGAGGTAAGCAAAACCAGCCAAATTTTGTATTGATATAAGCTATTCTTAGAACACTTAAAATCTACCCACCAAGGGCTTCACAGCAATAATGCTGTGTTAGTTTGAAATCAAACTAATGCAATTCTCTGTGTGTTGAATTGTTTTAGAAATGGAGAACGCTGTGATGTTGCTCCATGGGATAAGATGTTGATTGTCTTAATCTGCTCCATTCCCCAATCTGTTCTTTAAACCTGTTCCAGATGATGTGGAATATTCAGAACCATAAATGTGTTGAGACTGAAAATTTGGAAGGAGAAAGTATTGAAACCAGAAGATCTGATTTCCTTAAGGAAGAATACAAGACCATCTGAGCTCTGGCCAAAGGGCTTGTTCTGAGCCCTGTAGCACCTTCCGGTAGGTCATTTGATAACAAAAGTTGTTCTTTCCACCAGAAGGTAGGGTGTTGTTCCTTGTACAGTCTCATGCCAGAATGAGCAATTAACATTTTAAGGGGTGGCTCCATGGGACACTGCAACACAGTCACAGCACTTTCACATCTGTGTGGACCTAGTTTCTGTTTGTCAATTAAGATAACCAAACCTAATCTATCAAAGATGTTTATTTAGAGCACTGAGATATATTTACACAGTACTTACAGCAGCAATAATGAAATGTTGAATGTGAATATCTCCCTGAGACATACAGGCAATGGTTCTTGCTTTGTCTAGGGGAAATCAATTTTCAGAGAAATAAGAATGACTGGCTAATTTTTTAAGAGTATAGGCAGGACAGTGACTAAGACCACAGAGGGAAATCATAAAATATACAAACCTGGTTTCAGGCCTCTGTCATGCCCTGAAAATTAATCTTTGTTTCTTCTTTATGGCTACAAAGTACCATTTTTCTACATGGCTGAATAGTCATGAGCTGGCCTGGCATCTGGCAAAGTAATGAACCCAATACCCTTTACCAGAGAGAGCTCTGGCAAGAGGTGGAAGCTGGAATGATCAACACCTAACTTCTCAATTCATCTCCTTCTTCTCCTGAGCTTATAAGCACAATTTTATCAACTGCAGTAACCAAATTCCTAGCTGGTGTTGGTGTCTTGTACATTATGTAGTGTTGAAGTGGTTTGGTACTAAATGGTACTGTCTCAACTGCTATGACTTACAGAAACATAGCTGCCTGAATTGAGGTTCAAGCAATCATGAGGAACACAGGGCTTCTTAGGGCTTCTTTTTCTTCTTCTTCCCTTTTTTGTTGTTTTCTTTTGTTTTTGTTTTGTTTTTTTTTTAGCTGGACAAATGTGATTTTGATTTTAAAAAGTTTGTGATCTGCAGAAAATCCCAGACATGGCACTAGCTGCTGTCAGGTTTCCAGCAAAACACAAGGTTGGTGAGCCATTGGAAACCATGTCTTGTAACTTAATGCCAATTAAAAAGCAAACAAACAAACAAAGAATAACAAAGAGTTCCAGATCCTATTCAAAGGAAAAAAAGAGGGGGGAAAACAAACAAACAAACCAACCCTCAGAAAACAGAAAAGGAAATATATCGTTTGGGCTCCTCTGGTCTAGAGATGTTAAAATGTATCCCAACTGTACTGGTTCCTTCCCTTCCCTTGACTTAAATATTTTGCAATTTACAGTATGTATTATCACAGAGTTAATGACATTGAAGAGGTGGCTGAGTGGCCAAGATAACTGCATCATGTGGCAGAGGATGGAGCTGACTATTTGAAGAATGATGACAAGCAGCTGTCACCCATTTCTAGAGTGGGCTGTTCTAAAGATCACTGAAGAGGTGGAACATATTGACAAGCAATTGTATAGTCTCTCTGTCCCAAGCTGCAGCATTCTTACATGCACAGATTCTCCAGGCCTCTCATGGTTTCCATTCCTTTTGATGAATTTTTGGATTCATGCATGTAGAGGAGAGTGGTTTTATGTATCCAATACAAAGAATGTGAATACAGAATCATAGAATCAACCAGGTTGGAAAAGACCTCAGAGATCATCAAGTCCAACCTATTACCTAACACTTCAAGACAACTAAACCATAGCTTCAAGTGTGACATCCAATCCTTTTTTGAACACTTCCAAGGATGGTGACTCCACCACCTCCCTGGGCAGCACATTCCAATGGCCAATTACTCTTTCTGGGAAGAACTTCCTCCTCACCTTGAACCTAAACTGGAATATGTCAATATATAAATGCACAGAGTAACTTATAATGATTTCCAAAGGGTACAAATTAAGAAAAATAAAAGAAAAAGCAAAAAATAGACTTATTCTAATAGCTTCTATGGATATAACCTATCCTTCTGGGTGCCTAACTAGCTGAACAATGAAAACATGTTGGAAGACTGACTGAAGTTCAGTAATTCCCTGCTGTATGTGCTCCTAGTCCTTTTTTTGAGGTCAAAAATCTCTAGGAGGTTATGAACTACACGTAGTGAAACACAAAGGTAGCAGCCCTGCAGATGAATGGGACAAAAAAAAAGTCAGATAAAATTACAGAGTGGAAAAAAGCAGCAGCACAACACTTTCATTAAACTCGCAAGGTGAAGTGCATAACAATAAAAATGACAGATTTCTGTTGTAAAAGGAGAGGTGGGATCTGACCAGAAAGGGGCATTTTTTAACACATCTTCCATTTATGTCTCCTCCACAAAACTGCTCACTATGTTACGTTCATTTACCCTTACACAGATCCGATGAAGGCAGTCAGAAGAACTATATTTGAAGGTGAATAAGTATAAAGTCTCTGGGAAAGGAACTAATTCAAACATCAGAACATTTGCTGCTGCTGCCAGTGCTTAGAATAAGCTCAGCTCCACTTTGGGGTTGTGGGACAAGCTGGTATGGCTGAGGCATACTGAGGTGCAGCTACCCCCTTTTGTTTTTCAGCTGAGCAAATCTCATACAGAAGTCGTGGAGCCACAAGAGGCATCAAATGTTGCAATTGCTGTTTCTGCAGGATAAAATGCAGCATCCAACAGTTTTAATGCTCCAGATAGGTACTGCCTCAGCTTGCCAATTTCAGAGTGGAACCACACTTTAAATATTCTGCAGACTGCAGTTAAGTGCTGTAGTATGTTAAACTTTCCAGTCTTACATTTTTCAATTGCTTCTTTGTTCTCCTCTTTCAGAACAGATTAATGAAGCTAAAGGGAAGGAGAGGAGGATTGGTTGTTCAATCAAAATGCAACAGATGGAAAATTCAACATTTCAGTGAATTCTAGGAGCAAGCTAACACATCTATTCTGGTGAGACTGGTACCAATACTTGCATATTCTTCTGTTCCATCCTTAATTTAAGGATTTAGAACCATCTTACAAACACAAATTATGTGTCACATCAGTTACTGAAGAAGAGATTGCTGCTTTTGTTTGGTTGTGGTTTGTTTTTCTCCAGAAGGAGAAACTAAGGCAGATAAAGGTTAAACGACTTGCCCAAGATCAGAGCCGGACTACGTGTCCCTGAAATTCTAGTCTCACCCATAAAATTCTGATCCCCAACTTCCTCCCTTTTCACAGCAAAAAGGAGAAAATGAAGAAGGTTACTGTAAATTAATCCTGCTATATTTTCAGGATCCGTATGTTGAAGTGTCACTGCTGATGTGCACACAAACAGACAGGAAATCAAAATACTTTCCTTTCCAGTTTAGCTATTACAAAGTCTCCCAGTCCCACACTTACATAAAAAGCACATTTTTAGCAGAAGCATTTAATGGGATAATGTAAAAGTCAGGAAGAAAAAAAAACCCAGAACCTCAAAGGCACAGTAATTAGCTCCACACATCTAGCTGATAATTAGTGATGTCTTTTCTTTTTTCTCTCCCCCCCCTTTTTTTTTTTTTGGTAACAAAGAAAATGAAGACACCAGAATGGATGCCACTTGATTAAACAAGCTGGGTAATTGCTATGGCCACACAATCACAAAGTCAGGACACATCCCTTAGTTGAGATCACATGAACATGTGCCACATGCTGATTTTCCTCATTGTGCCAGTCCCCGCTTTCCTTAACTCCTGTACACAAAGGAAGGAATTGTTCATAAATAGCCCTGCTCCATGAGTGCATGAGGAAGAAAATCACTTGTGAATGTCAAGAATGGTTGATAAGGAGAGAGCAGGCAAGCACAAAGGAGAAAACCATCCTCTGTGTGCATTTACAAGCTCATTTGTCCAGAGCATGCTTAGTCAGCCACAAGTTGGCACAGTATATTCTTTAACTGGCAGTTCCTCCCAAATATGCAAAATGATCTTAAGAGCTGCAGAAGCTTAGTCTCTATCAGAAACCCTGCAACTTTCTCTTAAAGGAAATTAAGCATTCTCATGTATATACCTTCACACCAACCATTGTCAGTGTTTGCAAAGGTTAAAAAAGCCAAACAAATAGCTAGAAAACTGCTGTATAATATATCAAAAGGGATCTATGGTAGTTTGGACTCTTACACATCTCTTCTAATTAGAAGTACCCTTTTTGAAGCAAAACTATCCTCATTATCCCAGCTCTACCACTGCTGCCTAATCCCATGCCTTCCTCCCTACATTTGCCCCCACAATTCCTCACCCATCACCACTGCTCACACACGCCATAATATAGCAGTTACTTTAGATTTGGTTGTAAATAATGCGTGCCCATGCCTGCCACCTAAATCCTCTTAAGTTAGAAGTTATTTCCAGTCATAAAATTGTAGAAATTAAAGGCAGAAAATACCTCTTAGGTCATTTAAATGAAACCCCCATGGCAATGCAAGATTGTTCCCTGCAGTACACTTTCTACTGCTTTGTCCAGTCTAGTTTTAAATGTCTCTGGAGACCTCTTTAAATGTCTCCAAAGCAATGTTTCTACTACTTCCTTCAGAAGGATTTTCCACAGGCTGAGAGCCATGCTTGACAAGTGAGTCATACTTTGAAAGCACTGGTCCTGGTAAAGCTCTATGGCTTTGGCTTGTGCCTTTTAATGCCTGATTAGCATTGTCTGTGGCATGTCAGCAGAGTTCTCTGAGAAGCAGAAGTGTATGAGAAGCCCACTGGTACTGCTGCAGTTCTGCAGAATTAATTAGAAGTAATTTAGAGCTGACAGATCAGTAACCTTTGCAGTGGTTGCACTCCTTTGGAATGGCACAAGACCACACATTCCCTCCTAGCAACATCTGCCAAATATATCTTTACACATATAGGTGCTATCTGCTATAGAGGGAATGTACCCTAGGTGAGAGGCCTCTGATGTGTGCACAAGGAATGCAGGAGGAAGAAAAACTGTCATAAGATGGCAAAAAGGGTGATGTGCTACATACCAACTCATCCATAGTTTGGGGCAGGAAATTGAAGGAGAAAGAGTGTAATAAGCTTTCCTGAGAAGTTTTCAGTATGTCAAGCACTGGCTGACATTTAGATGGGAAAGGCAGAGGAATGGTCTTGTGTTCAGTGTGCTACAACTTGCAGCCAGTTCTCAGAGGATGCAGTCTGATGGCAGCTGAAACAAGTGTGAAGTGTTCTGTCAACTGTTTAGTGCACAGAACAAGCTTAAAAAAAAAAAAAAGTCATCTGAATCTACTTTATGACCTGTTTGACTACTCTGCCACATGAACATTCACAGTGTGCAAGGAATGGGATGGGAACTTGGTGTGGGGAAATGGGAAGAAAATTGGTGTTCGGGCAGAGCCCTCATCCTGACATGGTCATGCTCACTGTGGAACTGCTTTATGCAAAATGCAAACCCAGAGAAAATTTGGCTCACCAGTGTCATGACAGAGCAAATCAGTGGGAAAAGGCCACATACTGTTTAATTCAAATAAATACAGTTCAGTTGTGAGGTATAAAAGAACAAATTGTTTCAGATGTTACCCAGAATTAGCTGAACCTTAAAACCTGTGATAAACACAACTGACAAAGTGTATTATGCCTAACCTAATTAACTCTTTAAAACACCTGGTCTTTTCCATATATCTTAAAGACAGATATCTTTGCCCAGAGGGTAGTGTCATGTCTACATGGGCAAACAGAAAGCCAGATAGGAGACAACTTTTTTTTTTCCTAGTCAGCTTATGAAAGCAAACCAGAAGATCATAAAAAGAAAATAAAACCCATTTATTCCATGCAAGAACTAATGTGTTTGCAAGCTTATTCCAGCAAGTAAAAAGTTATATGCCAGGTGAATTGTTCATCTACCTATTAATGCCAATGCAGACTTGACAATTGTCCCACTCCCTCCCCAAAGCAAAGTCTCCCTCTCACCTTTTTCTTCCACAAAAAACAACCCTCAGACAAAAAACACAGAGAAGTGACTTTACAAATGACATATGGAGGATTTATTGGGGAAGAAAACATCTGTGCACATCTATGTATGTGCACTTTGAGAGACGAGACAGGCCGAAGAGAGTGATGAACGTGGCTCTTAATCACGTGGCTCTTTGCGGATGCTTGCACAGGATGAGTGAGCTGTCCACTTTCTCAGCTCTTTGAGACACTGTCCTTCAGCTCATATTGCAAACCAAACATACATATAAAATGTCATGTAACTCCTTTAAAGCTTTACCTGTACAGTTACATCCCGTAAAATGGCTTATGGGCACAAAGAAAATGTCAGCTTAGTAAAGATCCTATTTCTGCACAAAGTCTCACTATACTGTGAGCAATGCTGCAAAACTTAACAAGCAAAGAGCTCCTCCACAGCATCTGTTGGGAAGGAAGTGGTCCCTCAGAATCATTCATGTCATCTAGAACACAATTCATGTGCCACTTCACCTAAAGAAAAAAAAAAAATAAAACAGAAAGAAAAATCAAACTGTGGTACATTGTCCCACTGTTAAAGCAGCAGATAAGTCAATAAGAGCTGAGCCAACATACTTAAGCAAGCACCAATGCATGCCAGCTGCTCTGTTCCTGGCTCTGTTTCACCCCACATATAAAACCTGGAAGAAAGAAGCTGCAGATTGCTCATAGGATGCAGAGTTTTTTGTGTCAAATGAATTTATAGACCTCAACATCAGCTCAGGCAGATTATTCCGTGTGGTGAAGTGGTAAGGATAGCAATGGGGGATTGGCTGAGCAATATCATGACTAGCTTTGCCACAGACAGAGAGGCTTGGAGAAGCAGAGCAGTGATTAGAGGATGGCTAGAGGTGAGGTGTGAAAGCTGTTGACAATCTGGCCCTGAATTTCTTCTGAATTACCTCCACATGAGAGTAAGATACAATGATTGCTGTGACTGCAGCAGCTAGAGGACCCTGCAGTCAGCAATGCTAAATGTCTGGCACAGAGAACAGCGAGACATCTATCCCAGAAATCCACCTCCAAGCTATGCAAGGGTGCAGCAGCATCAGTTATTGTTAGAAAATCTTTACTTGTACCTGGAAGGAGTTTTTTCCACCAAGAGCTTAAGCTCTGTGCTCAACCTCTGACATAGACAAGCTCAGTACATCACAGTCTTGTAAACTCTCCCACCTTCTATGAATTCAACTAATGCAATAAATTCCTGCTTAGAAGGTGATGAGCAAACTACAAATCAGATTGCCTCACACAAGGCATTCCTGCCTGCCCTGCAACACCACTGGCCAGCAGCTGGTTGAGCAATAAGAGCAATATGGGTGACATTTCATGGCAAAACCATAGAAGAGTGGAGAAGGGAGTAGGTCTCTCATCTAGTCTATGTAGTTGAGCATGCTAAACAGATAAAGGATTCCAGAAAGCTTCCTGCTTGTGGATCTTTTCCTCCTAGGCTTGAGTACTGTGTCCAGTTCTGGGCCCCTCAGTTTAAGAAGGACATCGAAACACTGGAACATGTCCAGAGACGGGCAACAAGGCTGGGGAGAGGCCTTGAACACAAGCCCTATGAGGAGAGGCTGAGGGAGCTGGGATTGTTTAGCCTGGAGAAGAGGAGGCTCAGGGGTGACCTCATTGCCCTCTACAACTACCTGAAAGGTGGTTGTGGCTTGGAGGGGGTTGGTCTCTTCTGCCAGGCAACCAGCACTAGAACAAGGGGACACAGTCTCAAGCTGTGCCAGGGGAGGTTTAGACTTGAGGTGAGGAGGAAGTTCTTCACCGAGCGAGTCATTCGTCATTGGAACGGGTTGCCCAGGGAGGTGGTTGAGTCATCATCCCTGGAGGTGTTCAAGAGGAGATTGGACGTGGCACTTGGTGCCATGGTCTAGTCATGGGGTCGGTGTTGATAGGTTGGACTCGATGATCCTCGAGGTCCTTTCCAACCTAAGTGATACTGTAATACAGATTTAGCTTATTCAATGCTCTCTTTGGAAATAAAATTGATGGAGAAAAATCCCCCCCAGGAATAACCACACAAAAATATGGTCTCAAAGATGCCCTCAGTGTAGCCACCCGTGCTCTGATTGGCAGCTGTTCAAAAAACATAATTTCTTGAACACAAAATAGTAAGTAACACCATATTTCTTAGCCCATGTCCCACCACAGCTTCATTTCAGCACAGCAAAACCTCATTAATTCGCACTTTGCTTATCCGCACACCTTATAATTCACACATAAACCCAGCAGTCAGCAAAGATTTAACAACAATGTACTTTATTGAGATCTCACATGGCTGAGATTTCATTATTCCTACAAAATATGCTACTGTTCACTCACTAGTACAGTAAGACTTCAACATCACCATAAATATCTCAGACCAGAGATAGGTTCACACCAGTAAATTTTGGCTCTAAAGTCTACACTTGGAAATGCCAAAGCTGGAGGAAAAACTGTTGTGAGTAAAGGCAAAATGAAACTAGATTATAATCACAGCTTGCAGTGTTTTCTGCATTTTTCTGCCTTTTTAAAGCACTCTTAGGTTATACACGAAGAAATGGATTATCACATCTGGAGAAGCTTTTATCACAGAGTACAAAGGAGGCTTTTCATATGTTCGTACCTCTTCAGCTCTGGAAAACCTTCAGAAGTTCTGGACAAAGGGCCTTCAACGATCCCAACAAAGTTAAGGATATTTTTATGGCAGTTGCTAACTCAGCCCAAGCAAGCTTTCCCCTGCTTCCCAGCAGTTAATGATCACAAAGCAGATCAGAATATTGAGCAATCAGAGGAGGTCTATGATTGGCAAGCACATGATAGGCAGGAGCCATATTCAGATGCTTCACCTCAAACCCAGTGCAGCAAAGCAAATATTGCCTGTGGACTGCCACTGGAAAATAACCAACAACATGGGCCCATACTGAGTTGCTATACATCTCTTCAGCCTCATCTTCCGCCCTTATCTGAAGCCAAGGAGCACCAATACTCCATCTTAATTCACTTTGTCTGCCAGCCAGAACTTTACTCTGCTTCACTCATCATAATGTTCTCAAGTTATATAGCATATCTCTTTCTTTGCCTGTTTAAAGTCTGTTGGGCAATAATGTTTGGTAAAATATTATGGAAATTAATGCCTAGAGGTGGAGAAAGATCCTTTCGTAGTACACAAGAGATTGTGCAATGCAAGCAGTGCTTTTGTTTTCCAATTCTGTAACACCATTAGAGTTGCAGGTTTGACCCAACCATCATGTTCATTTCTACATCCTGCATATTTCCAGAAGAGACAGTCATTTTCATGCTGCTTTCATCAGAAATGATGGGAGCCTTTACTATTGCTATACACTGCTTGTTTGTGATTTC
Organism: Melanerpes formicivorus; assembly: GCF_026170545.1. Lineage (NCBI taxonomy): Eukaryota > Metazoa > Chordata > Aves > Piciformes > Picidae > Melanerpes > Melanerpes formicivorus. The sequence continues at coordinate 2,927,986 of NW_027142423.1, read as the reverse complement.
AAGAGCACCAAGGCTAAAACCCTAATAAGAGCAATGTATCTTTTCATGCACAGGAGTGTGACAAAGTTTCTACTGTTTTACCAGATTTGCTATTTGATTTTCACATCAACAGTCGTCTTTAACAGAAAAGATGTTAAATTGCTTTCAGGAACAACACTTTTGCTCCATATCTCTTTCTGACCACTTTTCCCCCCAGCCCTGTGCTAGACTGCCAACAGTTTTCTGACTACTAATCTGAAGCACAGAATATAAGTCACATATTTGCCTTATCTACACAAGAGCTTTTTAGTACCTTAGAATTTTTGCAGACATCCAGAAGACCTTTCTTCAACACTCAAAGCTTCAAGGTATGTAAGCACAGAAGCAACTGTCAGATGAATGACAATGATGCAAAGCAACAGTCAATGCTATGTTTTGCTAGAAGATGCAAGAAAATAAGTGGCACAAAGAGAAAACTTTTGTCCCACAAAGCTTGCAACCTTAATACCATTATAATCTGCTTTATCTTGTGAATTATCTCCAACCTGTGTTCTTTTCATGCAGGTTCTATTGTGGTTCAGGATGGCTGTCTCATGCACATGAATGTCTGGACTTTCCTGACTCTGCTAAACCTTCAGCCTGAAAAATATCCCAAAACACTGAATTGCACAGTTCACTTCCACATGTGTGAAACATATTGCTGCTTGCCCAAAACCCAGTTTACCACCAGTTCAACCACCTTATTTCTCTCAATATTCCTTAATAAGGACCTATCACTATGCTTGTATCTGTTAGGAGCAAGAACACATCTTCAGACAGCTTTTGAGATGTCATTTTGTATCAGAGTGGTAACATGACAGGGACTTCAGGCTTTGTCACAGAAAAAAAAATGGTGTACATCTTCCCAGAGCTGATTCATTTCTGTCCTTTGGGGAAAGCAGCAAGACCTGCACAGCAGCAGCAATGTAAGTCATGTTTAAAGTCTGAGGTGATTACTCAGCTGTCATTAGCTCTTTGTCTTTCTCTCATTACAAATGCAGATGAAAACACCTTGCCCCGCTGTAATGTACGCTTCAAGTATTATGAGCCACACTTTTCTGATAAGAAAATGAGACATAAAGGGTCATACCCTAACCATAATAGAATCAATCACTAAACTGGTGCTTCTTTCAGCTTGGGTAAGCCTCAAAGTGCTGGCTGAGAGCAGATTTCAGCAATCCAAACACCCTAGCTCACTGAACTAATATGTTTTTATACTATTCTTCTTGTCAATGGAGGCAAAACAGATGTCCTTTTAACAGAAAGGGGGGGGAATAATATACAATTGAGTAGGCAAAATCAGTTGCATCACCTGTAGCTAAGACTGCCTGGGTAACACCTGCATTTGTAAGTTCTCAAAAGCTATAAGACTGATTCTTCCAACTGGAAAAAATCAAATTACTCAGGGGGAGGAAAAAAAAGGCAAATGTCAACATAGAATTAAGTGACAAGATTTCAGTATTTCAACACAGAGAAAGGTGATATTCTCCTTTTCTCTACATTTTTAATATTTTCACACTTTAATAATAATGATGATGACGACGACACCCAGATTAGGTGTTTTCTGACAGTTAATGGCCATCTGGGTTAAAGGCTGTGCTTTACTTCTGTGGTGGGTTTTAAAGGCATAGCCTAAAACCACCACCACTTCAGAACCTCAGCTATGCCATCCAGTTGCTAAGGCTCAAAGAAGCACCACTGTGTAGTCCAAGTACCTCAGTTAAAGGACTGAGATCTTTCCAAGGGAAAACATCTATCTCCCAGTGCTCAAAAGCATTGGCTTTTTATGATTAGCTTAGCCTCCAGTGTCCTTTGGGCCACGTTAGGAAGAATATTAGAGGAAAGATAGAAAACTCAAGCTTTGCTGTTCTTTTGTCTCCCCAGCCTATTTACCAACAAGATTTTTAAACAGAAGGATGTGACCTCATGCCATGAAATCACACATTATTCCCTAGGTATGTAACAGCTTCACAAGCATGTTGCATTATCAAGCTGATGTTAAGATTGTATTTCACTGTGCATTAATCAGTGTGCCCTGAGAAATTCTGCAGGAAAAAAAGCCAACCAAAGAAAAAAGCCACCAGCAACAAAAAAAATAGCAACATAGAAAACAAACCAACCCACCCCCAAAATCTGGCAGTGTTGTGAATGGTTGTGTATCACCAAATTCTTGGCGAACAGGCCTCAGCTCATGATTTCCAAGCTTGCCCTGGAAGCTGGGAACTACTGCTCCAACTTCATTGTCCCCTTTGGAGATACCCCACTGGCCAAAAGCATCTTTGCCAATATCACTGTGATACCAAGCAGGCTGGTGGTGCCAATCATTGATGGGAGCTCCTACTGCATGTGGTCCAACACCCAGGACTTGATCCTGGATGGGGAGAAGTCCTATGACCCCAACTTGGACGATGGTGAACAGACTTCGCTGCTGTATGATTGGTCTTGCACTTACTCCTCCAAGGTAAGAGGAGTTGCAGACAACCAGAGAGGGAGAACCTTTAGGAACTGCATATCAGATCCACACAAACATGGCTATGCTGAAGTGGTGTTGAGGGAAGTTTTAAAAGCATCTTTAAAAAAGCTGCTTCAGAAGGAAGGTTGCAAAGTTTCTCACATCCTAGCTTAGTGCTTTACCATAAGGGTGTGAGACCACTGTAACAGGTTGCCCTGGGAGGTAATTTGGGCCCCATCCCTGGAGATATTCAAGGTGAGGCTTGACAAGGTTCTGAGCAACCTGATCTCCTGTTCCACCACCACCCTCCTTCATGTTTCCAAAGAACTCCTGCTCCCTCTACACCAACCTCCCCCCTGCCTAAACAGCTCCTGCTCCACCACTACCATTTTTGCACCCACACCAGAGCCCAGTGCAAGACCCTCAACCAGCCAAGATACCACACAGAGGAGCTCAGCCCCAGCAAGGAGGCCCAGCCAGCACTCATGGATGATATTGAAGTAGTAACCAATCATGTTCCTAGCTAACCGGGGGGCCACCAGGCCCCCCGGCCTTTGTTGTCACCACCACCATCACCCAGTGGGCACTATGGGCACTCACCAGTGACAAGAGGAGGATCCTCAGCCCAGATGGGCTCAGCTTAGGGCTTCTGCCTCTCCTGGTGGGGATTAAATAGGGGAGAGGGTGGGGAGGGCAAAGTGGCCACACATGGGGTGGGAGGAGACTCCAATAGAGCCCAGGTGCTCTGGGATTTGAGGGGAAAAAGGGGGAAAATGGGGTGGGTGGAGTGGAAAAGGGACAGATATGGTGGGAAAGGAGAGGTGGTGGTGAAAGAAGGGGATTTTAAAATACCTTTAATTTTCCATAAATCTTCTATAATGTACAACTGCAGTTCATGGTTTGCTTTGCCTCCATGCAAAAAGAACAAACCCATCAATACTTTGTAACACAAAGCACAATGGTGGCTGTTGCAATGAAATCTTTCCATCATTACCATTTTGCCTGGCAGGAGAATCTGTGCTTTTCAGATCAAGATAACAAGTTTTAATAACACCCAGAAAAAAAGTGTTCTCCAAGCATGAATTTTCTCCCTGGGTATCAGCAGAAAACACCAGGGTGATTGAGGAGCTGGAGCACTGCCCTGTGAAGAGTGGCTGAGAGCCCTGGGGCTTTTTAGTCTGGAGAGGAGAAGACTGAGAGGGGATTTAATAAATGTTTATAAATATCTGAGGGCTGGGGGTCAAGGGGAAGAGACAGGCTCTGCTCAGTTGCATCCTGTGACAGGACAAGAGGGGATGGATGGAAACTACAGCACAGGAGGTTCCACCTCAGCCTGAGGAGGGTCTTCTTCACTGTGAGTATCACAGAGCACTGGAACAGGCTGCCCAGAGGGGTTGTCTCCTTCTCTGGAGACTTTCAAGACTTATCTGGATGTATTCCTGTGTGATCTGTGCTGGATTCTATGATCCTGCTCTGGCAGTGGAGGTTGGATTTCAAGATGTCCAGAGGACCTTTCCAATCCCTAACATCCTATGATCCTAAATCACTGCATGTCAGATCCACCATGCATGCCCTGCATGGGCAAAAAATACCCAAGCAAATGATAGATATATTTCCAGATATTTCAAACTCTTGCCAGACAAGATTTCTGTGGTTGGAAATACCAGGAAAAGGCTTATGGCTCTTTGGAAGCTAAGAGGACCATCACTAAGGATAGAAGAAACATAGAGAACTGATGGATTTTTATCAGCCTCGTTTCTTGAGTCTGTTAGAAACATATAGCAGTAAGGCTCAAAACTAAGTTAGTACCAAGAATTTCTTTTTTTGTTTTCCTATGGGATCAGTTCAGAAAGTCTAACAGTAAAGAAAAGGTGCAAGCTCAGGACCTCATCCTTCTCTGTGTGTCCCATAAATCACAGAATATCTATTTAGCTGCATTTGATCTGCACCAAGTACAGGGAGGAGAACTTGCACACAGCCAAGTATGATGAGGATGTTTTAAATCTCCCTGTGGAGCACTGCAGAGGAGCTGGAGAGGCTCTAAATTAAAGGCTACAGGTGTTTTGTACCAGGCATGCCCATTTAGAGACTTTGCCCTGATGCTCTTTTTACAACATCCTCCTCTAGGATCTTTTTCTGTCTCATATTCTTTTATTGCAGTACCAATTAGAAGAAACAACGATTCAAACCCTTCACCCTGCTGTGAATATTAAAGAATGCTGTAGAATGAAATAGGGAGCACTACCAGAGAAATAAAGTGGATTTTATTAGCCAGAATTAAAGGACGATAGAAGCCTTTTTGGGTTCTCTTGATTAACTGCATTACAGTGAGAGTAAGGAAGCCTATTTAGGGAGTGCTATAAATGTATGCACTTGTATATTTGTTAGTGTTACCTCATGTGTACACCTCCTGGCACGTCAGGACTTTCTGTTTACTGGCATTCTCAAGCTGACATAATGGTCAATAATAAACCCCCCCTCTTCTTTGCTATGAAATATTTAACCAACTCTTTGGTATCATCATCCACCTGGAAGCAGTCCAAAAATTATTTTTAGCCTCACTTGACAGAATGGTGTCTTAAGGTGCACTTGGGCACCTTGTAAATTATTGATAGCACTGTTCTACTTCTCCGTCTTGTGGAAAAGGGACTACATACACTCTGATACTCTGTCCATGCAGATATGTACAAGATGTCATTGTCATTTCCTCCCCATTGCCCCTCTGCTATACAACTCCTCATGTCCTGGGCATGCATGAAGAACCTTCTTAGTACAAGCAAAGGTTATAATAGATTTCTCTCAAAACTCTTTGCACTGCTTCCTGTATTCAGTTAAGATCAGACTTCTGTCCTCTTTCAGATCTATCAAGGGACAGAATAATTGGGAAAAGGACTCTGTCCCTCTATATCCATCTAGGAAGCATCCAAGCCATTCAGGCACTCCTGGGAGAGTATGAGATGGAGAAGCTCTGTGGTAAACATATACCTGGCCTTAGCCCTGCTAGCACATGTTAAGTCTGAGCTTACACTAATTCAGAGTTAGTGATCTTTCCAGTCGTGTTGTGCCTTGACAGAGCCTACTCATTTTGGAATGGAAGTAGCAGTCTCCCTGGAGGTCCCTGGAGCTATCAGGTATATATACATACTAGAGCAGGTAGTAAGTCACCTCACAAGTACCTGGATCTGAACTCCAGCTCCTTAAAGTCAAAGGCATCCATATACATTCTTTTTCTAAGCAACAGCAGGAGCGATGAATGAATGACACCAAAGACAAGACATTATTCTCTCCTATTTTGTAGTAGATGGATTCACAGTATTAAAACCAGGATATAACTGAAAACCTCCCAATTTGGATACAGTGGTTTGTTATTAAATGTCATCCTTTTTTTGCCACATCTGGGAGGTTGATTTGCAACATACTTGTCCTCCTGATAATAGAAAACCAGTGAGATGTTAAAAAGCTTCTTCCTCCCCTGCAAACTACAAGAGAGCAGTTTCCAGCAATGCTGCTTCTTCCCCAGAGAGAAAAAGCCCACCCTGCAATGATTGTAGAAGGTCTTATTTAAATGGTTTTTAAACAATGGGAAGGAGAAAAAGGGAGTGAAAAGGGGACATTTAAGTGTTCCAAAACTTTGAACGGATTTGTTCTTCTCATGTTGATGCACACTGTGCAAGCATTAGATCACATGCTGCTAATATCATGTTGATTTATGGTCTGCATAAATGGAAATAAATGGTATTTTCTGTTACCCAGAGAATAATAGATGCCCTGGAATGAACACGACACCACATTCGCACAACAGGCTCTGTTCATGTCACAAGCAAGGAGACTGCAACTTCGTAAGGGCCCTCTCTGCCATTCCCACCGAAAATCTTTGATACCCACTGATTTTAATGAGTAGGAGTAGACATTTAGGACAGCATTTTCCAGTGTGCCTGAATGATTTAGAAACCAAGGCTGTGGTATAACAAAGCAGGGGAAATGTTGGGTGATTTTCTCCCTTGAATAGGAAACTGGAGACTCCCCAGGTCTTTCCACAAAGTTCACCAACCACACAAGTTGGTCAGGATCCTCTGCGTCATTTCCTCCACTTCTTCCCTTCCCCACAAGCAACCTCAGGGCTTTTTCTCATCACTGTCCTCTCGGTTTGAGTGACTTCAGCTCCCTCTTGAGAAAGATGACGCCGCCTCTTCAAATGTGATATGGGCACTTAGACATGGGAGAGCTTAACCTCTCAGCAAGTGAAAATCCCATCACTTTGAAACTCTGACTTTGGACACTGAAACACTCTGAAATGTTTTGAAAACTTACCCATAGTGCCTAGCAGTTAAAACTTAAGCTCCAGCATAATCGGTGATTATGGGCATACAAGCAAAAGCAACGACTTGCTTTGGTTTAATGACTCATTATTTAAGCTAATAGGTTCTACTTTACCACCAGGGAGGGTAAGTTTGTGCAACTAGCCAGTTACCATCACTCAGCTGATGAGCAATACCCGGGTAAGATGTGGCAACCTTGTTGCTTTTGAACATCTGCCCACACACTCCTCCATTATAATGGGGCCTAATAGAGCTCCAAATAGCTTGGGTTCCAAAACAATCTCAAACAAAACTTCTCCTTTAATAGACTTACAGCACTGCCAAAACATTCACATTTCAGGCTGAAAGACTGAGTATTTAACCTCAGGACACAGATGATTTTCTGTTATTGTTGCTGTTGGCAGAGAAGGGAAGGTTAAATAAGTTTGAGACAATTTCATTTTTGATTCTGTATAAATATAGTCATGTCCATAGTGTTTTCTATTTCTCTGGTTAGATGATTAAAACCTTACCATTAACGTGTGCTAAATTCCATATTGTAATTGCAGGAACAGCTGGTAAGGCTACATGCTATTAAGGTTGCCTGATGCTTCACATACTAAGGTTTGCTTCCTTACAGACAAGTTGAATTCTTGTTTTTATTTTCAGAAATGCTTACATTCTAGCTGCACAATCTTGGGGGGTGGGGTGGAGTCCTGGGTATACAGTTCATTCACAATTTTTTTGATAGAACAGTGGAGTTATTGACATCTACTCATGTTTCCTTCAGCAAGTGTTGCTATATACCATGTCCACACAATGGTGACCATCAAAAGATTTAACATTTCAGCTGAAGATTGGTAAAGACTGGTGTCTTGTCACTGTACAACATTACTCATTTTGCTTGACCACTAGCTCCCAGTAGACATAATTAACAGAAATTTAAGTAGAATAGAATAGAATTAACCAGGTTGGAAAATACCTTTGAGATCATTGAGTCCAACCTATCATCCAACACTATCTAATCAACTAAACCATGGCACCAAATGCCCCATCCAGTCTCTTTCTAAACACCTCCAGTGATGGTGACTCCACCACCTCCCTGGGCAGCACATTCCAATGGCAAACCACTCTTTCTATGGAGAACTTCTTCCTAACATCTAGACTAAACCTTCCGTGGTGCAGTTTGAGACTGTGTCCCCTTGCTCTGGTGCTGGCCGCCTGGAAGAAGAGTCCAACCCCCACCTGGCTACAACTTCCCTTCAGGTAGATAATACTTACACAGCCATTGTCCTGTCATAGCCAGTATCTATCTTAGGGAGGCCAGTATCTGATACTCCAGAGGAAGGTGAACACTGACAACAGCATAAGTGGATGGTTGGGCTTGCAGCTTAGTGGGGAAAATATCCTCATACTCCCTACACTCCTTATCTTCTGGAGATGACACAATCAGGAGAAGGAATTAATATAAAACATTTTTACTCTGATATTCTGTGCCCTCCGAGATATGCAGGGATGTTAGCACAGAAGAAATATCTGCTCCCTCCCCTACTGCTTGCAATAAAATTAGAATTCTAATACAAATCCTTTCAAAAGGTGGATTTCTGACATTTCTCTGCAGTGGATCCACATTAGTTAAGTCCACTGCCAAAAGGGTCGAGTTCTTTGACCTTCAGTGACTTCAGTTACTATGGCTCAAAAGGCTGAGAGGACAAATTTAGGCAGGCACATATGCACAGCTCTTCAGTTGCCGCAGCTAAATTTGACAAGAATCATGAATCAAAGCCTGTAGTGACACAAAACCACTCAAACAGTCACCAAGGAAAGCAGACTTGTGCCTACTTTCCAACAGAGATTTGCCAAGGGAAAATGCGAATACACACTAATTAGGACTACTGTATGTGTTGGATATATGCCACACACTAGCAGATATTCTCTACTTGGAGAACTTGGTGAAGTGCATGAGGGAGAGGAAGGGTGATACAGAGATAAACTTAAGTGAAATCTCCAGGGTTCCTTAACAAATGAAAAGCTAGGGTCCAGGACAGAGGTTTTTTAGATGTTTTCCTGCTGGGAAAGGAATATTCATTTTCTCAGGGAGGAGGTAAATGAGAAGTTCATTTCTTCCACTACGACTTTAGTAAGGAAATAAGCCTCCATTATCTTATTTCTTCAGCATTTTCATTAAAAAGTGAAGCAAAATCTATGAAGGCAGACAGAGCTGAAGCAAAGCTAAACTAAATAACCTCTTGGCTGCAGCTTCATTTGAACAAGGCCAGACACTGATACGTATATATTGTATACGTATATTTATACTAGGCTCTCACAGTTAGTAGCAGAACTGTAAAAAAAATGAAACCATTTCATCTCCACAAAGAGAAATGCTTTAGCAAATCACCTTAATTCTTCTAAAGGGAAAACCAAACCAAAAATAATGTTCTGGGTTTGTCCAGAACAATAATTTTTGGTCTTCAAACAGAACCTCCAACACTGGTAAATTCTACTTGTCTTAGGGCCTTTAGTGTGCAAGAACCAGCTCTTCAATAGATTTTCTGCAAATAACATCCCTACTTTTTGACACTTGTTGAAATTCTGTAGAATTTCTTCTTAATAAGAGTTTATTTCTGTTCAGGTGAACCTATAACCAGAAAGGTAGAACTGAAGGCAGAGTCACCACAGGACTTTGGAAGCTCAGTCCTGAGTACTGTACTGATTCATCCAAGGCAGATAAATTGTACATGTTCAGAACAACTCTTCACAGTATGGATGTCACCTAGGTAGACTCAATACCATTGCAGTCAAGAGTGGGTCAATTCTGATTTTGCACACAGGCAGTTTTTCCAAGGAGATTTTCTAACACAATGTACCACCAGTACCAAGTGCCTCATCCAGTCCGTTTTTAAACACCACCGTCACTGGAGGTGTTTAAAAAGAGCCTGGATGAAGCACTTGGTGCCATGCTTTAGTCGATTAGATGGTGCTGGGTGATAGGTTGGACTTGATAGTCTTGAAGGTCTTTTCCAACCTGGTTAATTCCATTCTGTTCTGTTCTGTCCTGTTCTATTCTATTCTATTCTATTCTATTCTATTCTATTCTATTCTATTCTATTCAGTTTGTCACAGAGCCCCAGGGACTGACTGAGAAGCCAGCAGCATTACCTGATTTTAGCAACATACCTTGTTGACTGGAGCAAGCCACTCAGAAGAAAAACCCTTGAGATCAGAAGGAAAGTTCAGGACAATTCTCATTCAAACAGGGTAGCTGAAGCTCTGCCAGCAGAAAGGAGTTGCCTGTGTCATTTTCTCCTCTCCTGCACTTTTTGAGAAGTAGACATCTGACACTTGGCTGGGGAACACCAAGCTTTACAGGCAGGTGGATCACTCCCCCAGCTACGAAGAGCCATCTTTCAGCTGTGCTGCAGGTTTGGTCGGCTGGGGAACAGGGACTCTCCTCCAGATAGCAAAGTATGTCCTCTAACTACCTAAACACAACTGCTCTTGCGAGTTGGGTGGTAGAGTACAATATGACAGCACTTCTTTTTAAGTTGCAACACTCTACATAATACAGATCCCCAGAGAGATCTGAGTGCTGCATTTTATTGCACTTTAAAAAACATTGTGCTAATAAATTCCAGTCTCATATAAACTGCATGGACAGAAGTGCTCTGCCCATGCAATCTGCCTGCCGAGTAGAAAACGTGTGTTAGTTTGAAAAAGTCCACAGCTTAAGGTTTCTCACTGGAGCAGTACAAATGAAAGGAAGAGCTGTGTTGCTCTTTCTTCTCTTAGAAAATAAGGGCATCACAAAATATGCCAGATATAATAGCTCATGCACTTATTGCTCCAGGATTCCTGCATGGTTCCTTTTATTTGCAAATTACATTCTCTACCTGGTTTAGCCTAAAAACATTCCCTGTAGATTCATTTTTATTCTTGCCTCACAATAACAATGTCTCCAAAAGCCTTCACAATTTGGGGTTGTTTTTCAATTGAGAATTAGCATTAAAACTTCTTTTAGAAGATCAAATCTAAACTATAAAATTCCATTACCTGTCCCTCTATATGTTGCAGTTAAGCAGCCTTTCTGAAAGCTAAAGTCCTACCTCAGAAGCAAATCACTTATTTGAAAGGCTGGCGGTTCTGAAATTAAATGGGAAATGGGAGAGCAGGCTGAGGGTACAATAGTGGCCTTAATGTTTTCAGTTTTGTGTCCCAGATCCTCCTGACTCAGAGGAGGAGTTGCCCATCTCATCAGTGAAGTTTGCCTTAGTCTTCTTCCATTAATCTGTTGAGATAATATTGTGTTACCATCTCACAGCCCTCAATCTATTGGACATCTTTCACTCATGTCTCCTTCCTAGGCTCAGATTAAACAGATTACATTCAGTTCCTCTCTCCTCCCTTTCTTGCATGCATCTTGCATTTCTGGTCTTCAAAATGGATCTTGCAATCAGCCAGGACTGCAGCACAATTTCCACCTAGCTGGCAGAGATATGAATTTCACCGAGAAGATGATGATTTCATGACTCAGCTCTGACCCAGTAGGGTTTTCTGTGCTCCTGTCCTCAAAGAAATAATAACAATTTTAAAAAATTCAAATTCCTCATTCAAAAGATTGGAAGGCAGCAGAGGGACTTTGAAGATTGTTTTCCCATCTTCTACTTAGAATTAAATCTCCACCAACACAGAGGGAAGAAATAAAAGGATTTCTCTAATTAATTCCTAAAACTCTATTAAACAGACAGACAGAATTTAGGTCCATTACTACAATTCTCAGCTTCTTGTACTGTGAGGCATTCATTTACTTACAGCTTCTGACAATGTGCTCAGCACCTTTCCCTCGTTGGCACACTGGCACCCCTCACCGTGCATAGACCTCTGCAATGGAAAGATCACACAGAGGCTCAGTTCTTTCTCCTTTGCTCCACCTCTGCTGATTTTCCTCTCATCTCAACAGGTCTTCAGATATTAGTATCATAATTTGTGATCAGAAAATCCATAAACACCTGGAGATAAAGGGAAATGATGTCCAGGATATACTAACCCAATAAATGAACTGTATAACCCTTCCTTCTCTTCTCTGGTACAATTACATTTATCCTGGCATAAGGGCTACATCTAATATCTTTATAAAGTTATTACTTTGTGGGAATATAAATTAAATGTTATACCCTTGCAATTAAACCTTCCTCTGTTTGGGGAGGTGTTTACTATATGGTTCTCTGTATAATAAAATCATCCTTCCCAGATGAACCATGCACCAGTAAAACCCTTGTGGGTAGATGAAGCTGAATGAGACATAAATAAGCATACATGAAAGCCAGCATTACCACCTGGCCCAAACATTTGCTGCTTGCTGCAGCTGGAATCTTCTCTCCAGACTGGGTAAGATCTATGCATATTTTGGCTCTCAGATCACCACCAGTGGTCACATGGTGATGTTCCCTGGTACAGTTTTGGTTTGTACCCGTTATCTTTAAGCCATACAATGCCACCACACTGTTAGAGGGTAGCACATGTCACAAATGAACCAGAATAGAACCACAGAATCATAGAATCAATAAGGTTGGAAAAGACCTCAAAGGTCATCAAGTCTGACCTGTCACCCAAGACCTCGTGACTACTAAACCATGGCACCAAATGCTACGTCCAATCCCCTCTTGAACCCAAATAGTAAGGATAAGGCCAAGCTTTTTAGTTAAATAACAGAAACAAAACCAAAGCCCAAACCAAACAAATAAAAAGAGATAATTTAGCCATACAAATGCATGCACATCATGAAAACTGTCCATGGTCTGAGCAATTTGCCAATGAAGCCAGAGCCAAAGAGCTCCTTCTTTTTGTGTGTTTCTTGTACTTGCTATTTCTGTGGTACTGGGCAGATCCCTGCCCCTTCTCAGAGAAGCAACCTGTATTTTAAATCACGACTTTTCTTTTCCTAAAAGCTGGTGCTGAAAGGATGACATTCAACCAGACATTCCCTTATTTCTCTGATGAAACACTTTTAAAGCTGTAAAGGACTTTTCCTAGGCAAGAAAGCTGTATGGGTTATATCCGAAAGGATGTACTTTGATCAAAACCCCGAGCTGATTCAAGCATTCCTTATTCTGTCCTGACCTAGCCACAAAGCAGCTCTAACATAGGATTGTACATAATGTTTCAAAAGTGAATTACACATTCCCAGTAAAATAAGGACTAGAAGGCTCCCAGAAAATCTACAAAATACTTGTAGATAACTTTTTCTCAATTAGCACAAACTGGTCGCCCCTCAAACTGAAGCTGCCAAACCTTTTGCTCCCCACTTACTAATCTTTATCAACACATGGTGACAATTAATTCTTATATCATGAAAAAATATCAGTTCCCAGTTGGAAGGATGGGATGGGCAACAGCTAGGGACAATTTTCTTTCCATTGATTTGCAGCTTTTTGATGATGCATGGATTAATTGTTTGGTGAGAAAAATAGAAATCATTTATTTACACTTATAATCACAATTTTAATCATTCATGCCATTAAAAAAAACAAAATATGTCACTTGGTCGATTTTATGGGTTTCACTCTGGCACTTTATTTCATCATGAAGTGTTAAAATGTTAGTACTTCTCATTACTGACTGATTATTTTGCCCAGGATCTTTCATTTTCTTTCTCTCTCTCTCTCTCTGTACCTAAAATCCAATTTACAACCTGCTAAAGGCCTCATAAGATTTTTATGGATTATTTCCTGAAATCACATTAATCTAGCTCCTGTTTCTTTGTACTAATTTCACCCACCATTGTATGAAGTAACTAAATTCGATTCCTTGGAAATGATCCCCTAGAGACTTCTTCGTGAAGTGAGAAAATGATAAAAAAAAAACCCAAACCTGTAACCCTACCTTGATGAGGTTATAAATGTGGTGGAAACAGCAGGCCTATAAATTCACAATATACGGACCCTTATCAAGAGCAATTTCAAACTATGGTAATCAGAGATCTTCAAGCGTTCAAATAAGATACAACCCAGGACTTGGATTAGATTGCACTTGGCTTTGCCTCAGTTATCTTAAGAAGTCAGCCTCATTTGGCTTCAACAAGTGATACACCATTTATCACTGTTTAAACAAGCTGGGTAAGTTGCACAAGAGCTTATCAGCTGCACCTTGGTTCATTAGAACAGCAGTTCAACCAATATTAACTACTCTGGGCATCAGCTATCAATTAGATGTGCCTTTATTTTATGGACAGTCTGCAGATAACAGTGCAAGCAATCAGGGGAAAAGGTATTTAAAAATGGTGACAAAGCCTGGTCCCTCTGGCAGGTTGTGCTGTCTGCTTCATTTGTGTACATGATAAAAATCTATCTCCTCTAAGCCTTGTAACTGAGCAGTTTAAGGGCAGCAGGTATGCTTCAGATAGAGTGATTCAATGTAATTGCTCGGGGTTGTAAGAAAAGCTATCGTGCAAGTGGACTGTGTCTGATTCATGCATGGCTTCCCAGGCATAGGGAAGCTTTCATGCAGTTGGTGGCCAGCCCTCCTTGGCAATGGGGATTCATTCACTTTGAGTGAAGTTAAGAGATCAGCTCAGGGTCTTTGATTTCTCAAACTCTGTACTGAACTCCAACAGGCTACCATTAGAACTCCAACAGACTGTTTCTTGGTGCTGCAAACTCGCACGTGCAAAGCTTTAATGGCCTCTATGCCATAGCAAGAAGAGATGGGGATTTTTAGCTCCTACTTACATTTGCCTGTGCTGGGCTGTGCTCTGGTCCCTGAGGAGCAGCAGTGTGACCAGAGCACTGAGAAGTGTTGTTTTCTCTTTCTCAAATCAGTGCTGAAGTTGATTCTGCTCTAGTGGGGCCCCTAGAATCCCATCCAGCAAGTACTTTTCTTAAATACTTTTGATTTTTGTTTCTTGAGGTAGATATTCCTTCTGATTTCAGATGCACTTCAACTAACCCAGGGTAACCACACTGAAATTCTTTAGTCTAGGCTATCTTAATGGTACCTGGGATCAGAGTCTGCCCCTCCTCTGCCTCATACTTGATGCTTAGAAATGCTTTTTTTGTATGTAGTATGGGATCAGTGCCACATAGGGGAAGGTTTTCAAAGAAGTTATCATACAGCATCTCCCTTCTACAGATGTGCATAGTAAAGCAATCAGTAAAGCACAGTGCGTGTTTCTGGTTCAAACCAGCACAGTCATTTTAGATCTAGAAGATGCCAGTCTTAGAGGAGGAGCTTCCTAGATGTCAAGAACAAAATAGAGATCATAGGACGATAGAATTGTTTCGATTGGAAAAGACCTGCACAATTTCAGGCCATATCTTCATGTTCTATCATGGGATACTAGGGAGAAGAGATCAAGCCCCACCTCACTATCCTTTCAGATAGTTGTAGAGAGCAATGAGATCTCCCCTCAGACTGCTCCTCTCCAGATTAAACAATCCCAGTTGCCTCAGCCACTCCTCACAGGACTTGTTCTCTAAATCCCTCGCCAGCTTTGTTGCCCTTTTCTGGCATTTCTCCAGTACTTCAAAGGCTGTCTACTAGTCAGGGGTCCAAACACAAACACAGCATTCAAGGTATGGCCTCTCCAGTGCCAAGTACAGGTGCACTATCACTTCCCTACTTCTGCTGGCCACACTAATCCTGATACAGGTTAGCCTTCTTGGCCACCTGAGCACATTGCTGTCTCACATTCAGGTGGCTGTCAACCAGCACAGCACCCTCAGGTTCACTTCTGCTGGTCATTGCTTTTTGTAATACGTTTGTACCTCTACACTTATTCTTGCCACTGGGGTTCTGATTACAAAGTTCCCTTGCACTAGAAAGCCATTTGGAGCTTGATCCTCCAAAGGGACTGTCCTGTAGACATCCTTATGTGCTACCCTTTATAAGTGATCAGAGAGCCTGCACAGAACAGGGAAGATATATTTCACCACTCAGCCCCAGGGGGATCAAAATCAAACCTCCCACTTTTCAGGAAATTAATTTCAACTCTAGGCTCTGGGCTAAATTTGAAGAAATGATGGGAAGAAAAGGTCTCTGCGAAGCCTTTCTGCTGAAGCTTCCCTATTTCACATGACATACTTAACTATTCCTTGAGCCAGAGAAAAAAGATAACGTGCAAAGAAGAACGAGAGGTTGGACTGAGTGTCCCCTACCCCAAGAACAGTCCATAGGCTGGTGGTTATGGCACTCTCCAAGGAAGCATGGGATGCAAGTTTACAGCCCCTCAGGGAGAGGAAGGCATTGAACTTGGGTCACCCACATCCTGAATGAGTGTACTAACCACTGAGCTGAATAATAAATTATAATGAAAAGGAGCACTGTCCCACAGCAGCTCTCTTATAAAAAGAAGAAAGATCTCTGCTCTGTTTTTCAATGCATATCTATTCTTAGGTTCCTCACTGCATAAAGCTAAAGGCTGTGTGGAGTTTGAACAGGGGACAGCACACTTCTAGCCCAAGCCCACAACTCACAATAGGTAGCTACCCTTAGTCTTTCTTACCAGTTAGCAAAATGTGTCTACCTCTGAAGCCCCAACTCTTCTCATTTATCTGAGCAGTTTGGGTCTGTAAGTGGGAGCTGTATGTTCACTTAATAAGCAGGTGCATGGGATCTTGGTGCAGCAAGAGTAAATGCAGTCATCCTTGCAACCTTTTGTGGTTGCTTTCATCTCCAGCCTGCGGTCTGGTACATATTTAGGTGCTTAACTCTCAATGACTCCTCTTTCAAACTGGTCTTACCAGAATTACTCTGCTTTATGTTGTCAGGTGATTCGCTAGCCACTGAGAGATGCTCAGATACTCACAGGAAAAGGAAATGTCTATCCTCCTAAACCATGGAGGAACTGTATGTGCATTGTGTGCTGTGTTTTGGCAGTTCCTTATTTATGTTTTTCTACTTCAACATAGTCCTTGCTGCTCATCATAAACACTGCCCATTTACAAAGGCTGGGTTATGTTGGAAAGAAGCAGGAAAGGAAAATTAACTTGCATCTGAGTAATCAGTTTATCACACATTTATAAGTCGAGATATTTACTGTGAAGAATGTGTAAGAAATACAAAGTACAGTTGCAGACATCTGCATATTTCCAAACACCCTGGTGTTTTGAGTATTCAAAAGATACATTATGTTCTTCTATTTCTTGCCAATAGCTGAAATGATGAGCCTTTATTAGCAGTGTTTATGGTGAAATAAGCACATGACATTATCTCCTGTCTGATCAAACAGAGTAAACACACTACTTGCAAATGTCAGAGATCTATTTCTGCAGCTTCCAGTAGTTATTGTTGTAAACAAGGAATTGCTGTATTTGCCCATAGCTTAGACAGAAAGTTAATGTTTCCTGTTAAACATTTTCTTCTTTCTTTCCTAGACTTTTTGGTACTACCACACCCAGCTGCTAACATCTGGCTCCAAGCAGTGACACTAGCTGATGAGAAATGGCATTCCTGCAGCTTTTCTTTCTGAAGACTCATCCAGAGGTGGCTGTTATCCAGCAGACAACACACTGCACTGCTGAATGTCAGTGCCTAGAGTCCCACTAGACAAAGGCTCCTAGAGGAGTTATTCACTCCCAGTTGTGCAAGATAAAGCTCTGGGAATCTAATTCTCAGAAGTGTGGTTCTACAATCATCAAACTCCTCTGGCCAGTCACCTCAAACACTGTATCACCTAGATGATGTATGGACTGAATCATCTGGACACCCTGTCTGAAGCACAAGACAAATAGTGATTGCTAACTCAGACTGGTCTCCTGGAACAACCTGTGAATATGCCAGTAGCAGCTCTGTGTTTGAAATCAGCTAGGATGACAGCAGTCCAACTCTGACACTGCTTTATGTAATCTGGCATGGCAGAGCCTTCACTCCACCCAGTAACACAGGGGCAGCTTCTGGAGGGGAAAACTCTCACCCTTCAGAGCTGGGCTGGTAAACTACCAGGAAAGAGAACAACAGCCTTAAATATTTACAAATGGTAATTATGAATAATAATTAATTAATGATTTGTGCATTTTATTCTAAATATAAACGAATAATATTTTAATAACAACTTGCAGACACTAGCCATTATCACAGAATGTCAGAACACTTTATAGATAAAACCCAATAAAAGTTCCAATTGTCCACCGATGGGATGCTTCCCACTGGCTGCTCTAAGGGTGTTTTATGAGAGGCTGGTACCTGACATCTCTGTTTTAAGTGAGGAAACTTCAGAAGAAGGAAATAAAGCACCACGTTTGTATTCTCTCAGAAAATCAGGGCTAAACTGAGGAAAGATCCTGAGCGTCTCACTAAGCAACCTATTGCCTTATGCAGCAAATTGCTTTATTACTTAAATAACAATGCACTGTTTCCAGAAGATTGTCCTCCAAACTAGTCCTGAGGCCATAACTGAGGAAAGTTATGAAATTGGCCTGACTGCAGGGTATGGGACATTTGTACAGCCTTTTGCAGTCAGACCTACTCATGCAGCTGGATGCATGCAAGTGCTGGCCCACAAGCTGCAAGTCTTCACTAGCCTGGGGCTGCTTGACTGCCAAACTTACTGTAAGTGTTCACCTTTGAGGCAGGGCATAGCTGATGTTCAGCTGGGGGGAACAGCCACAGGTTTGACTGCAAAGGACCAAGAAGCCACATCCCTTGTTTACTGTTGCACATCTCTAAATCTCAATGCAGACTGAACAGGGACAATTCATAATTCAGGATTCTGGATACCAAATCTGAGGATGAAAAGGAAAATAGAGCCTTTACCTGAGCAAGCAGACTATGACCACTTAGTAGACATGCCCACAGAGTGCTTAAGAAGTATTATAGCATGTGTATGAGAGAGCAAGAACTTGAGCACTGCGACCCTGGAAGAGTTTTCTTGCATTGCTCAACTATTTATCCCCCTATAGTCAAGGTGCTTTAAATAGATGTGCAGTTCAACATCCAATTTATGTCTTATGAATTACAGATTCCTCTGGACAGGAACTGGCCTTCAGTCCTGTTTGTATGGGAACAAAGCAAACAGTACCCAATCTTCAAACAATTGATATTCAGTAGCAAAGGGAGGAGTCTCAAAACTGAAGGTGCTACTCTGCATTTACCTTAATGTCAGTTAAGCTATAAGAGATGTAAAAAAATATGTCAGCAAAATGTGTTGTCTTCTTAAGGCCATTTAAACTGGAACCAGTTTCTTGTCCACATAGTCACCTCTCAGTTCTGAATCACTTCCTTTGGTACCTGTGTCTCTCTATGGATTATCATGGATTAGGACACTGAGACTCTTGAAGGTGTCCAGAGAAGGGCAGTGAGGCGGGGGAGAGGCCTCGAGCACAAGCCCTATGAGGAGAGGCTGAGGGAGCTGGGGTTGTTTAGCCTGGAAAAGAGGAGGCTCAGGGGAGACCTTATTGCTGTCTACAACTACCTGAAGGGTGGTTGTAGCCAGGAGGGGGTTGGTCTCTTCTCCCAGGCAACCAGCACCAGAAAAAGAGGACACAGTCTCAAGCTGCACCAGGGGAAGTTTAGGCTGGAGGTAATGAGAAAGTTCTTTACAGAGAGAGTTGTTAGCTGTTGGAATGTGCTGCCCAGGGAGGTGGTGGAGTCACCATCCCTGGAGGTGTTCAAGAGGGGATTGGATGTGGCACTTGGTGCCATGGTATAGCAGTCATGAGGTCTTGGGTGACAGGTTGGATTTGATGACCTTTGAGGTCTTTTCCAACCTTATTTATTCTATGATTCTATGAGTTTTCAAAGCAATTACACTCCTACCCTAAGTAGTTCAGCTAAGTACCTAAGACTAGGTAGGATGGGTCAAAGACCTTCATGTAAATGCCTGAAAGCAGAGGTTATTTTAGAAGGCTTGGATGTAAGTGCCTCTGCCACAATCTCCTCAAAAATCCTTGAAAGAGCAAAATAATCCATAAGGCAAATTCCTCGTGGCCCAAGATTATCATAATTCTTCCTGTACCACAGCTTTATCCTCAATGACACTGACTTCAGTTCCCCTTTTTTATTTGTTTCTTAACTTTGACATCCTTAATCTGACTTTTAAGATGACAATAAAGACCAACCAGTTCATAAGGGTAAATGACTTGTGTTTTAAATAAAGTGTTCTGAAAGCCAATGGCCAAAGCTATCTATGAACTTTGCAGTCGTGAAAGCTTTCTTTAGAACAGATCAGAGGCAAAATATTTCATTTGCTTTGTTAATGTCCTTTCATTTGAGTCATAATTACATCCAAACTGCAGCTTCTGAGGGCCACACAGAATAATACAAATGTCTTTGTTCCAGTGGATTCATGTTCTGTTGTTTCCATTCCCATTGCAATCCTGGCTACATGAATGAGGAATCTGAATGCAAAGGCATGCAGTATTCTGGAAGTTATAATAAGAATCTGAAGAGCTTTGAAGTGGTTGGTTTTTTTTCTGAAGCCTATAGTTTGATTCATTCTTCTTTCCCCACCCTATCTTGGACCATAGCTTTCCTTGGTCCTTGTGTAATTTAGGGACCATCCTCCAGATACAAAGTACCAGAGAGATGTTAACATGTAAACTCATCACACAAGCAGCTTGAGGCATCTTACCTGAAACTGCTGTGCCCCAGAGAAGTCATTTCCTCACACGACAGGATCTTGCCAAGCCTAGGTTTCAAAAGGTGATGTACTAACTTCTCACGGTGAATCCCTAAAAAGGATAGTGGATCCACGTCTTATTTGCTAAATTCCTTCAATCTTAAGTTAAAGCCCTCTCTTCATTTTATCCATTCTGTCAGCAGTTACTAGCTAGAGCTTAAGATAGGCACAAATCAAAAGGGAAATAAAAAGGACCTAGAGAAGTCTTTAATGAAAGCCAGAAAATGTGAAAATTCAGAAAGCTGTGTAAAATTTAGACCCTGATTCAGATCCAGAATGATTGGTGTCTCTTGTGTACAACATCAGGATGCAAAGGTTGAAACTAATCCTAAGAACATTAACATCACGACACAACCTTTGCACCTGAAATGCCCTTTCTTACTAGGCTGTAGAATTCCCTGCTTCAGGGCAATGTTGAGTACATCAACTTATAAGCTTTGCCTTAATTTGGTCCACAGAATCATAGAATCAATAAGGTTGGAAAAGACCTCAAAAGTCATCAAGTCCAACCTGTCACCCAAGACCACATGACTACTAAACCATGGCACCAAGTGCCACATCCAATCTCCTCTTGAACACCTCCAGGGACAGTGACTCCCTAGGCAGCACATTACAATGGCTAACAACTCTCTCAGTGAAGAACTTTCTCCTTAACTTGAGCCTAAACTTCCCCTGGTGCAGCTTGAGACTGTGTCCTCTTTCTCTTGTGCTGGTTGCCTGGGAGAAGAGACCAACCCCCTCCTGGCTACAACCTCCCTTCAGGTAGTTGTAGACAGCAATAAGGTCTCCCCTGAGCCTCTTCTTCTCCAGGCTAAACCCCAGCTCCCTCAGCCTCTCTTCATAGGGCTTGTACTCAAGACCTCTCCCCAGCCTTGGTGCTCTTCTCTGGACACATTCAAGTGTCTCAATGTCCTTCATAAATTGAGGAGCCCAGAACAGGACAATAGATTCATAGAATACCCACTCTTAGATGGTAGATGCCCTGAAAAAAGAGGAACACAGATTTGACCCAAGAAAGCCAAGATGTTTCTTTAAAAAAAAGAAAAAGGAAAGAGACATTCTGTTCTACTCAGAAGAATAATGGCATAGCATAACTGGAATCAAAGCTGATACACAGTAGATTTGTCCCAAGAAGCACTCAGAAAGTCTTTCATGAAAAATCAACAGGCATTATCACAAACTGGATAAAATATAACACATTACTAACAGAAAATTCTGAGAGTGCAAAAAGAAATAAAATAACCAGCATTGCAAGACTACCACCATAATTCAGGCTGAGAAAGTAATTGTAATGAGCTGGGCAGTGCTGCTTAAAGTCATCTTTTTGGTGTTTTAAATCAGTATCTTGTGCTTCTTCACTGATAGCAGCTTGGTTTCAGAAATTCTTTTCATCTTAGACATTACTGATACAGGCCAATTCTCCTGTCCACACTGCAAGGATCATGAATATTCTGCATGTGGAAATCATAGTGATAACAACCAAAGCCCTGTGCAGAAGACGAGAACAGAATATGCAATTGAGATCTGCAGTGCAGATAAGCTTTCTGCACTGAGAACAGAAGATGTGAATTTCACCCATACATCAAAACCATGCGGTATTCTGAGACTTGCTTATCCTTAACTGGCATGAAAACACAAAGAGAAGAAAGCCTTTCTGATGTCTGATAATGAGAAACATGGTTGACTTTCAGACCTGAAACTACTTAACACACACACACACACATGCATAGAAGGGAGCAAGAGAAAGAGAGAGAGAGAAACCTTTGGAGAAAAAAATTGGAATGAAATGAGAAAAATGACTTATTACAGTAGACATCAACTAATGGATCACATTTATTTTGTGTCAATTTGAAATGGCAGGGGGATTTTAATTATTTTCATTACTAAGCACATCAAAAAATATTCTCTAGAAAACATAGCAAATATGTTACAAACTCATTTAAGCCACAGAGCTCATCAACACTGTTTGCAATTATGAAATCATTTGGGGATATGGTATTTTTTTAGAAGGAATTGTTTTGCTCTTAGATGGAAACCACATCATAGTCCTTCAGACATAAATCTTTTATTGTATCTTCAAGAAAGAAACTGGAAATTGTGCAACAAGGCGCCACTGATAAAATATAAGTATCCCCTTGGAGTAATCTGGATGAGCTCATCACTTGGGGAAGATAACAGGGTATGTCATGGTTACAAAACATTGCTTTTCCTCTTCAGTTAGTGCAGAGGAACACAATGAACTGAGTCCTATAGCAGAACTCTGTGCAAAACATAAAAGAAAATACTTAGCTCTTCAAGAGAGAAAGTAAGTGCTGCTGAGAATTGGCATTGATTTACTTGACTTTACTGTTGGAAATGCATTTCATTCGGTGTCAAGGTGACTCTTGCCTTTTCTTTCTTTGCAGGTAGAATTAACATCATAGCCAAGGGCTGCACGTCAAATTCAAGCAAAAGGAAAATAACATATGAGGGAAAATAATGCAATGATCTGACAGAACTTGTTTCAGATGTAAGCTGTGACAGTCAGAGCCTTCAGACTTTGGGAGGCCTTCAGGATGATTAGTCCTGAGGAGACCCCATTCATCACTTGTAACATTTTCATCCAAATGTTCTGTGTACATGCCCTCCATCCCCATATTCAGTTTCCATTGCAGGGCTTAAGAGACTCACATACTTTTTGGTGTCTGGGCCACTGTCAACATTAACTTTTTTTTCATTAATAAGTGGTGAAACTTAATGGAACTAATTAACTCACAACACTTGGGCCTTAGCATTGCTTGCTGGATCATAAAGGACCTTTTTCTGGGACTCCACACCACAGTTTCAGGATCAGTGCTGTTTACCATTTCCTCCATACCTATCATGCAAAGTAAAGATACAGGGGAAAAAAACCCTGCAAATCCTCTGAATTCAAGTTAAGGAAGAAGACACAGGCCCAGGTTCTACCCTTTTTTCTTGGATTCAAATGTGTTTCAGGAGCAGCAGGTCCCAGCACCACTTACATCAACATCTCCAATCACAGAGGGGCCACTCATCAGGAATGATCCAGTGAAACAGAACTAAATGGGGGAATTTATTTCACTATTGTGCACAGCATTTATCACTGTGACAATTTTCATACTGTGTTCAATTTAACATCAAATGAAATTGTAGCACCTTAAGTGCTATCCAGAGGCTGTGTCTTCAGTTTCAGACCATACTGGAAACAATGAGGCCACAAATTCAGTCCTCTCCTCCTCCTCTACAGTAGAAATCTACTAAGCATTGCTGTAATAATAAATCCTGGTAATTTTTCATTCACTACTTAATGCAGATCTGAGATTCTTTGGCCTAGGCTGGAATTGTCACTTGATTACAGCAGCAACTTGCCTACGTAACAGCCTCACCATCGTTGTCTCAACTTCCTAAGGCACTGAGGTAACAGTATTGCTTGCCTAGAGGAATGGAAAAGCTTGTACAATTATGATCCATTATATTCTCTATATCATCTCATATAGTTCTAATCTGTGATACCTGTAATAATTGAAGTTTTAACTGACAGTAAGAAAAAGCTCAAGGATCAAATTGAAGTAGAAGATATCAAATAGAAGTGCTTAGCAAAGGAAAAACCACAAAGGCAAACTCTCTCACTCCAGGTGGTAGATAGACCTGCCTTGAAATGCCAAATGTAGTAAGCCCTTCAAAATTTGATGTTTTCAGAAGCCACATTTAATTCTATTCCAAATCCCCCTTGTAAAACACCCTCCTGCCTTCCAGAGAAGTAAAAAGCCACAGCACAAATTACTTACCTGAAGGAAATGTGTGCAGTGATAGCAAGAGGGAGGACACAAAGCTTCAGCCGTTCATCTGTACCATTCCTCTTCCTGCTGTCTCAAGAAGCCAGACAGGCACCCTAAGCTAGGGATGAAAACAGAATAGCAGCTGTGACTAAGATATATGGAGGATAAAATAAGCCAGATGCTGAGGTAAAAGGTCACCATCTAATAACTGCTCACTCCTGAAGGGCACAAATGATCTATTCCAAACCCCGTTTGTTGTTGCCAATCATTGGCTGGTGTCCTTTATTCCCCATGTCTTTCATGAGTGATCCAACCCCAGTTGTACAGACATGTCTTGATTCTTGGGAACCTCCCTGGTTGAAGCATGAGAGAATACATGCTTGGGAAAGAAATCATCTTGGTTTAAAATAAATATTACCTTTGTTTCCCATAAGGTCTCTTACCGAGTTTGCTCTTGGTGTGGGACCTAACAATGCTATGCTGCTGTTGACTGACTGCTGTAGACTGTTAACTAACAGTGCAATGTCATACACCTGTGCCCAGGTCATCTATCCACTAAAGTCTGTTTGGATCTGCCTGAGTTACAGGGGATGGATTAGACTCTCTGGGATCTTTTGAGCTCTGCAAGTCTTGTGTCACTGGATGAACAGATCTCACTGTTAACTGTGGCTCGAGATATGATTAGGAAGAAGTTCTTCACCATGAGGGTGGTGAGACACTGGAACAGGTTGACTAGGGAAATGGTGAAGCTTCATCCCTGGAGGATTTTAAGGCCAGGGTAGATGTGATTCTGAGCAACCTGATGTAGTGTGAGGTGTCCCTGCCTATGGCAGGGGGGTTGGAAGTAGGTGATCCTTGAGGTCCTTTCCAACCCTAAGGATTCTATGATTCTGTGATATGGCCAAATTCCTGAAGAAACACAAAATCCTTGCATTTTATTATAATAATTTAAACTTGATGATTTCCATGCACTATAGGTCATGGTAAGTTACCAGTTCCCACTTCCTTCTAGTAAGTTAGCCTTACTCTACATGGGGAATAAATATCACACTTCTTAGAGAACAGAGCACTAAGCATTATTTAGAAGCATGTATAAAACAAGCTGCCAACAGGTTGGAGAAAATAATAGGTTCATCTAATGCAGTGAAACCAAAATTCACAGCATGGTGCTGGCTGGTAAAGAAAAGGCTATAAAAGACATAGAAAAGTATTTAATTGAACCTGTATCTATCAGTTGTGTGAAAATTGTTAGGAGAGGTATGGTTTTTATTAAAATCTCATATTAAGCAAACAGATGCTGAAAGCAAACTGAATTAAGACATTTTCTTAGTTGGAATTAAATGCTATTCCATCTTCTGGAGGAATAAAAGAATAAAATTCAACTGGGAGATAAATTCATCTCTGAACCCTGGCACTCAACTACCACTGGTATATCCAAAATCCTGACAAAATGAGACTTTTAAAAATTCCATTTACATTCATTACAACACAGTTTTGGCTGCACTGAGCCGAGACTCACAGCTAAGTCCTTCCTTGCATGAAATCCAGGCTTATCTGCAACCAACACAATTATGTAGCACAAAGTCATCATCTTTGTCTTGTACATAAGGTCACAAACCAAAATAAAGGACTTTTGAATTATACTACAGATGGCAACATGCTGCAAGACACAGTCCACTGCTCAGATGAGCCCCTGAGAGATCACCGAAAGCATAACTTAGATCATATGATGCTCTACTGGAAGAAGAGAATCTGAAGGAAAGTGGGTCCCAGAATTTGATTCAGAGAGACACAGAGGGTAGATGCATTTAAATATAGTGTATCAAAGATATACTGTAGATGCAATTACATATAGTGCTCAGTTCACTGACTGAACAGCAAGAGTTCTACAATACAAATCCATAGAAGATTTTAGCACTAAAGGCAACCAAAGCTGGCTATAGAGCTTGGTCTGCACTGCAATGAGGAAGCTCCCTTGCCAAAGCCTGCAATCTAGCAGGTGTTTTTACACCTCCTGAAGGTCTGATTTCCCCTGACCTCTGAGGGGGCACTGGTGACCTCCAGAGTGGGTTATTGAATTACCTCCAGGGAGTGCTGGTGACCCAGAGCACCATGCACCATGTGTGCAAACAGGGCACAGTGTGTCAGAAGGTCTTGGAGCAGCAGCTTATGTAGGCAGGGTGAGCAGGCAGGGAGAAATCTCTCTCCCAGACCAAAAGTAAGTCAGCAAGCTTGGCAGGAGTAAGGAAGTTTAACCATGATGTCCGCTTGAAGAAGGGGCACATCCTCCCCTGCACTTGCTACAAGGGACATATTGGTTCAGACTGATCTTCCCCAAGAACACACAGCTACCCAAGTTGCTGGCTGCAGTGAGCGCCACAGCCTCTTCCTGGAAGCAGCTGGAAACAGGGGAGATGACTGTATGAGAAGCAACCAGGTGGACTATTTTCTCACCCTGTTGGTACAGCTATGAGAGGAATTGGGTAGGCTAAGCAACGTTAGAGAGGTGGAGAAAGACAGACGTGCAACCACATTGTGACCTCCCTGAGACAGGAGCAGGGACAGGAACAGTCAGCACAAAACCCTCAGAATCCTGCATCTTCCCCCAACCACAATCCAGATAGGATCCTGAAAATAAGTAGTAAATGGAAACCAGTCCCCAATAAGGAAGGCAAGCAAACCCTCTCCTTGTCCACCCTGCATCCGCAGATGCCACTATTCAATAGGTACAAAGGTCTAGAAATGGAGGATCAATCAATAGACTACGTAGGTGTCAACTGAACCACACCTGTGGTGGGTTGAAAATTTCCCCCCCAATATTAACTTTGTCAGAGAGCTCACAAACATCAAAAGAACTACCTCCCATAGTATTACCAGCACCTGCACAAAGAAGAAAAGGAGAGTCATAGTTGCAGGTGTCTCCCTTCTGAAAGGAACGGAGAGTCCAATATGCCAGGCAGATGTTCCTCATGGGTTAGTCTGTTCCGTCAAGGGGCCTGGATTAGAGATATCACCAGGAAACTCCCAAGCCTAATGAGATCTTGGACTACTCAAGATTGTGTCGGAAATAGTGTGACCAGTAGGAGTAGGGAAGAGATTGTTCCCCTGTACTCAGCATTGGTGAGGCCACACCTTGAGTATTTTGTTCGGTTTTGAGCATCTCAATACAAGAAAGATGTTGAGTGAGTGCAAAGAAGAGCAGCTAAGCTGGTGAAGGGCCTGGAGAACAAGTCTTATGAAGAGTGGCAGAGGGAGCTGGAACTGTTTAGTCTGAGGAAGCGGAGGCTGAGGAGAGACTTTATTGCACTCTACAACTGCTTGAAAGGACAACATAGAGAGATAGGTGATGGTCTCTTCTCATAGGTGATTAATGATAGAACAACATGGAACAGCCTCAGCTGCACCAGGGTAGTTTTAGTCTAGATATTAGGGGCATGAGGGGGAAATCACTGAAAGAGTAGTCAAGCACTGAAACAGGTTTCCCAGGGAGGTGGTTGAGTCACCATCCCAGGATGTGTTTAATGTGGTTAGATGTGGTGCTTAGCAATACGGTTTAGAGATGAACATGGCAGAGTAGGTTTAATGGTGGATTCTATGATCACATAGTCCCTCAGTTACATACAAGCTTTTTGTGTGTGTGTGTGAGAATGAGGGCTAAGTCCAGCAAAAGCCTGACTTCAGAAACAAACTTCCAACCTTTTCCTTCTGTGATGCTGCTGAACCATTTTCAAAATGCATGCCATGCATGCCTCAGAGCAGGCTCTGAAGTCCTTCATCAGGTTTAAAATTATAATTACTTGCAGAATGAAAAAATACAAATGAAAAAGAATACAGGGTGAATATACTCACACCACAGATCCTGGAGTCAGATCTTGGAATAGGATTCACACCCTTGAAGGGAGATGAATTTCCAGAAAACCTGAAATATTTGATAGAAGAACTATGGAGGCAATAACCAAGTATATTCACCTGACAAGCAGGTAAACTATTTTACTTGGAATGAAGTTTATTACTGTTATTATCACTAGGTCACGCACCTCTATAAATAGGCAACAAACAAAAAAACCTCATCAGTGTTAGAGCTATGCTTTCAGAGCCAATTGTTTTTCACATTTGGAAGTCCTGTATGATTGATCTTAAGAGGCAGTTAGAAAGAAAACTGATTTAGTCTCCTGGATGTAAAACAAACAAGGCATTAAGGGAATAAGAGGAATGATGGATTAAAATGCGTAAAGGAAAGACAGCAGTGGAGGTTTTGAATAGCAAATGCTGGGAGAAAAAGAGTTCAGTTTCTAATCAACAAAAACCTGGCAAAAAGGCAGGAATCCAGACTCCCTCAGATTTGTGCTTCATCTGCCAATTAGCATTAGCACACCTGATCTAGGTGTCTTGCCAGCTTGTGGTGCCATAAAAAAAAAACACCCCACAAGAAACCTTGAATGTGTTATCACCGCAGAATAAGTAATTACCTTGAGCACTAGCTGAACACTATACAGAGTGATGAATTTTAAAATTTGTATATATTTATCACAGAGATAAAGTTGTTAGAGCAGATGTAATCTATATTTGTGTTTAGAATACTGCTTTAAATTATTTGACTGCCAGTAAACTCTGTATTGGAAGTCGACACCGGTAAAATGGTAATGGATTAGGATACAGCAGCAACATAAAAGTTCTGCTTGGCAACTGTCATTCATTTTCTGAAGAAAACAATCTTGAGTCACTGACACAGCAGATACTTATCTGTGTGAGTTCTGTACTGCAGGATGTAAAGCCAAACATGCATTTACATGATTTCAAGATGGAATCATTTGCTAGTGTCAACCTGATCTTTCAACCCTGTCACTCAAAGATCACAAGCAATAGCAAATATAATGTCTGCTGACTGATGTTAGCATTATAAAAGACAAAACAAATAACAATTAAACACTAAATTATTCAGATGGGGATTTCACAAGGCCAGCTAAAACAAAACAAAACAAAACAAAACAAAACAAAACAAAACAAAACAAAACAAAACAATAAAAAAGAACAACAAAACAGAAAACCCACCGCCAACACAACCCAAACCTGCTAACTTCTTATACTACATCCCAAATTTGATGACAAAAGCTTTCCCTTCCACTTTTCAAATCTACTGCATATCAAATGCCGAGTGGTGCCATTGCTGGTTTATTCCCACTTGCATCTAATTGCCCATCATCTCTCAAATGCCATGCACACCATAAGCCTTTTCATACCATCCCTATGT
Organism: Melanerpes formicivorus; assembly: GCF_026170545.1. Classification (NCBI taxonomy): domain Eukaryota; kingdom Metazoa; phylum Chordata; class Aves; order Piciformes; family Picidae; genus Melanerpes; species Melanerpes formicivorus. The sequence goes on along the minus strand of NW_027142423.1, from coordinate 2,898,579 downwards.
AAATAAATAACGATGTTCCTGTGCATTCGCAAGTTACAAAAGTTCTTGGAGATCTTCTCCACTGTGTCTGTCTGAAGTAGGTACACCTCCCATTGTAATTGGTTTGGGGAATATAAATTAATAAGAGACAAGAATCTCCTCTTCAAGTGGATATGGCTTCCTCCAGTGACAAGAAGCCAAGGCTGTTTGACACTGTCCACCAAAAAAACAAAAGGAAGAGGCACCCATCTGAGGACAGGCAATAACTACATGATGAGAGGAGTTGCAGGACAGACCCTAGTCATCAGTTTGAAGCTAAATTGATTTTGTCAATTTTTGTAATTTTTGTGTTTCTTCAAGGTGTAACTACTGTGTTGGTAAACTAACTTTTTTTTATATATAAATGTAACAATAATCTATTTTGTTCACAGAGTCCTAATCAAATCAAAAAGAGTATTCAAGAGAAGAAGCAGGAAGAAAATGTACAGCTTAAATATTTTATACAGACAGCACACTATCTCCAAACAGGTAACTGCAACAAGTGCCCCTCAGGTCAGAGGTAATAAGCTGGAAAATGAAGCTTATTACGGCTAGAGCAGCTGGAGATGTTGGCTTGCTTCTCTCTTATCAGTATTGCATCTAGTGGCAGTGTTAAAGAAAACAAACAAACAAAAAAAGAACCAGCAATGCAAGTGCTCAGTGAAGGAGCAGGAACAATCAGATCAAAATTATATAGTCAATGCACTGCAAATCCATAGGTATCATATGTACAACAGGGTCCTCAGTAATATGCTGGAAGAAATACCACCCACTGTACTGATACTAGGATACAAACAGTAGAGATGAAGCAAAAGAAGGGCAGGTAAGTACTGGGTTTTATGCCACCCTTTGTTCGTAGAGTTGTCTTGTTCATTGTGATATTGTATCTTTGAAAGAAAATAAAGAGGGCAATGCTGACAATAACTTTGTAGAAGCAGGAGCTGGTTGACCTAATTACTACAGGCAAATCAGGAGGGGAAACAGCACTTAAGCTGCAGACAAGAAGGCGGCAACAGATCAAAACAACTCATCTGAGTCTGAGCAGTATCTAGTAGCTCTTGGGCTTGTTAGACTCCAAGCAGTGAGGAGAGAAAAATGTGGTAGCACTGCAAGCAAAGCAGATGGAGCAGCATGCTGCTCTTTTCTTGTGTGTCTTTGCATCTTCAGCTTTGAGCTGGTTCGCTGGCAGGATGAGCCTGCTCAGCTCAGTGACAGCAATAAAGCAGATCTCTCAGAAGCACCACAGGTCTTACCTTCTTACTCAGGGCTGCCTTGTGACACCAACCTGCTTTCAACCCCCACCATTTCAAGAGCTCAAGTGAAAAATCCTACTGCAGTACATTTCTCTGCAGAAGGATATTCAGTTTCTGTACAGACTTGCAAGCCCTTTCATTAAATGCCTAAAGTTATATAGGGTGAGTCTGGGTTCATAGTTAAAGAGTGGTTATCAGTGGTGATCTGGGACTGTGGCTTTTCTTTGTCTTTGCCACATCAAAGGTGTATCTTTCCATTAAGGAAGGTAATGCCAAAAAACCCATCTTGACAAAAGAAAAGCATCATATAGCTGATTCCCAGATCGAGGATTGTGGTTCCATCTTAGATGCTGAAAAGTAAAACCTGCTTGGTGATTTCTTTCTTCTGGCATATAGCTACCTTGCCTAGCATATGCACTTTTCATTGAGGAAGACTAACATGAGAAATACCTCCCAGATAGGAAGCCACCCTACTAGCCCTGAGGTAGTACCCTGTCCAGGGTACCTTAAACCCACAGAACTAGTAACTTTCTCCACTGGTTGCTCTGTAGCTGTGAGTACCCACGCTACCTCCTATACCTTTTGGGTGCTTTAAAAAAATACCTCAGAGCCATAAACCCGAACGTCTGCATTTTCCCTAACAATTCGTCCATGACAGTTGTGATTTTTTACAACAAAACTGCAGAGATTAAACAAATTAATATCTGCTTAACATTCTTGTGACTGCAGACAGTAAATCTGTCTCATTATTACAGCGTTACAAAAACAAATATCCTCTACGGCATTTGTAGCTGCCAAAAATAAACAGAGGAAGGGAATGATACACTGCTTCTGTGAGAATAACGCCTAAGCTGTTTGTGGGAAGGCAGCCCAAACAGAACGTGCTGATAAAGACAGATGTACCTACGTGGACCAGCAATTGGGCCTCAATCTGCATTTCTTCAAATATGCTCTATATCCCTGTGGTGGTTTTAGGCTCTGCCTTTAAAATTTGTTAACAGATTTTGAGCACAAGAGTAGGAAAATACAAACAAATCACAATTGGGTGTAAAAAGGAAAACTAAAGATACTTGTAAAATCCTGTATATTTTGTACATATTCATTGCACTCCATAGTTTTGCTTGTAAGTGCAGCTTCCATTTGCTTCATACTGAGCTGGTCTGGCAAAGTTAATGGGGGAGGGGGAGAGAATTTCAACCCACCACAACCCTTCTTTCTTACATATTACAATTTCTCTTCTAATAGTTCAGAACACAGCTTGGGCCATCGCCAGTTTGGTTCATATTGGATCTTAAAAATATCTGTTAAAACTCTTAGGGAACAAAGGCAAACCTAAGCAAAAAGAAAGTAATGTTAAATTGCAAAACAGAAAGAATGTTTTGCTGGGTGCATTACTTCACTCTGTATTTAATGAAACAAAATTTTCATTTTTTGTGCCCCTGAAACTGTCACAATTTCTGTGGTGCAGTCCCAGAAGTCATTAATATTATCTACTCCACATAACCTGGCCAGTCTAATACACAACATATACAAGTAAAAACAAATGATAGGCTACTTGTCAAAAAAAATTCCACAGATGCTTTCCTTCCTTCATGTCTGTTCATAAATCTATATACACACACAGAGACAGGGACAGCACAGCAGGCAACCCCACCCTGACACAATCCTGTAGTTTCTCATCCTCAACTTGCTCACATTACAAGCAGAAGTTTACATTAAATGTATGCCAGTTGCTTTGTTTTCATAATTTCAACTTGGCTTTCCTTAGCATCAGGATGGGCCTTTTTTCCTCCTTACCTGTTCTGGTTTCATAAACCAGTAGCACACAGCTCAACCATGGAACAAAATATTTGCATTTTTGAAGCAAAATACATAAACATAAGCAGGCAAATTTTAGCTGATAAATACATTTCTCCATCAAATATTTTGTTGGGGTTTTTTCCCAACACAAAGAATATAATTGATTTTTTTTTTTCATGAGTGAAACAGAAGCAATAGTAATAGTATTAAATAACCTCTTCTTTATACTCTTGGCTGTTTCTAACCACAGATTGCATCTTTCTCCTCCCTTTCCAGTGACAAAGAGTCTTGCAAAAGAGTGCTAGGACATGGCAGATAAAGAGTTAATGTGTTCAAATTAGAAGTAATGGAAATAAAAAGTTAAATAATGAGACCAAAAAAAATCTTCTTTTTGTTTGGGTTTTGTTTTTTTCCTCTTTTCTAGAGGGAAAATGTGCTGCAAGGATTAGATACACTGCAGCTGCTGCAAATTCATCTGGAAAGCAATATCTAAATGAAAGGTTTTGTTCCGTCTCAAAAAGGTAGCAGAAACTATTCCAAGACACACAAGTGGCAGTCTCCTAAACCTTCTGCCTTACAGGTTAATAATTTATAACCTTCTGGTTTTAGCTACTTTTGGAAAACACTGGATTTAAATACTTTTTTTTTTTCCAGTATTCCACACAACGAACCACCCAGTGCTATTCCTGGTCTCATTCAGCATCTGAAGCCAGAGCCACACTGCAGATTCTGCCAGCACTGCAACGACGCTTGTTATGGGTGTGAAGAGCCAGGCTCCCTGTCTGGTGCCACTGTGCCAACAGCAACCCTGACAAAACACCACTTTTATTGGAATGCCTTATTTCTCTTGCAAGGAGCAGTTCTACTATAATGGTACTGAGTTTGCTGAGAGACACTGAGTCCTTTGTTGATTTCGCATCTCGGTGCTGCACGCAGAGCCGTGGCCTTGAAGGGAAACACGGTAGCAACATGAATCAGGATATTCCTCTTCCCTGTGGGCTGGTTTTGAGTGCTGCTTCTCTGATAAGAGGTGAAGCTCTGTATAAAATATATGAGTAAAGTCTTAACTCCTGTGGTTATTAAAGATATTACACAGCCTTGCACAAGATGACACATGTTTCTTGTCCTGATCAAATTCTGGGAGATGTAATTCATCTACCGTCTTCTTTTGGATGAATAAAATGTCCCTCCCCTCCTGCCCACTGTTAAATGAGGCTGGTTTCCTCCTAATGATGATGGAATCCTGCCTGTACATAATTTCACATCTCCAGTAATTCTTCAGGATGCAAAAGAAATATGTATACGTAGTTTTGAATCTCTCAGATATGGTGAACTGTCTACTAATGTGATTTTATTTTGCTTACTTCCATGAATAAATCTTTCAGTACTGACATATTTGGGGCAGAGGAAGTTACTTTTCTTAATTAGGTAATTTAGACTATATATAAATCCGCAGCTATCTGTAAAAACATATCATTATATTCACAAGAACAAACAGAAATCATAACAAGTAATTACTGTATTTACCAGAAAGGCAGAAGGGCAATATAAACTGCAAAACAGACACTCAAAGGCTACCATGGTTTGGCTTTACCAAATTCTACACACCCAGGGAAGTATGCTGAGGGATAACAAGGTTTTGTAAGAAAACATCACATTTGGAGGTGGGGACAGTTGGGAGCAAAGTCTCCAGTGCTTTCTGTGCTCCTCTGAGACCGTTCTACCGTTCTCTGCAGTCAATTTCTTTCACAATTTCTCTGACTCTTTAGCACCCCTACTGAAGGGTCTTATGCCAAATGTAGTTTCCAGGGTGAGCCACTGCCGTATCACTTTACTTCAGTCATGTATCAATGGCAAATGATCCCCTAATAATTCTCTTCATTATAAATGCATTAAAAATCCTCTTGATCGTGCATTAGTTTCAATTTATTGCATAAACTATAAGGCTTGGGCAGAAACAACAACAACACAAAAAATAACTTTTGCTTGAATTAAATGCCTCAATTTGCCATTTCCCAGGTGGCAGAGCCTTTTATACACTCTTCCCTTCATAAGTAATGCTTCTCCCAGCAAACAAAATCTATGTTTGTTTAGAATTGCTTTTGACTAGCGATGATAAGTGATTATTACGGTGTAGCACTTATATCTAAAACAAGCTGTGGCTCACAGTGTATGTGTGTCTACACGAGGACTGCTTGTAAAATACCCATGAAAACGGGGCTTTAATTGGCCTGTGCTGTGTGCCAGAATATTTAAACTGAAAAACAAGGCCAAATATTTCAGAGTTTCCCTTGCAAATATCTTAAGAAGCTTGCTTCATTTGGTTTACTTCCCTGGGGAAGAGGAAAGAAGCACAGCTATAAGGGATAATGGCTGAACAACCTCAGTTTCACAGGCAATTCATCTGTTCTGTAGGACTTGATGGAAAAGGTCAACCATGAAAGCAGAGAGGAGTGAAAACTAATTAGGGTAAAATAAAGCTTGCAGAGATCCTCCAGTGTAGAGGGAAGCTATCGTTAAACATGTGCAGACTGTTATCACACAAGTCCGGGTTTTGTAGTCTGTATCACGCCAGACTCAAATCCTGGGGCAAGTTGATTCCTCTGGTCCTTAGCCACTTCCCAGATCCGCAGCAGTCTAGGGTGGATAGTGGCACCTCAAAAAGAGGAGTGACAATTTTATTTGGCTTATTGTTAAGCAAATAACCCAGACTGAAGAATGAACCTCATATGTATATATATGAGAAGGGTGGAGAAGCTAAGTAGCAAGTGGAGTTTTTACCAGTGAGAGAATGATTTTGGCAGATGTGGATTTAAACTAGATCAAACAACTGAGAAGTTGAGTTCACAGGCTTGGTTGCAAGAGAGCAGTAAGAGAACAGTAGGTAGAGTTTTGTAATTGCTGTCACTGGTTTTAAGAGCTTGGATGAAAGGGGAGACAAAAAAAGAATCAATTTCTGAGATGTAGTCAATAGGTGACATTGTCCCACTACAGCACGTGCCAGAGCAAATCTGTGCTCCTGCTAACCAGCTGAGGGCAAAATCCAAAGAAAACAGCAAAGTACCTAAAGTGCAACTTATGCAGAATTTAGATACCTATGTAGAGGACAGTGAGCCAAAAGAAACTTCACCTAACTTGTTTAGGCACCTGAGAGGCTGTAGGCACTGAAGATTTGCTTTAAATCTCTACATTCTGCTACTGTATACACCCAGAGGCAGCGTCTCCTTGGCGGAGGTGAGCTGCCTGGAAACGGTGGAGAGTCAGAGCCTGGGTGTCCTTTGACTGCAGGCACCATCATACAGCCACCTCCGCCAAATGCTCAGCCCCCGCTGCCGTGGCCTCACTCCAGTGCTCTGGGGTGCTGGGATCCACCTGCTGCATTACGGTCCTGTGAGAGTGGGACCACGGTGCTGAGTTTGTTGCTCGACTGGCAGGGAGCCTGGCTCCCACCCCAACATCCAGCCCCAGAAGTAGCTGCATTAGGGTGGAGCTGGAGAGGGGGTTACTGCTGCAGCTGGTGTCCACCCAGAAACTCTGTGTTTCTGATGTCCACCCAGAAACTTTATGTCTCAGACTTTGGGCTGGGAGAAGGAGAGAAGAAAGGAATCTGATCCTGCTGCATAATTGTAAGGTTAATCAGCTCTCACATCTCAGTCTCTAATACTGCTTGTGCTTTTAGTTCTAGAGAAGTACTGCATGAAGAAGAAAAAATTCAAACTCAGGTCTTCCATATCCTCTATGAATTCTTACCATTACCATATACAGAGCAAAGATCTTCTACTCTCTATCTGTGGGTTTGAAGAGTTTTTATTAAAGCAGCCAAAAGTGCAATGCCTTTTTCCTAAACTCAGATGAGTCTTACAGGATGCCCCTCTGGGGAAAGCAAGGCTGAGGAGCACCTACTTTATGAATGGCCCCAAGCTGAAAAGCAGTTACTTGCCACCTTAGCTCAGCCAAGAGGAAGGGACCTCAGGGCAAAAGTTACAGAAATTAAGGAAACTAAAGAAGTTTTCTGCTGCAGCTTGAAGGGTCTCCAGGTTCTCAGAAAGGTGAATAGATTAGGTGGGCTGCTGTAGGTGGGATTGTGCTCACAGTGAGGCATAAGCCCTATATAAGTGCCAAATTCTGCCTGACCTCAACATTATACAAGTTGATACTCTTCAGATCTTGTTGTCTAAGGCCTATTCTTAAGAGATACAGTCTTCTGAGGGAAGCAGAATGTTTCTAGCATCTTAAAGGCATGACAGAGCCTGTTACTTCTTAGACCATTATGCTTTGGAAAATGTGAAGCAAGAGGAGTAAAGAAAGTTTGAAAAATTATCCAAGAAATGAAAAAAAAAAATCAATCCATAAAGTTAAACATGCCCTGGCTCCACTGCTCGGCTCCACTGCTCATCTGCTCATCTCCCACCTCATCCACTGCGAAGGGGGATTCGTGGAGCCAACTGATATGGAAATACAGGAGAAAATGTCCTTTTTTTCTGTCCATTTTTTAATATTAATAGACCAAAAACCTGCTCTAATCCACACAGCAGCTCCAAAAGCTGACAAATCAGGAAGCAATTCTTCCTTATTGCATTACACAGGGTGACCACACTGATTGACCGGCTTTCTCTGCCCAAAAGTGCAACCACTGCCTGGTTTGTGCATTAGGCATAGGAGAAGCTCCAGCTGTTTTCTGCTGGCATCGCAAGGAAAGGTGAACTGCTCCTCACCAGCCCAGTGCAGCAACACTCTGCTGCTAGTAAACCACAATAAAGGCTTTGAGTTAAAACATGAAAAACACCTTTGCCCTGAGTCTTTGCTAAATGCAGCCTCTATCTACACCAGCATGGAGAACAGTGCTGGCAGCAGGCAACCAGAGGCGTCTGCAGCATGATGGAGGAACTGACGCAGTTTCAGTGCCGTTTACCAGTACCTTATCTGCTATTTATTTACACACACACATATATACACAGAAGTGTCTGGTAAGAGTAGTTACCATAGAAATATGTAGTCAGGGTGGAAAAGACTACGCCCTGAAGTGAGTTGAACATGGCTGTTCAATTTTAAGGAATTGGCTATGCATGAAGTTATGGGAAAACATACCTCACTCTTGGCTCAGCTTGTGCTATGACTGAAGCTTTTATTGACATAGTCTAAGTTCAGATACATCACTCAGTTTCCACATAGATCACTCCCCTGATCAGCTAATTGATTTTAGCTCTGTCTTTGGGTAATTATTTCTGAGAAAGCAGGATTATAGTGCAGGATCAGGATGCAGGCATGGTAGAAAAGGCAGCTGCCTAAGGTTGGTGCTTGCCCAGTGGTTGAGCTTCCCTGTCAAACCACATCTTGGCTCTACCTCCATCTTCTCCATGTTCTAGAGGGAGGGAACAGAGAGGCTGGCCACTTCTCTCTTCCTCTCCTTCTCCTAGTTTTTCTCTCCCTCTCCTAGATAGTGATGTTCCTCACTTTTCCAAGATGCCAAAGCTCCTTTTTCTTTCTCCAGCTGCTATGAGAAGAAAAGGAAATGGAAAAGTTGTATGTTACAGGGCAGTAGCCAAACTGGGATTGAATGGTGCAAACAAAGGCAAATGCACCTGCACCCTAGGTTTCCTGTTTGACAACAGTCTGCCATTGGTTGGAGCCACCATCCCATTGCTGCAGGGCACAAGACTGCAGGGGACGAGTTACAGTCTTTCCCTCTGCAAATGGGACCACATCAGTTTGGGTGCAGGGGGGACAAGACGTTTGTGTGAGCAGGGAGAGATTACCCTAATTTGATTTTCATAATTAAGCATTACCTCTTATCCCACTGGTTCTTCTCAGCTCCTCAGGTCCCCATTGAACACTTCCCCTCCCACATCACTCATTTAGTGTCCCACAATTTCTATTACTGAGGTACAAAATTGAGTTTTGCCTTTGAGCTGACTTTGGAATGAAACTTTCAAAATCTCATCAGGTAAAGAAAAAACACTTTTCTTCTTTTTGTAATCTTATAAATCATCCTGTGACTTGTTATATAACAATGACAATGCCTACGGTGGAAGAAGGGACTGTTAGATTCCATAAATGATCACAGTATCGCAGTATCGCCAAGGTTGGAAGAGACCTCAAGGATCATCGAGTCCAACCTGTCACCACAGAGCCATGACTAGACCATGGCACCAAGTGCCATGTCCAATCTCCTCTTGAACACCTCAAGGGATGGTGACTCCACCACCTCCCTGGACAGCACATTCCAATGACTAATGACTCTCTTGGTGAAAAACTTTCTCCTCACCTTGAGCCTAAACTTCCTCTGGCGCAGCTTGAGACTATGTCCTCTTGTTCTGGTGTTGGTTGCCTGGGAGAAAAGACCAACCCCTTCCTGGCTACAACCTGGCTACAACCACCCTTCAGGTAGTTGTAGAAATGGCTCTAGTTATCTAATATTGTCACTTTCCTTTGGTGTTTAAGCATCTATGAAAACCATTTATTGCCTCCTATGTCCTTCTTAACATCTTATCCTCTAATTGCTCTCTATAGAAGGAAAGCAAGTGGCTGAGGATGCTGAGTTTGTTGCAATGTAAACATTTACCGGAGCAGTATGCACATTAGAATCCAGTTTATTTCAATTCTGTCAGTACCAGCTATGTTTGACTGTCAGTTTTACTGAGGAATATTTGTGTGGTGTCAATGAAGTAAAGAGATCTCATTTTATAATCAAGCTGTACCATCTTGAGATGTGTTGATTGTGCACTGTCATCACGACTGTGCCCCATGTCCAACCCTATGGCTCTCCTCACTTTTTGTAGAAAAAATAATGGATGGTTATTTTTACACGGAGACATTGATTCCTGTTCTGGATTTCCAATTAAATGAAAGAGACTTCTAGGGCAAATTACTTTCTTCCTATGAAAACATTATACCATTTTTTAACCTACTTCTTCAAACAGCTATGTTATAGTAGGTATTTGTTGTATACTGTTGGGAATGTTTACACTCTACTCCTCTTCTTGATTTTCCAGCAAGCAGCTCATTTCCTAGCTACTCTCTGGAAGGCCATCCAGAAGGCTATCCCAGGCACAAATACAGGCTGGGCAGTGACTGGCTGGAAAGCAGCCCTGAGGAGAGAGACTTGGGGGTGCTGGTGGACAAGAAGCTCAACATGAGCTCTCAATGTGCACTTGCAGCCCACAAAGCCAATCAGATCCTGGGCTGCATCAGGAGAAGTGTGGCTAGCAGGTCGAGGGAGGTGATCCTCCCCCTCTACTCAGCCCTGGTGAGACCCCACCTGGAGTACTGTGTCCAGATCTGGAGCCCCTATTACAAGAGGGATGTGGAGGTGCTGGAGTGTGTCCAAAGAAGGGCCACAAGGATGATCAGAGGGCTGGAGCACCTCTCCTATGAGGACAGACTGAAGGAGTTGGGGCTGTTCAGTCTGCAGAAGAGAAGGCTCCCAGGTGACCTCATTGTGGCTTTCCAGTATCTGAAGGGGGCTACAGGAAGGCTGGGGAGGGACTTCTCAGGATCTCAGGTAGTGATAGGACTAGGGGGAATGGAATGAAGCTGGAGATGGGGAGATTCAGGCTGCACATGAGGAGAAAGTTCTTCACCGTGAGAGTGGTGAAACCCTGGAATGGGTTGTCCAGGGAGGTGGTTGAGGCCCCGTCCCTGGAGGTGTTTAAGAGCAGGCTGGATGAGGCTCTGTCCAGCCTGATCTAGTGTGGGGTGTCCCTGCACATGGCAGGGGAGTTGGAACTAGATGACCCTTGTGGTCCCTTCCAACCCTGAATGATACTATACTATACTATTCTCCTTATGCCCAAATCTATTTCTCAGAGTGAAGTGTTGAGTGCATCTCCCATTCTGCACCACTGTGACCCCTTAACTTTATTAACCAGTGGATATTACATGGATTTTGATGTGTGGCCCAACTTAATGGATTGCCAATTGCCTCGAGCTGGTTAGCATGCTTATGAATAAAACTCTAAACAGTACATGAGTGCTCCTTCCATGAGGCAAATGTTTGTGAGTTACCTCAGTGCACAACTGAAGGTAATCCACAGATGTCTGACTGCTGCAACACATCTTCTTGGAATGTTTAGATTAGCTTTTACAATTGCAAATGTCTCCACGAGCTAATTGGCAAACAACTAATAAATGCAAGTTACAACAGGAGAGTAAATTCTAGTCTAGACATATCTGTAGTAGGAGACTGAGGTCAGATTGTTTTCAAGTTTTAAATAAGCTCAGAAGAGGTTCCTATTTTCCAACATCAAAATAAAAAAAGGATGAGTTGGGTTTTCTTGGGTTTATGTTTGGTTTTTTGGTGGGTTTGGTTTGGGTTTTGTTTGTTTGGGGTTTGTTTGGGTTTATAAATAGATAAATAATTTAAAAAGCAAGAAACAAACAATAAAGAAAGAAATGGGGAAAGGTATCAGTAAGCTCACAGCCTGTGCTTACCATCTGGGCCCCCAGGAATCTCATTTTTTATGATGTCAAGTGTATTTTTGAATGCAGCATGTTAAGGACAATGTGGAGGGTAAAACCTACAGATGCCTCACTAGAGAGAATCGGACCAAGCTAAGGCTCTGTGAAGAGGGAAATGAGCTGAGGACCTGGACTGTCCTAATATTAACAGGGGCAGAGTCTCTGGAAACAGGTAGCCATATATGAGGTGGAACCATCATAAGAAGGCCTAGATCTGTTTTATAGCAAAGCAGGGTACTGGATGAAGCAGAAAGGATGACTCAGGAGTGCAGTCCTAACAGAAAGGGTCTCCACTTCAGTAGGAGGAGCAACAGGTCTTGCTGATTAACCTGAAAAGAACCAGAAAATAAAGGTGATATTAGTTAATTTAAAAGGACAGCAGAATATACCTGGTAATGTGGTATCTTTGAAGAGGTTCAGTAGCTGAGAGACTGTGTTTACAGTGTCTTTTTTTGTTATTTTAGTTTTTTTTAGACATGTTAATTTGTACATGTTGATCTTCTCTTAACCATAGTGCTAAGACTTTGTGACTGTGGAAAAAAAGGATTGGCAGGAAATTAAAACTATTATCTTTTCAGGTGCACTTTACTACAGTATTGCTGTCTGGTTGGAGACAGAGATAAAAGTAGAGATATAGATAGACACACGCAGGAAAAACCAGATTGCTGTACACAAAACACAGCTCATGACAAGAGGTCTATCCACCACTCCCTCTATTTTTCCCATTGCTCTCTGCACAAGTCTGTTCCAGCTCCAGCCCCACCGGTATCTTAAGGATGTGACTCATCAGCAATGTAAAAGCAACCCATCACAATGACTGCTCTCTTGCAGATTGGCTCAGAGGTCTCTGTTCATCTGGCAGCTCTCATCCAGCATCTCTTCTCTGAGCCATCTTCCATCTCATCAGCTCGCTGGCTGGAGAGAGCTTGCAGCCAGAAGTGCCTGGACAGCCCCAGCCAATTTTGGCAATATGAAACCTTTAAGCCCAGGAGCACAGGGAATTACATGCGTCCAGTCCAGCTGTTAGATGCTCACCTAGCCAAGAGGAACACTGGAGGTGTGTGGTGGGTTGAACCTGGTTAGAAGGCCATCAAGCCACACTATCACTTTTTTTTTTCTTAGCTGGACAGGGGAGAGAAAATGTAACAGAAGGTTTGTGGAGAGGGAGAGATCACTCACCAATTACTGTTATGGGCAAAACAGACCCAACTTGGGGAGAATAGTTTAAATTATTGCCAATAAAATGAGAGTAGGATAATGAGAAAATAGAAGCTAAATCTTAAAACACTTTCATCCTACCCCTCTATCTTACAGGGCTAAACCTCACATCCAATTTCTGTACCTGCTGCCTCCCAGCAGTGCAGGGGGATGAGAAATGGGGTTTTCAGTCAGTTTATCACAAGTTCTGCTGCTTCTTCCAGGCCACCATGCTAGACAGGGGCAGCCAAATCCCCAGGCATGTTCCTCAGAACTCAGACACTCAATTTCAGCTTCTTTCCTGCTGGAGGCATTTAAACCTTTCTCCCCTTGCCATATGCTCTAGCACAGAGGCTACATGGGGATCAAAACTGAAAGATAGAAGTTCCAGAGTGAGTGAGGAGAGGTAACAACAAGATGGACACTTCCATGTGGTATTGGTGGAGAGCAAGGGGATCAGAGCACCAGACACCACTCCGCAGTCTCTGTCCTTTATCCAGTGACTATTTAATAGTTGCAATGAGAGTGATTAATGTCAGCGCAGCACTGAGCTGATCAGCTGTGTCAAGATTAGAGCAGTTCTTAGCATCTAGGGAGCTATAAAGTCAAGAGCAAGGCAATCTTGGTGCTTCTGTACTTCAGTGCCAAGCATTGGGTTTTCCAGACTCACCAGTTTAGAGTTAGACCCCTAGAATTTTGCCAGTATCCCCTTGTGGGTTTGGGAAGGAGCTGATCCTCATCTTCTTACGCTTCACCCAACTCTCCTGATCCTTCTCTGAAGTGCAGATAAATTCTCTCTGCAGAAGACACCATTTGAATAGCATTATCAGTCATGTTCTTGTCTCAGCACATATTCAGAGGGAACAAAGCTCACTCGTGGGTTTTTAGTTGGTTTGTTCACTTTTTTAGGCTTAGACTTTTGAATGTGATAGATACTTAACTTTTTCCTCCTACCACATTCCTCTATCCTCTCCACAACCTATTACTCATACATAGGTGCAGTCCAGATAGCTCAGGAAAAATGCTTGTTGGCATATGTGTTAAACAACATCATATTATGACAACCATTAGTTCTCTGTTTTGCACTGGTCAAGTACCCTTCTAAGTGAACACAAGTGTTGTATGACAGAAATAAGTACCTTTTTACTGGGGACAGTCTGACATCTTTTACATTTGATTTGGCTCCTGTAATTCATGCTTGCATTTCTAAACATCCTGAACACAAATCAGATCTTGTGATAGCTCAGTCCGTGGGGACTACTTTCTTTGATATCAAGGATGGGTTATTATTAGCTAAGTTTCTGAACGTCATTGCTAACAAGATAGAGCAAGTATTTGCTTGCTGCATCACAACAGAGATCCCATCTCTCATCCCTTGTTCTTTCATTTAATAATAGTCCTGGTCTTTGAGATTCCACAGGTTATAATCTGAATCATTTCAGGCCTGACATTTATGTGCCTTTGATTCTGAGTATTTTCTTCCCTAGCAGATACTTCAGAATTCAACTCCTTCAGTCCCACTATGAGATCATGTTCATGTCACAAAAGTTTCTGATTTCATACAGAACATCATCAACAGTGTCTGAGGACAGGAGCCATGGTGTGCTGGGTTCTGAGAGACATTGCTACCAGTCAGATTTCCATGGTCTTCCTCGTACACACTATATCCTTTTCTGTCCTGTCTGAAAGGCAAGTGTAATGTCACTGTCTTGCATAATGTGACTCCTGTCAGGAGGAGTATAAAATCATTTCTGGAAATAGTCTCCAAAAATGACTTTTAGCTGGAAGTCAAGCACAGTTCAATCCTGAGCCCAGAGATTCCACTGAATTCTTGTCTGGCAAGACCCTGAGAGCCTTTCCCTTCTGAAAGGCATGGTTCAGATTTATAGAAATTGATTATTTAATTATCAAACTAAAGATTGATAGAGCAACATGGTCACAGGAATGGCAATTGCTGTGCTGTTAATTTCTGTAGGCATTATGAATGAGCTCCATAAAAGAAAAACAGGGACCACTATGATGCAAACATTTCCCTTTTCTGAGTGTCCATCACTCTCCTCCTCTTGGTACTGAAGGACTGAGGAGAATTTATACCCTATATTTACATAGTGATACACTTTATCACTATCACTTATGAAAACATAAAGTGACTGTGTGCTGATTCATACCCTGCATTTTAGCAGTAACACAGCAATAGAAGTTGCTAGGTTGTCAAGCTGTCTTGAAGAAGAAATTGTGTCTTTGGCCAATTGCTTAGCCACTAAAACAAGTACCAGCTTGAAAGTTGTTATGCCAGCACAGAATACGAGCCTCCATAGATGATACTTATGTTTGATAACATTCATTTCAGCTACAGTACCTCCCTGCATGGGGGGAGTAACTTCATTAACATTGACGTTGACTTTCCCCACCAAATGAATGAATACTCCTTCTCTAAGGATGAAATTCACATTAACCTAAACAGAGACCAAGGAAATAGGTTTCTAGAAGACAAAAAATTATGTAATTTTCTTTGCTTTCCTCCCTGCTCCTGATCATAACCTAGATCTAAACTTCTTCAGTTTCTGTGCATTACCACACTGCTGAGCACTTCACAGAGGAAAAATCAGGGAGCTTTTTGAGAATACTCTCTTCTACTTCAAGAACTTAGTAATATGAAAGACATACAAAGAAATTATGTTGTCTCTATACTCTTGTGAAGTTAAAGCTTAATGCTGAGTAGACATGTGACTTGACAGCACTTGTCATATTCAATAGGAGCAGGCCAAGCACAGTATGGACAAGGGGGTTGTGCACTGACAGCACAGCTCACCCAGAACTCAGTTCAAAGCTTACTGAGAAGCCAAAAGTGAAGGTTTCCTTCCCCCTGCACACTCTCCCCCAGTAAATGATTACTGCTAGTCAGAAATCTGGCAAGTAAAGAAAGTTCTGCAAAAAAACCAACAAAAACCAACAAAAAAAAAAGCTATTTGGTGAACACAAGTGATCTCAAAGTTTCAAAAGATCAAAGGGAGATTTGAGTTCACCTGTGAGTCAGCATGCCCAAAAGGCCATCAGACAAGCAACAGCAGCTCTGGGACCCCGTGACTATAAGTCCTGCGGCACTGAGGCAACCACCCATGCCAAGCTTTCTAATGACTCATTGAGTTTTCAGAATCTTCAAAAGCCTAGGCCTAGCTTGCTCTCATGGAGCATCCAGAAAAGCAGGACTTAGCTCCTGAAAGCCCCCATACAGGTTCTCTGGGACCTTTATTCCAGGATAATTATACCATGCTGGCACCAGAAACTGGGGGTTTTCCTGTGCTTATATGGTAAGGTTTTGGTGTGGAGCAAAGCCTAGAAACACCAAACTTCTACAAGGACTCATCTTTTGGATCATCTTTCAAGAGACATTGGAGTACATCTGCTGAGCATTTGGAACTCAGACACTACCCAAAACGTATCCCTGACAGCCCCCTATGATTAAATCAGATTCTGCTGTGGGACTGACCTAGGAATGAAGACTCTGATGCTACCAGGACACTACCAGATCTATGACTGCAGAACTATCAGTTTGGGGCTCTTAGGCTTGAAGCTGCTGACCCAAGAGCCTGCTGAGTTATCCTCTTTCACAGCCCACTGCCACATGCAAATATTTCAGCTTGCAGAGCTCCTTCTGGTACAGGTCAGGGATCGCACCACTCAGGCAGCATACATAACACACACACGGAGCCCAGAGAACTAAGTCAGTAGTGCATAATGAGTTTAATTCACACTCACACAAGGCACACAATCAGCAGCCTTTTGAAAACAACAGGCTAATTACACTGAAGAAACAGAGGAGATTATAGAACAGGAAAGGAATTAAAGAAAAACCACTGTACATACAAAATGAAACCACACTTCCAAATAATATTTAACCATCAGAACCTCTTTCTAAAATAAATCTTTCCAACTCTTGCAGAGATGAAGATCACACTGAGTGTCTTTCCAAGTTTTTGGGGAATTTCCAAAGCCTATCCTTTATTCTTTTAGATTAAGTTCAGCTCAGGACTTGAGACCATGTGGGCTAAAACCTGGGAGATGTTGGGCACTTGCATCTCTTACTGAATAGCCTTTTATCAGCCTATTTAGGTTATCCCAGTTTAACCCTATAGTCCCTTCCAGCAATTCAATGACTCAGATTAACTAGACACTTGGCCAGTGTCAAGCTCCAGGCTGAAGGTTGAAGAGAGGCTAGTCCCCAGACAAATGATGCATGGAATTTGTATCTGTGGGTTGCCATGCCAACCACGCGCACAGATTGCTCAAGATCCAGCAGGACTTGGCAGGGACCTTTTTGCTTCCCAGAGACCCACTGACAGGTAATATTACTGAGTTTCTGGTTTATTATGTGAAGTCCCATTGAAATGCTCAGTACAAGCATCTAATTCATTTCCATGCAACTTTGCATAGCAAAAAAGAGAAAGCAGGAGGGAGCAGCAGGGCAGTGAGGGACCCTCCTGTTCCCAGCACAATGTGGGATTCACTTGCTGTGTGGGGCAATTTTATCTTTCCCATGTGCCTACAGAACAGTACTCCTCTGAATAGGCTCAAGCAGTCAAAGGCATCTAAGAATATTTCATAACTGATAGCTGCCGATATTCCCAGAGCACACACTGCCTGAGTGGTTGGGGCATCAAAGTACAATAAGGAGGGTGAATGTAAGAATAAAAGAAAATATAGCAGTCCAGCAGTGGGTTGGATGTGGGGAGTACTCAGCTTCCCCTCTGCACAGGTACAAAATCAGTGCATTGATCAAAAACTCACAGAGGGAGACAAAAAGGCCCCTGGAGTCATTGGTAGCCTTTGGCTCAGCTCAAAGAGTCAGATTCCCTCCTCCCCTGGGGCACATTTCAAGCGTCCAGTATTCACCTCCTTAGCAGAGCCGGCTGAACAAACTGTTATGAATAAATTATGTAAATAGCTTAGCACCCTGCCTTCTACACACAAATCATTTAGGAACCCCTCTTCTCCTCCCTCAGCCTAACTGTTCTTGAGGAATTGGTGCCAGAGTTCCTGTGTCAAATTTCTGCCTTTAGGCTGTTTCCAAACTGCTCAGCTTCCCTTTGCCCCTTCCCCCGTGGCTGCTTGTTATTCAGTGGGTGTAAAGTTCTCCCGAGTCACATGAGACACAATTTCCTCCTCTAACTTTCCTGGCTGGGAAATAACAAATGCCTAAATGGCAGAGACACATTCCCATGTGATGCTTAGAGATAAATCATTGTGTTGAACTCCACACTTTGCTTGGGGAGCCCAGGTACTTTCAGCTGGGGCTCAGGATTCCACTACATGGCATAGTGCCTAACAGTTAAGGGCTCCAATAGTCAGTGTTGCAGCATCTAGGTCCTTTTGTTGACATAATGCCTGTATCTTTGCCCAGAGCAAAATACATTGGATAAGATAAAAACAGTCCAAATAAACAACAAAACATTGGCATCATCCACTGGAATAAAGAGCAAAACAAGATGACTCTGCCTACTGAGCTGGGTGTTGTGGCTCCTGGCTCACAATTTTTTGGCCATGTACAAGATCAAAGCCTGTCTTTTCAGGCCAAAATGAGGGCATTTGCTGTTATATGTCACTGTGGCCTTATCTAACTGCAGATTGCCAATGAAAGAAGCAATCCAGTGCATTTGTCTCCATCTGGTTTCAGGTTTTAGCCCTCTTCTTTGCATTGGACATAATGACTATCCAGGTACTGGGGGAGGTTACCCCTCTCCCTGGACCAGGTTAATCCTGTTTCTGTGGGTTGCCATTTGGCTGGATCGGTGAAGTGTGCTGATTTTGCCCCTCAGCAGCCTTGAAATTCAACAGCAGACACAGCTGATGGGACCACAGGTAGTGACCTGAGCAGAGAGAGGGTCTGAGGAGGGGCAGAGCAGGACTCACTTGCTCTGAGGAGCATAGGGAGATGCACTACCTAACCTGGACACCCATAGATAAGTGGCTAATATTAGCAACCATCCCATTCATGACCACACAGCCTCTTCACAGTTTTCCTGCTACTTCTGCAGAGAGGCAAGAAAGGGCACGGGTGATGTCCTCCTTAGGACAACCCTTTCCAATGTTGATATGTTTCCTCTCCTCTTCCTCTGGAGGATGAAGACCCAAGACTGATCCTGAGCAGTAAGGCTCAAGACAGAGAGGCACAGAGATAATCTGTGTCCATGGCCATCTTAGCCATTAATGGCTTTTTGAATGAGCAAAAATGAGAGTTTACCACAAGAAGTGAATGTGCTTAGACTAACCATGAACTTGACTTACAAGTTGATTTATACATCAGCAAGTTTAGTATCACATACTGCATCTTTGTAGTTCATATTCATAACAAGTACAGAGATTGTATGTGTTAAATATATACCAATCTGAACCCAGGTTCGTTTGTTTGTATTTTAAAGACACCCACTACCAGAGAAACAAAGAAAATAGGGATAATCCATCAATCTGCCCAAGGCAAGACTGGTTCTACTTGCAGCATTCCTGGCAGGTATTTCACCAGTCTGATTTTAATGGCTCCCATCAGAGGGACACTGCTCCTTCTGAAAGAATATCTTCCAGAGAAAAGACTTTCCTAAAAGCTGACTTAAATCCTTGTCAAGCTTATAAATTATTGTATTGTCCACAATGAATAGAGACAGAAAGGTTTATTGCCATCTCATTGAAGCAGCACTTTATTTATTTGAAGCCTGACAGGCACCATTCTCACTAGCCCTTTCTGCATAGATTGAGCAGGCAAAACTTCTTGACACCTGCCCCTACAGAGCACATTTTCTAGACCTCTGACCAGGCTCATTTCTCTCCCCTGGACTTTCTGCAGTCTTTCTTGAAGTGTGGTGCCCAATATTGGAATTGGCTCTCTACTGGAAGCTTTTCCAATGGAAAGACTGCCTTGTACATCTGTCGTACAACTACACTGTTTATAAATCCCAGATTAATACTTGCTTCTTTCACAACAGGAGGCCTTTACTGACTCACGCTGAGCTCGCGATCCACTACAGTTCCCAGATCTTTGCTACCTCTCCTCTCATTTCCCATCAAGTATTCAGGGAGGCATTTGGCCCTGTCTGCATGCCACTTTATATTCAGTGTTAGCCTGCTTCTTTTAGAGCATTTATCCAATTTCTCAGGCCTGTCCTCCAAGATGTTTATGATTTGTCAGTGCTTAAAGTCACATGCAGATTTAAAATGTGTGCTCTCTAGTCCATCACTTAAGTCACTGTAGTGATAACCATGGGTCTGGACCCCAGTACAGTCTCTTGCAGAGCCATGCCTGATAAATCCTTTCAGTACAATACTAAACTGCTGACAGCAGGGTTCCTGGCTGTCATTTGCCAAGTACTGTGGGCATTTTGCAGCGTGCTTGTCAGGAATCAGTGGTCCCAAAGCCATGACTTTTGGACAGCAGACTGCTCATGAGACCTTCAAATCAAAGCTGACATGGAAAGAAGTGCAACATGTTTTTCAGCATTGTTCATTGAGCCCGGGGAAGTTAGAGGCCCATGATTCAGACCACAATTCCCTGGCTGCTTGTGAAAATGCCATTTGAGGCAGTGTCAAAAACCTTACTAAATTCTTGCCTATCCACATGACTTGTTATCCTATCATAGGAAAAGCAAACAAACAAACAGGCTGGTTTGATATGATGTAGTCTTGACAAATCACATTGATAACTGCTTATCGTTTTGCTCTCTTGCACATGATTTGATCCCTTGTCCAAAGATTTTTCTGGGAAATGAAAGTCAGGTCAGCTGAGACCCCGTGTCTTTCTTTTTTGCCTTTCTTTAATAGGCAGTCTGTCAGCCTTTTTCCAGCCCAGCATCATACAAATTCTCAAAGATAATTACCATGGCCATCAGGATTGTTCAGCCAGTTCCCTAAGTAACCTAGAGTGAATTACAGGCCTGACTGATCTGAGAAAATCTAATTTATCTAAGCAGTTTCTAAACATTTCATTCCCTATTCTTGCCTGAGTTCTTACCCATTTGTGTCTGGTGTTAACTGTGTCAACCATCTGATTACAGTCAGGCTTTTTAACGAAGACTGAAGTAATAAAGGGCACTAAACACTTTGGCCTTCTTGGCATGTTGTGTTATTAGCTTTCCTGTCCCATTTATTAACCAGCCAGTGCTTTCTCCAGTTCTTCTTTACTGCAAGGGAAGTCATAGAATATTTTCATGCTCCCTGTGTATCTCATCTTATTTTGTGTGTTGGCCCTTCTCATTTTGTCTACATATTTGTACTATATTTTTTTATACTCAGTCTCAGTTTCTTGACCGGGATTTCACTGTGTATTTCTTTTTCAGTGTTATGGTTGCTACAGAATCACTGATTTAGCCAGACTAGTCTCCTGCCAGGCATTGTACCTTCTCCTTCTGCTGAGTGAATATGGATATACTTACTTCTTTAACAAAGATCAATTCTTCTGTTCCATTCAGGGACTACAGACATTTTTCTCTTGATTCACTTTGTTCACATCTATCAATTTGCTGAGTGTGTCCAGACTCGCTTAGCACTTTTTCTCTAATTAGTTCACAAAGATGATGAATTCTCCCCTAAAAGATGCTATCATGTAAAAGAAAAATGTAGAAATCTAGGTCAGCCTTGAATAAGCGCTGGCATATGACTTTTCAGGAAGCCAAATGACATGAGCATGGTCTTGCCTTCAGTCTTCAACTGGTAATACATAAGATTCATTGACAAAAGGGTGGCCCCAAGAAAAAGAAAAAAAAGGTGGTTCAGGGAACTTCAATAACTATGTAGAAACAGTTAATGATCTAAATGCTGGACCAGGGTTAGATATGCCTGATAGATTTGCTAATGATAACAATTTGGCTGGCATATGTACATGAGACCCTAATGAAGATCTACTGCTTTCTGGGTTCTCCAGTTTTATGTAGCGAAGTTAAGAAAGCATCACCTCAAATGAGTTAGAATAAATGTGCAGTGACAAGCAACCTTGATCACAAATTATTTAAAATAATGGCTTCATCTACAGTAAAATTAGTAGCTGATTTATGTCACTTGTCTTTCTTCATTGCAAAATATCCTAGTATCACTGTAAACTATGACATCTTCCAGTGAGGTGGCTTCAGTTTCTACTTTATCATTATAGTTTTGATTTAGCAGAATGAAGACTTTAGAGCATTCTATCACTCCACCTGTGCTAAAAACACACAAGGGAACTCTTCATCAGTTTAGGAAATTTAGGTTGATTTCAGCTGCCTGGGACAAGCCAGCTGCATGTGATATTTGCAGACACCACAGTATCACATTCCTTTACATAACTTTATTGCCTGAAAATGCGTCTTGTGGTGGGCATGTCGAATCCTGGGTAGGTTGAATCTCCTCGGTGAGAGAGGCAAAGGTTCCTAATTTGCCTACAGTATCACCATGAAGGAGCTATAACAGACCTTTCTGGAGGCTGGAGTTGCAGCTGTGTCACATTGTGAAAACCAGTCCTATCCTGTGGCATCATCCAGGCCAAAGGTGACAAGAATCCACCATTAGGATGCACAGTCTAACTGTTATGTCTGTAAAAGGCAACCACAAAGATTTACTGGATTCACTGTTGCTCTGTTGAACATCAACAAAGGAGAGACAGTTGAAAGGGGAAAAGGAGATGTAGTGAGATGACTCACCTGAGATCAAGCACACAATCAAGATTCAAAGGGAAGAAGACACGTACCTTAGTTTCAGTTTCCCAGGCCACACAGGTTTCCCTACCATGTCCCAGTTCCTGTTGTGGTATGGAAGGCTAATATAGATAGAGCTGTTTCCTGTGTATTTATCCCAAAATAGCTAGAGCTCTGTGCTGGGGAATAATGACTGATTGGCATGACTTGTAACAAATTCCATCATTGCTCCAGGCTTTTCAAACTGGGAAAAATAATGTCACCATTTTTAACCCTGTCGAAGAAAATGGCCTAAGATATAACAGCTATGGAATAACAGGCAGAAGTAATTTTGTCTGTCCAAGCTGTCTGCACATATATATGTATTTGTGTTTGTGTGGACCTGGGTATGTGTGTGTGCCCATATGTTGTTAGTTTCCAGTCCCCTATCTTTGTAGCAAATGACAATGAAAGCTTGGTAAGTCAATCTATGCATGCTGCATAGCTGACAGGGAGAAATGATTTCCTTATCACAAGCTAAATAACAAAACCTCTCACGTTTTATTAACATTGACAGGAAAGCAAGAATCCTCATGTCACCTCACTAGTGAACAGTCAGCAACATTTGTGGTATGCAGTATTAACCTAAAGAGATATTAGACTGCTCTAATGCTTAGTTGTCACTTTGTGTTAAACTGAACTTCTGTTTGTGTTCAGCATTATAACAGGGAGGAAAGGAGAGCTGCAGGCAGGAATTAGCTTTCTCTGTGAGTTGTGTGGCTGTGATAAGGCCACAGTCGTGAAGTCTCACCCTTAAGCCCAGGGAACCAACAGGAATCCACACTAATACATCTCTCTACGACACTGCCAGAGACTGTATGAGCTAGCTCAGAAAGAGAACTGATTCTGCCCAGGAAGTCAAATCCATTCACACCTCACTACGAACAATAAGTTATTCATTGTGTACAAAACTATTACACACTAACAGCCTGAACTTCCATGATGCAACACAAGGAATGAGTGATGCTGAGACGCTGCTCAGTTCCCACCAAGGTGAACAGGAGCAGAGGATATTCAGCATATCCTTGGAAGACATCCCATACCTTCAAGATTTTATCTGAAGCTTGATGTGCGCTAGAAAGTCTTGTTGACAGAGTGCACTGCCGGCAGACCCAGCTTGCTCTGCTGGTATCTGGAGCCAAGAAAGCTTCGTGGCCATGTTAGTACAGAACCAGCCAGCTCTTGTAAGCTCTGTTGAAAGGCTAGGTGTGTTACTTCAAGTTTGGCACCCTGCCACCACCATCACCTGGATGCTGAGGAAGAGAGCAGTCTTCTAGGGTTAAAAAAGAAAATGGCAATACACACACATTTGCTGGGATGGTCTCAAGCAGAATGGTCAAAGCCATGACTGTGATCAATACCAGCATATGGAGAGCAATGGAGAAAAGGAGGTATAAAACCAAGTATTTTCCTTCCTCTCATAACTTTAGATTTTCCTTATTCAGCAATCTTACAAAAGTTTTATTTGAAAGTGAAGTCCTTTCCTGCACACATAGTGCAAAGTTCCCACTAACACATTCTCAAAAGTCTTCAGGTGTGCACCTCTGAGCACCTTCCTCTGTGAATCACATTATCACTTGTCAGCCACTGCCTGTGGTCTGTCAGTGCCTGTGTTGCACCATTGACACACTCAGGAATATTTCAAGAGGGAAAAGTGGAACATGTGTTCTGCCAGTTGCTCATATGTACATATACTCTAGGAACTCCATCATCTCAAGATTCTCCCATGTTTCCTCCTTGTTATTCAGAGCCTCTCCTCTCCCTGGAATGAAACAACCTGGGCTGCTGTGGGACTTCCTGACCTCAGTTGATTTCCACAAAACAGCAGCAGTCAAAGGAGTCAGTATTTTGACAGCAGAGAGACAGCAGCTTCTGGACTAACACATCTGGTCCCACACTCATAGCAGTGGCACTGGTGTATGTTTCCACACAAGCTGCTTTCATTATTCCAGAATTTTTCATTCATGTACCATAATAGATGTGTCTCTACTGAAGGGCAGGTGTTTTTACTGCTTTGTATCTAGTTATCCAGACCAACAGACCTGCTGGGGCACAGCATATTTTCTTCCTTTCTCGGGCAAATATGCTTCCCTCTGACAGAGCTATGGTGCCTTGTAAGAGCACGCCATCGGAGTGTGACTGCAGCTGGAACCAGACCTGGCAGTTCAGATATACTCTGAACTGCTCCACAGTTTTCCATGAACCTACAAGCAATGGCCAGTGGGGATGTCTCAGTCACATCCAGTTCTGCACACTAAAGAGACAGGCAGGTAGAGAAAATTGTACAATAGCAGCTTTGTCCCTAAGCACCTCTTGTGCAACACTATGTCCTACAAAGCAATATGATGTATGCCATAGCATATTGCATCTGCTGGTGCCATGGAAGTCCCTGGCATGCATACATGCATCATAGTCATTCTTCATTTAGTTTGCCCATGGTGAAGATCCACACTATTGTCACAGAATCATTGAACGCTCTGGGTGGGAAGAGGCCTTAGAGGTCATCTAGTCCAACCTACCCTGGAGAAAGCAGGGACATCCCCAATTAGATCAGGTTGCTCATCAAGCCTGACCTTGAATTTCTCTAGATATGGGGCCTCCACCACTTCCATGGGCAACTTGTTCCTGTGTTCCACCACTCTTATACTCAAGCCCTATGAGGAGAGGCTGAAGGAGCTGGGGTTGCTTAGGCTGGAGAAGAAGAGGCTCAGAGGAGACCTTATTGCTCTCTACAACTACCTGAAGGGAGGTTGTAGCCAGGAAGGGGTTGGTCTCTTCTCCCAGGCAACCAGCACCAGAACAAGAGGACACAGTCTCAAGCTGCACCAGGGGAGGTTTAGGCTGGATGTTAGGAAGAAGTTCTTCGTAGAAAGAGTGATTGACCATTGGAATGGGCTGCCCAGGGAGGTGGTGGAGTCACCACCACTGGAAGTGTTTAGGAAGAGACTGGATGGGGTGCACAATGGCATGGTTTAGTTGTTAGTGTTGGATGACAGGTTGGACTAGATGATCTTGGAAGTCTCTTCCAACCTAGTTAATTCTGTTCTATTCTCTTCTGTTCTAAAGAACTTCTTGTCAGTGCCCAATCCAAATCCCTGCTCTATTTTAAACCATTGTCTCTTGTCCTAGTGCTGCATGCCCTTGTAAACAGTCCCTTCTCAAATTTCTTGCAGCCCCACTTCAGGAACTGGAAGGCCACTATAATGTTTTCCTGAAGCTTCTCTTCTCCAGGCTGAACAGCCCCAACTCTCTCTATCTGTATTCATGGGAGTGGTGTTGTGGCCCTCCCTTGGACTGCTTCCATCAGGTCCATGTCCTTGTGTTGAGGCCCCAGAATCAGACACAGTACCCCAAGTAAGGTCTCATCAGAGCAGAGTGTATCCTGTCAGCTCAGTGCTAATAGCAATGACATGTTTTGATAAGCTAGTGAAATAAAAATGTATTTGAATTATCCAAGTTTTTACACCTCAGTGACTTGAACCTTCCCAGGATTTTCTGTATTAGCTCAATACTAGAGCCAGGCACCGAATATCTGGGACTTCACTCTGTCTCATTTATATTGCTAGAAATGAGCAGCAGCCCCTCCACCAGGAGAATATTGCCACAGCAAAGCGTGCACAAGCCATGCTTCCTGCACCTGGGGCAGTGGGAGCAAGCAGTGGGGAAGGCATGTCTGGGAACCAAGAGGGATGCCTAGATGGCACAACACAGCACTGAGCAGCCAGCCAGATGAGCTCCAGTTCTTATAAACTGAAACAAATACCAACAGTGGGTAGCTTCAGAGAGAAATCATTTATTCTTTTGAAAGTACACTGCCAACTTGTTTTAATTGTAAAGAAATAATCAGAGGGTACGAGTTCGAGAGAGTTAGTGTATTAATTATTCATTGTGTTATTTTTACATGGCATTGTGCTGCTGCTATGATATGTTAAATATTTCAGCTTGATGTGTGGTCCCCAGGCCCAAGGAGTCCTATAAATTAGATGGGTTTTTCTAAAGTTCTCCCAGTGAGAAAAGTTCCAGAAAAAGTGAGAATAGCTCCATATTGTTCTATCCCCTTAGATGCAAAATAACCCTGGTTGACTGTGTATTATCCCAACTAATTCTGCTGGGAATTGTATCCACAAGAATCCATTTTTTATAGTGTTTTGAGCAGAACTAATGGCTATTCATAGAATCACAGAATGCATCTGGTTGGAAGGGACCCTCAAAGGTCATCTTGTCCAAACATCCAACAGTAAGCAGGAACATCTTTAACTAGATCAGGTTGTTCAGGGCCCCATCAATTGAGACCTTGAATGTCTCCAGGGATGAGGCCTCCACCACCTCTCTGGGCAACCTGTTTCAGTGTTTCACTACCCTCATTGTAAAGAACTTCCTCCTAATGTCCAGCCTAAATCTATCCTGCCCTAGTTTCAAACCACTGCCATTTATTCTGTTACTACATGCCCTTGTAAACAATCCCTCCCCAGCTTTTTGTAGATCCCTTTCAGATACCCAAATGCTGCTATCAGGTCTCCCTGGAGCCTTCCCTTCTCCAGGCTGAACAACCCCAACTCTCTGTCTTATAGGAGAGGTGTTCCAGCCTCATCCAGGGTCATCTCTGTGGCCCTTCTCTGGACGCACTCCAGTAGGTCCGTATCCTTCCTGTATTGAGGACTCCAAAGCCAAACACAGTACTCCAGGTGAGGTCTCACCAGAGCAGAGCAGTGTGGCAGAATCTGCTCTCTCGACCTGCTGGCCACACTTGATGTAGCTCAGGTTACATTTTGCATTCTGGGCTGCAAGTGCACATTTTTGGCTCATGTTCAGCCTCTCATCCACCATTACCCCCAAGTCCTTTTCTGCAGGGCTGCTCCCAATCTCATCATCCCTACAGCCTGTACTGGTACTGAGGGTTGCCTTAACCTAAATACAGAACATTGCACTTCACCTTATTGACCCTCATGAGGTTCACCTGAGCCCACTTCTCCAACCTGTCTATATCCCTCTAGATGACATCCCATCCCTCAGTCATGTCAACCACACCAGTCAGCATGGTACCATGAGCAAACTTGCTGAGGGTGCACTAATATTGCTGTCAGCATCACTGAGAAGACGTTGAACAGTTCTGGTCCCGACAGAGACCCTGAGGGACAGCACTTCTCGCCCATCTCCATCTGGACATCAAGTTGGATACAATCATCCAACCAATTCCTTATACACTGAACAGCCCACCCACATCTCTCCAGTGCAGAGGTACATCATCAGAACAAAAGGAAAATATCTCAGGGCATTGTAAAGACCTTTTAAGCTAGAGCAAAAAAATTAACTTTGTCTTTCCCAGGGTGAGATCTGAGAAAGGCAAGCAATGTTCTTGGCCTCAACCTCCTTTATTACTGAACTGGAGTCAATGCCACTCTTTTTCCTATGAAGCATACAAAAGAGCAATCCTTCATTCACACAAACAGGCCAGAAAAACTGCTCCAAACATGGGTACACTCCAAGCATGTCACCTCAGGGACCCCAAACTCGGTCACTGCTCTCACATAGCTTATAAAAGCCTGACCTGCTGCGTAGGTATCCATCTCAAGCCAAAGTCACAAAAGATCAGGTTTCTTCCTATACAAGCTAGGGACCAATTTTGGCCCAGTGAAGCCACTCTCCTCACAAAATTATGATGTTACCATTCTGACAGCAGTAAATGCAGCTATACACCTGAAACTGCTGCTGCTGCTGGAGTGGAGTAAAAAATATTATCATTTGCTGAGGAACAGACTTCTCTCCAAACTTTTTTCTCTTCAGTTTTTACCCAGAACAACATCAAGTCCCAGTCTATTAACAAATCAAAGCTAGCTGCACTCAGCACCTCTCAGGAAAGCCCAACTTGTAACGTGACAGGAAACACCCTTGGAAGGGATATCAGAATTACCAAGCCTTGTATGAACTCATAACACTGAAACTTGCAAAAAGGTTAATAAAAAATCAGTTTCCATATTTAAAAATAAACCTCCTTGAGTCCAGCATTTGTGAAAGAAAATGTACATGGAACTCTCTATAACATTTGCAAAGCTTTCTGCCCTATAAATCAGTAATAACTTTTTTCTTTAAAAAAGATAAATAAAAAATAAATCCAGGCTTGCAGTCTTTATGACAACTTTCCACTCATTCAATCCACAGAACCAGAGTTTGGAAGTGTATAATGAAATACAATTTGGTGCAGTAAATTATCAGTATTGAAAATACTCTGGAAAAAAAAAAAAATGTCCATTACAAATAACATCACTGAAGTGGGACAATACAAATTATTCTTTCTCTGCTGGGCAGTGACTGGCTGGAAAGCAGGCCTGAGGAGAGAGACTTGGGGGTGCTGGTGGATGAGAAACTCAACATGAGCTCTCAGTGTGCACTTGCAGCCCAAAAGGCCAATCAGATCCTGGGCTGCATCAAGAGAAGTGTAGCCAGTAGGTCAAGGGAGGTGATCCTCCCCCTCTACTCAGCCCTGGTGAGACCCCACCTTGAGTACTGTGTCCAGTTCTGGAGCCCCTATTACAAGAGGGATCTAGACGTGCTGGAATGTGTCCAGATGATCAGAGGGCTGGAGTACCTCCCCTATGAGGACAGACTGAAGGAGTTGAGGCTGTTCAGTCTGGAGAAAAGAAGGCTCCAAGGTGACCTTATTGTGGCCTTCCAGTATCTGAAGGGGGCCTACAGGAGGGCTGGGGAAGGACTTCTCAGGATCTCAGGTAGTGATAGGACTAGGGGGAATGGAATGAAGCTGGAGATGGGGAGATTCAGACTGGACATGAGGAAGAAGTTCTTCACTGTGAGAGTGGTGAAGCCCTGGAATGGGTTGTCCAGGGAGGTGGTTGAGGCCCCATCCCTGGGGGTGTTTAAGCCCAGGCTGGATGAGGCTCTGTCCAGCCTGATCTGGTGTGGGGTGTCCATGCCCATGGCAGGGGGGTTGGAACTAGATGATCCTTGTGCTCCCTTCCAACCCTGACTGATTCTGTGATTTACAGTGAAAGTTTTGCCTGAAAATGGGCCAGGAGGAAACTGCAAGATTTTGATTGCCCTTTTTTTAATCTTCTTTTTTTTTCCTTTTTTTTTTTTTTAATTCTGTGGAAAAAAATATTAATACAATCCAACTTTCATTGAAGTCAATGGAAAACTCCTATTTAAGGAGCAGTCTTACTGCAGCTAAAGAGTAAACCCTAAATTCCATCAGTACAATCATTCTTTCAGGATCTTCAGCCAGGCTAAATCGATGTAATCTGAGACAAAATTTGGCTATTATCCTCTACAGAAGTGTTGCACATTTTTATTACTCCAAGTTTCAAAATGACCAGAGTGATGTTTTTTAGCTAAAGCCATAAAGTGCCTTTTAGTCCCACTTGAACCCATCCAGTGATGCTTGTTAGGCTCAGGAGTGGAGAATGCACAGCACTGACTGCTCCTCAGAAAATGTATTTAAAAACTTCCCCCCCCCCCAAACTAGCTAGGGAAGAAAACAGCCAGATCTGTGTGAAGGCATGATCTTGACTGCTATACTGTTAAGCTAAACTGATATGGCTTTTGCATGTGGCAGAAGCTACAACATTCAAGTTGCCTTGCCTGGCCTTCAGGCTGACAGGATGCTTGCCAGCTCCATCCAGACATTGCAGAGCGCTGTCAGTTCAGCTTGGCTCTCCCACTAATGTTTCCTGCCTCTCCACAGGGCTTAATACATTACACTCGAGGCAGATGCACAGGCTGCCTGGGTTCTGGTAGTGAGCAGGACTTGACATGCATTTTAACTTAAAGCATGAGTCCTGGGGCAGGCAGAACATATGGCTTCTCAAGATGGGTTTCATCCATCAGCTCAGAACATGGGTAGAGCAAGCTCGAATCTAGCTGCTGAAATAAGGCTACAGGGCTGAAAGCATAGTTGTGGAGACTTAAGGCTGCCTGAGCTTCTGCTGGCATGCAAGCATTGTCTTACTAAGTCAGTCAAAAGAAGGAACTATTGGAAAGCTGGATACCTGCTCAGGTTTGCTTAGGTGCCTTGAGGTGGCTTTATTTGACGCTGGCTGATGAGAAAAGTTAATTAACACCTAGAATCAAAGTTGTCAAAGACTTACTCATTCCAGTCCTTCTTCTTCCTATCACCCATATGCTCACATCTGGAGCAGAACAATGATTGACATGTAATTTCTAGCCTTTGTTAGAAATATACCTCTCCTCTCATGCAGGGGGTTGAGGATATATTCTTTTATTGGTTCTCTTTGGCAGCTAGAGACTTCATCTGCATTAGAAAAATAAACAATGCCAGGGAGCCCTCCTGGATACCAAAATACTGCCATTGCTGCTGTTGCTTTGCTGGAATAGTCTTTGGCATGGATACAGGCTGGGAGAAGCAGCATTTTCCCAAGCCATTCCCAGGCACAGTTCCAAGGGATCAGAGATCAGGAGCCACTCTCAATTGGCAGTTTGCATATAGCCTTCCTGTTTTGGAGACTAAGAAAGGTCAATAACATGGACAAAAGCCCCTTGTGCCAGCTGGCATCAGAGAATGGTGCTAGACCTTTTAAATTTACTCTTGTAGATGTAGCCACCACATCCATGAGAAGTAAAGAAGTTATCTCCATAACTATTCTTGTGTAAAAAGGAAATTAAGTTAGAAAATGGAGGTCTACATTTAAATATTTGCTATCAGTGTTTACCTTTGCCATTGCAATTATAGTAGCATCTCAAGCTGAAAGAGAAGTGGCGTTCAGATCTCCCCTCCATCTTTGCCAGATTCTAGTCTCCATGCAGCTGAGGACAGGAAACCTGCCTTAGGCCTGTCTGAACATGGCTATAGTTGCCTTGGGCAAGATGAAACAGAAGGTCTGCAGCAAATCTGAAGGAAACTGAGCTCAGATCTTTTAAGATCTTCTTTCTTTACCTCTGGTATTCAATGCCAACCACCCAAGACCTTCAATTCTCTGAGTGGTCCCACATCTGCAGATTTTACTGACTTCATCTGGCCTTGTTAAAAATCAGACTTCAATGGAATTCTGCATGGAATTAATATGTGGCATAGGCCTGCTTCATTGTCTATCCAACACAGCTATGCTGGAAGAAACAGGAATCCAGTGGAAAAATGGAATAAAATGAAGCAGAGGGCTACTTCCTGTACATATTGAAGGTCACCCAGTGGAAGTCTGTACATAGTGCATCAGCTTTGGAAAGCCTGGAGGAAAAGCAATGTTTAGGTTATATATAATTAATATGAACTAATTTAGGCCAAGACAATATGTCCTACATCCACACCAAGAAATTAGATGAATTTAAGTCTGTCTCACTTAGTCCACGTTAACCACTTTTCTAGGCTGGGCAAGGCTCCTGTTCCCTGCAAAGCATGTGGTGAACAACTCTGTGCTTCTTGGTGCATGAGCCACTCTCAATTTAACACAAATATAAATCTGCAGTTTTAGAATACAGTATTAGTACTGCTTCAGCAGAGCATGGTTGTCAGCTCTCCAGCAGTACTCATACTGATGCATATGCTGATGGAAATGGAGGTATTAATGTTGCAGCCAAAGAAAAAAGGAAAAACAGCACCAAACTAAAGTAAACAAAGTATTGAATTGGATTTGACCTCAGTTTCACCTAGAGGGGAAAAAAAAGTGATGCTCATGCAGTCATTAGAGCTGCTACAGTGATGGAAGACCAGTGTCACCAACAGGCTCTGTTAAAAAGGCATCACTGCCCCAAGGTAAAGGCACCTTTCCCACAACATTATACCTGATAAAAAATCTGACCTGGGCCACTCAGCACCTTAAACTGCCTATAATTTGATGTACATGGATTAGTCAGTAGCATCCTGCCAGCAGCCTTAGGGTCACAGCCTTGTACCCACAGGACATTTCTCTCCACAATGCTACCTTTGCCAATAGAGACACCTGGCTGAAAGCCCATAAACAAACTACTGACAGCTGTGTGCCTCCCACTGCTGTGCCCAACCAACTCCTCAGTCCCCACGATGGTGAAAAAGGATTAAATGAAGGATCCCAAACATGGCTTCTGGGCCCTGTGGTTGACTAGTCTGAGTCAGATGATAGTGGTAAGACCCCCTGCCTACCCTGACCTGCCAACTGAGGATGTATGGCCCTGGAGAGAGCCCTATTCCACCTGCTGCCTTCACATACATTGTCAGATCCTTAGCTCTGCTGAGGAGCTGCCTGGGAAACAACATTGGTTTAACCTAGCTGAGGTCTGCAGTCTTCTGTTAATCTGGCATAGGTATGAAAAGGAGACCTGAGATCACATTAAGTTACCTGTGCAAAAGTGCCTCAGAAACCCAGGATCTGACCATCAGTAGCTGACACTATGCCATATAAGGACTGAATCAGGGGTTAAATAGCTCAGAGGAGCTGAATGTTGCTGCTCCTGGAGACACAGTGTCACTCACACATGGTGTCATGCCATTCCCTCCTATGCCAAGAGCAGAGAAGTGCAAGAGTTTTGACTGATGCTTTCTTTAAAAAAGGAGGTGACATTTTACTTTACTGAATACTGTCCTCCATACTGCAGCAAGAATCTTAACTGAATTCTAAGAGCCCCTCCCAAAAAATACACATGGAACTAACTGCCTCATAGTCATCTGTGCATATATATATAGATATGTATACGTACACACACACCAACAGACATATATGCATTTGCACATAGAATCATAGAATTATCAGGGATTGAAGCGACCTCAAGGATCACCTAGTTCAAACCCCCCTGCCAGGTTGCTCAGAGCCACATCCAGCCTGACCTTAAAAACTTCCAGGGATGAAGCTTCTCTTCCTACTATCCAATCTGAATCTACCTGCTTCTAGTTTTGCTCCATTCCCCCCCCCCCAGTCCTATCACTCCCTGACACTCTAAAATGTCCCTCCCCAGCTTTCTTGTAGGCCCCCTTCAGACACTGGAAGGCCACAATAAGGTCTCCTCAGAGCCTTCCCTTCCCCAGACTGAACAGCCCCAACTCTCTCAGTTTGTCTCTATAGGAGAGGAACTCCAGCCCTCTGATCATCCTCGTGGCCCTTCTTTGGACACAATCCAGCACATCCAGATCCTTCTTGTAACAGGGGCTACAGAACTGAACACAGTGCTCCAGGTGAGGTCTCACCGGAGCGGAGTAGTGTGTCCAGTTCCGTGTGAGTGGCCTGCTAACTCTGTACAAAAGGTATCTGGGAAACAAACTGTTTACACCAGAAGTATTTTCACTGCAGATCACTTCAGGTTCTTTGTACCACAGACAATACAATCTTCCAGGCCAGGACCTTGCTGGGAGACCACAGCTTTGCTGTAGCATCCCAGGTAATTAAAGGTTTGCAACATTTCACAAGATAAGCATAAGAAGCAGCACGCACTTTCAAGATCATACCTAGCTTCCTATCATATTTTGTATGAAAGATTGGAAAAAATTTGGAAGAAAGGCTGTTACAGGCTGATTTGTCAACCACCCAAAGTTCAAAGCTGTAGCTATCTCTTGCATTAAAATGTTCTGTCATTCCCTGAGGAAGAATTTCTCATTTCTGATAGGGCTCTTGTCAAATGAAAAGTGCCAGTGAGGGTAAGCCTTTGAAAAAAATTATGTTTTATTCATTAATTATATTTTTCTCATAACCTCTCTAAATGGAAATCAAAGGGTAAAAAAAAATCTGTGTTCTGAAACTGCCACTTTGCTCTCTACACTAAATTGGTCTTTATCTTGGAGGAAACTAATTCACTTTTGGAAGATACTGTGTCTCAAAACTATCTTCTTCCAAAAGTATTTTCCTTATTTATCTGATTAAAAGATCATGTATATGGTTATGCCTACCCCACCATCCACATTAAGTTAGTTTTAAAATAATTTGCCATTTACACATGTTTTCACTAGACTGAAAATTAAAAACCCACATTTTATGTAATTCCAGCAATAAACAATAGAAAGAGTCACATATATCTCCCGGGTTTAGTTCAGCAGGCCTGCCCCAGATCCTTGTGCCTCAGAAAGTGATATGTTTTCAATGGTGAAGGGTTAAAAGAGGATACCAAACTATCCTCTGGAAATCATTAACTTACAAAGCCCCAAGAAGATAAAAGTTTCCATTTTCTAAAATGTAAATCTAAAACATATTCATTAGTATTGCAAAACAAACATGCAGATCTCCACCACTTGAAAAGCTCAGCTAAATATGCACAAGGGCAATACCCAAAAATACATCTGGTCCTCGGTTAGGAAACTTGCCTTTTTGGTTTTATCTAAAGAGCTTGTCTGTCCTCCATGGTTGGCTTCTTGGATTGTTGCAATTCATAATAAGCCTTTTAGCTAAGGATGAAATAAACAAAGATAAAGTCCATGGCCTAGCCTTCAATGGTCCAGATGGGATGATTTTTCCATATGTTTATCGCACCAAACGTTTATTAATCATCACTAGCAGAACTCAGCAGCTTCTCAAAGAGGGCAGGGAATGAAATTTGCACTCCCTGTAACTTCTGCCCACCTTCTTAATCCTCCACTGAGGCAGGCTGTCATTTTGCACTAACTCAGGTTTTCTGTGTGAGAGTGAGCGTGTGTGTGTGTGTTGTTGTTACAAGGCAGGGAATTTCGGTTAACTGATCAAGAGAAGGTTTTGTGCCCTAATTTGGATACAATATCAGCCATGAGGAATGTGTTACATCATAACAATGACAGTGTGGGTAAAACTGGCAGTACTTGACTCGTTCCTCATCAGAGTGATTTACTTCGTGTCTGGCAATCTGTTTTTCACATGATGTTTGTTTCCCATAAACAGTTTCAACATGGGAGAGTATGGTGTCAAGATAGCAGTCATATCATCATTCACCACAGAACATCCAAGTGGGCTGCCAAGAAATGGAGACTCTTTTATCTCAGCTTCTTCTAAGTGCTTGTGTCTTAGTGATTGTTTCTTATAATGTGCTTGATTGTTTTCTGAAATCCTACCATCAGCAGCTCCAGGATGTTGTCACCTCAACCCAAGTGAGATGAAGGCTGTCAAGGAAGCAGGGCTGCCAGGAGGAACAGGGGTAAGGCTGCAGAGGAAGAGTCTTCCAGAGGCACTGGGGAAATGGTGCTTAGAAAGTAGTGCAACAATAGAGAGGCTGGAAGTTAAACCACAGGCAAACACTGAAGAATCTGTAAGAGGTGCACTGCTCCTCACTGTTTTTCTGTGACCTTTCAAATTAAAAGGTTTCTGGTGTTAGTCAGATAGGATGTGAATTTTCCATTCCATTATGTATTCCTTGCACTTAAAAACATTCTACACTTGTAAGAAGGGGGATGATTACAACTTCAAATAGTGAGTAGGCAACCAAGAGCTTAATCTCAAGGCATGTTTTCATGGAACATAGCCATGACTGAACCATAAACAATGGAAAATAATAACACAATCCTATTATTTTAATGACACAACTCACCATTTTATTAGAGACAATTCACAGGAGCTTTGAGGTAGATATGTCTCATCCACATAGCTAAATATAAAAGATGGAATGCATATTTCCAATTTTAAATAAAGACATTTTGAATCCTACATGTGGCTGCAAAAACAATAATCTTCCCTCCAGAACAGAGATGTCAGTAGTCTGCAACACCTGATGAACACATGCATGTCCAAGACAGCCTGCCCACTTCTCTGCTTCCAACATAATAAAGGGAATTAATGACCAGAAACGTGACTCAGGTGCCTGTGAAAGCATTACCCTTTGTGGACAGCAAAGCCACAGTGGCTTGAGGCAGGAGATGCACTGAGTCACCTCACATCCCTTCCAGCCCTTTTCCCCTAAGATGCTGTGAGTTCCTCTGGACATTTCTGGAGCAGTAATGGAGCTTGGCTGGCATGTAACTTATAAGAAAGAGTAAGTCTTTAAAGCAGCCAGTCATGTCCTGGCACCTGCAGAATTGCTGGCTGGATAAGAACCCCTGAGTGGATCTTAATCTTGGCAAAAAAAAAATAAAAAATAAAACTTTGGACTAAATCAGAGCAACTCTGGTATGAAATCTCGACACCGTATGCCAGATGAAATGGAAAGTGCTCAAGATGGCCTATTCAGAAGTGTCTGCTCAGGCTCGAGGAAAGCAGCAGCTGCAGTTGTCCAAAAGAGAAGCTTTTGGCTTGGCTTCTGATTCATTTCTATAGCCTCTACTTCTGGGGCTTAGAAATATCTTGGCATCTTCTGGCTCCTCAGTGTCCAAGAAGAACAAGACCTAATTTCCTATCTCAAAACACAGAACTGCTGATGCAAAAGTCAAGAAAAAAAAAATACTCTCATCTCTGGCACTCAAGTCAGGGATGAAATTCCTGTCAGCAAACACAAGTGTGGGCCAGCTCAAGGTTTCCTCCAGGCTACTATGTAACTATTGTGTATAAATTATTACATATAAAAACTAGAGACAGATTCCAAAGCCCAGTGCTTCTTGACCCACAGAGCTAATCCATACTGGCCCTAAAGAGTGTAGCCCTTCTGTGAGAGTCTCAAGCTGTGACTGATGGAACGGTCAGTGAAATGTTGTGATCAAAGGCAGTACCATGAAAGGTGCAATCAGAGAAGTCTGAGAGCTCCTACAGAATGGCCTGGCCGCTTCAGCTGACAGTGCCTGGCAGCAGTGCATTTTTACCCCATGCACAAGCCTGTCACCATGGTGAGTATTCAACCCACTTTTGCCAGTTATTCCCCAGTTTGTATCTCCTGGGGCAGAGCTGGGCTGGAATGCTAAGGCGGCACACTTTTCTGCTCCCACAGACCTTCTCTGCATTCAGATCACTTCTCACTCTGTGCTATCCTCAACCCACCTTCCCACTCATTCATTTCAGGAGCTGCCACACTTCTACTCCCATTCCAGCTTCCCCTCCTGCCCTCACTCCCAAAAGCTGTGGATCTCCAGCACATCACTTTCCAACCCAGCTCTTGCACCAGCCCCTTCATCTGGCCTCCCCATTCGGGTGTAAAAGGCTCATCATTGTTCCACATGGTGTTAGGGGTAGATTGTTTTCAATCCTTCCATTCCATACTACCTCAGTGCCAGCAGTGGGAAGAGTGAGAGTCCAAGAGAGACAATTTCCATATTTTAAGCTTCAAATATCCCAGTAGCTCCTGGAGATAGGAGAAGTAATTGCTTGGAAAGTCCTACTCCATCCAGGAATAGAATGTGTCCAACACTTAATTTACATAGTGAAACAAGCCTAGTTTGAAATTTCATTGTAATTTACAAACCCAAGTACAACAACATTTACAAAGAAGCCAACTTTCAAGTGGAACTGGACTAGTTTACCATCTGGGGTGGAAAAAATCATTCTTTTTGCTGAGCTTTGCTCTGCACCATGGGATTAATTTGAAGTCAAAACAGAAGGTAAACTCATGATAGGGGCCCTCATCAACTGAAACATAAGAAAAATCTGCATGATCTTATGAGGATTATCTATAGTTCAGTGTCTCTCTTCATTTCCAGTAAGTTTTTGTAGGTGAAGACAGAATAGGTAAAAACAAAGCAATGTTAATTTTTGTGTATGTTACGAGGGATTCAAACACAGAACGCAGCAAAGTGGCCACTGAATAACATATGTGCATACAATTTTCATTAATAAAAGCAAAATGTTACAGAGGAACAGAATGCCCAATCATTTGGGGATTTTGTCATTCCTTCCTGTGATTCTCTATAACAGCATGTTACAATTATTTGTCAAGACCTCCTAATTTTTCCCAGAGACAAAACTTCTGAGCCTCGGGCAAGTCTTGGCATCGCAGGCAATGCAGAGGCCCTCCAAGCCTTTGGATGTGGTTACCTCCTCATCATTTCACCTGGATGCTGATGGAGAACCACTGCTGCTCTGCAATCAGCCATGAAAAACAAGAACATCAGAGGAGCTGCAGAGCCACCTTCTTCTCCATGCACTGATCCTAAACTGAAATGGCTGTTTCCAGCCACAGATGAAGAATTATCTCCAGCTGTTTCTGGTGAACAGCTATCGCAAAGCAGTGATTTCGTAAGGCCATTCCCAGTCTCTCTTACGCAGAATTGTCAGCCCCAGTACTTAAAACTCTTCAGTGAGGGCTCCCCAAAATCACAGTATGGAAAGCCCTGCACTTTAAATTCCTTTTATGTGCCTGCTGATTTACAGTGCTGCGAGTACGGTTTTCTGTTCACATTCCCAAGCCTTTTTCCACATGCAGGAGCTGGGATCAGCTCTGTACCGCAAGACTCCAGAAGCGCAGGGGCCCAGATGCTGGAGCTGTAGCATAGGACTTGACATGAGTCTTGTTTCTGCTGTTCCTCAGCTTCTGATACGTCAGGTGCTTACTTTCACTGATGTGATACCCCCTGCTCAGGATGTAACAAATTCCATGGCAAATAGAGCTCCCCATCAAAAATCTTGCATTTGCTCAGAAGACCTTCCAATTTCTCAGGATGTGTGTGTTATCTCTCTTTTCCCTAACCCCAGATCCTACCTGGCCTATACCCCTTCTTATGCCCACTATAGTGTCAGTGCTCTGACTGCATATCTAAGCTTGATCTAGTGTGTTGTAGTTTTTAGGACTACACTGAAACAAAGTAGAAGGAAGAGAAGTAGTGTCTTTTCTCTTTTCTTTTTTTTTTTCCTCTTTTCTTTTCTTTTCTTTTCTTTTCTTTTCTCTTTTCTTTTCTTTTCTTTTCTTTTCCTTTTCTCTTTTCTTTTCTTTTCTTTTCTTTTCTTTTCTTTTCTTTTCTTTTCTTTTCTTTTCTTTTCTTTTCTTTTCTTTTCTTTTCTTTTCTTTTCTTTTCTTTTCTTTTCTTTTCTTTTTTTCTTTTCCTTTCTTTTTTTTCTTTTCCTTTCTCTTTTCTTTTCTTTTCTTTTCTTTTCTTTTCTCTTTTCTTTTCTTTTCTTTTCTTTTCTCTTTTCTTTTCTTTTCTTTTCCTTTTCTTTTTTCTTTTCTTTTCTTTTCTTTTCTTTTCTTTTCTT
Organism: Melanerpes formicivorus; assembly: GCF_026170545.1. Taxonomy (NCBI): domain Eukaryota; kingdom Metazoa; phylum Chordata; class Aves; order Piciformes; family Picidae; genus Melanerpes; species Melanerpes formicivorus. The sequence continues at coordinate 2,859,222 of NW_027142423.1, read as the reverse complement.
TTCTTTTCTTTTCTTTTCTTTTCTTTTCTTTTCTTTTCTTTTCTTTTCTTTTCTTTTCTTTTCTTTTCTTTTCTTTTCTTTTCCTTTTCTTTTCTTTTTTCTTTTCCTTTCTTTTCCTTTTCTTTTATTTTTTCTTTTCTTTTCTTTTCCTTTTCTTTTCTCTTTTCTTTTCTTTTCTTTTCTTTTCTTTTCTTTTCTTTTCTTTTCTTTTCTTTTCTTTTCTTTTCTTTTCTTTTCTTTTCTTTTCTTTTCTTTTCTTTTCTTTTCTTTTCTTTTCTTTTCTTTTTTCTTTTCTTTTCCTTTCTTTTCTTTTCTCTTTTCTTTTCTTTTCTTTTCTTTTCTTTCCTCTTTTCTTCCCTCTTTTCTTTTCTTTTATTTTATTTTATTTTATTTTTTCTTTCCTTTTCCTTTTCCTTTTCCTTTTCCTTTTTCTTTTTCTTTTTCTTTTTCTTTTTCTTTTTCTTTTTCTTTTTCTTTTTCTTTTCCTTTTCCTTTTCCTTTTTCTTTTTCTTTTTCTTGTTCTTTTTCTTTTTCTTTTTCTTTTTCTTTTTCTTTTTCTTTTTCTTTTCTTTTTTCATCCAGTAGCTGTACTGTCCACTGACCTGAGTTTATGCCCAGCCCTCTATCCAAAATCTTGAAATTCACACCTCATCCCCTCACCTGCAGGCACCCCACACAACAGACTAAGGGCTGGTTGTCACAGGGGGCATTATTCTGTTTTGGAAATTGGTGCTTGAGACTAATGGGTAAAGCATTCCCCTGGGCCTGGAAAGACATGGGTATTATCTTCTGGGCCAAGATACTTTAATGCAGATGCCACAATGCCTTTTCATTCTGTATTTCTAATGCTTCAAAGAACAAATGTGCTCAGATCAAGACCTGAGCTGCACAGAGGAACAAAACCAGCTCAGGTTGAGCTGACTTGAGCCATGCTATTTTACATGCATTGAAGTGTTACTTTTTAATCAAGAGGCCTTAATAGGTCTTATTCCCACACTGGGAGTGATTTCAGATAGCCAAATGATACTCCTGCCTCAGACTCACACCATACAAAAAAAAATCTATCAGTGAAAGAGAAGAATGACTAATAGAGGGATGTAAGTAATTTGTGTGCAAATAGCATGCAAAGAGCAGGACTGAGACTGCATCTGAAGCCAAGTGTTCCATAAGTCAAGTCATACAGAGTGGGAAGTGATAAAGGGTGTGACCCATGAGAGAAAAGTCTAAACTAATTAGAAGGATCTCCTGCTGAATGATATATTGGAGACTTGACATTTGAAAAGGGGAATGATCTGTTTCAAGCATCACTACTGTGTGAGGGGTGCTCACAGCCTGTTTGCTCCAAATACACTTTTTAAAATACCCAGACCAGATCAGTCCTTGCTTTGATCATTTTTAAAGAAACACCCTTTAGCTTTATATCAGATTTGAAAATTGACAGTCTTGGCCTTCCTTTCCTTTTATGAGTCTCCTGACACCAGACATCATTATGGCAACACCCTGTCTTAATGCTCCTGGGGCTGTGACTAACAAAATAGAGTAATAGATTTTTAGGCCAAATAAATTATTAAGATTACCTACCCTGACCTCCTCTGTGCTTGATGTCACAGAGTCCCAAGCATAGACTGAGTCCAGCACAAGAAGGTCTCTTTAGAAAGGAAATGTGAGAAGGGAGCCTTCTTCGGAAAGCTGTGCCAGAGGCTGGCCACAGCGGGACTGGCAATGCTCCCTTCCCTTCAGCAGCACACAGCACTTGCTGGGCAGGAGGTGGGAATGGCTGCAAAGAACAAGCAAGAGCACAAACAAAGGACACACACACGTTTGCACATACCAGGTTGGTTTGGATGCAGTCATCATCAGAAGATAAAGTCTTCAGTGAAAGGTCAGATGTTGAGGCTCTGTAGCACAGAATGCACCTTGGGTACTGCAAGTCTCTGCTGCCTGAAACATAAAAATGGTGTTCAAAGCCCAGATCTTCTCTGTGGCAGTAGTGGGGGCTAACAATTGGACCCTTTTCCCCAGAGGGGAAAAATAAAGGACCTTTCCTTACTTATATTAATCCACAAGATGATTTTTCCATTTGTTGATCTTCAGAAAGATTTCTAGGAGATTAGAAAGAGATAAAAGAGAAAATTCAAGTTACTTATGCCAGGGTGGGTTCTCAGGACAATGTTCACTTGTGTCCCAACAGATTTCCTCACTGTTAATATACTGTTAGAACCATTGGAATTCTTGCCTGAAAAAACCCTCATTCTCAGGTGTGTGATGTGTGCTTTTGTACCTGATCCACCTACTGAGGGCAGACTGTGCCAGCAGCTCTCAGCACTGATAGGAAGTTGTACCTTGAAGTGCTAGTTGAGGAAGTTCTACTTCTGCCACCGACTCCAGATGCCACACATTGTACTAAGCAGGACACAGAGCAGGACGCTGTAGGTAAACTTGACTGTGATCTTTCCCCAGGAGACTTGATCTGGATTCCAGGAAACCACTGCCATCATTTTCCTTAGGAAAAAGAAAAAAAAGTAAAAACAAAAGGCTGTTTAAAACCCCAGTCATCACCAGAATAGAAGCATAATCTTTAAAATTACAAATATGTACATAAATTGCACAGAACTGATTATAGCTTTTTGTATTTGCCTGGCTACAGATCTAACAACTCTGGGAGACCTTGGGCACTCAGATTGCCTTTTTTTTAATCAGATTACTGTGTTATGTGTCTACATATAAACTCCTTGGAGCCTAAGTTTAGTGACCTATTTTTGAGAATCTTGGTCTGTTTGCACCCAAGCAAAATTACCATCAGTATAACACAAAGGGCTTTTATAGCTGGCCTAAAAACAGAGGGAAACCTGAATTCTCATCATAGCTGCTCAGTGGCAATTAACCCCTAAGGTTAGCAGCCTGTAGAAGATGTCATTCTGAATTCAAAATTGCAGATATTTACTCCATTTAATTACTAATCAGATAATGCTGCATTATATTGAGTGACTGCTACATAGTTCTCCTCCTCAGTGTGGTGCCCACCATCTCTCTTTACTTTCAGCTATCCCCAGTCTCAGAGCATCCAAAGGTGAGGTAGGATCTCCACCTGCTGTCTTTGGATAAAAGCTTCTCCCCAGTTGTGAAGAGGACACCATGGGCTTTCAGAGGTCTTGGCAGCTCATCACACGAGTTTCCCTCTGCCCTCTCCAGGCTTCTCTTCCCTGCCTTTGCCAGTAAAAATCCAGCAGGAGATCTAAAGAGCTGCTGTGAAGCCAGTAGAGCCAGCGCCCACAGTCTCCCTGACCACAAAAGGTCCAGGGGTCCACAAACTATTTCTGCTTAATCCTCACTGAAGGGGGAAGAACAATTTTAGTGCATACTAAAGTATTTGTTTAATTCCTCTTAGGTGCATGGTGCATTTTAATGAATAAAATATTGGATTACCTCATATAAACAAAGTTTAAGGCAATCATGAATTGAGGCCTGAGAGTGCTCTCTGCAAGCTCCAAAATTGCCTGTGGGAAGCTGGCAATGTTTGGTGTTTCCTGACTGTATGTATTTTATACATGTTATGGAGTATATTATTCACAAACATAAAATGTGCATTAAATAAATGTAAAATAGTGTCCAAAGCAGTGGGGTCATTAAAGATCCCATGGCACTTTATACTTATTGTGGGTGTTAGCCCTGGTGTCCTGGCCAAAATCAATTTGGAAATTACAGGCTGTTTGCCTAAATTCTCAAGTAGTTGCAGTCAGATGCCATATTCCTTGCTTCCTCCTGAGACTATTGAGTAGCAGCATTGTATGCTGCTCAACAGTTTCTGTGTTTCATCTTTTCAATGGCTGTAATGGCCATGTCAGAAATGGGGAAATCTGGGGGGGGAGGGGGGGAAAAAGTTAGTAGACATTTGGAAGATTTTATTTGACCTTTTTTCCCCTTCTTTTTTCTTGGTTTGGTTTTTAGTTTGTTTGTTTGTTTGGGGTTTTTTGTTTTGGTTTTGTTGTTGATGTTGTTTTGGGGTTTGTTTTGTTTTAATTAATACTTTAGTAATTAATACTTTAGATTAAAAGTAAAATCAAAGAGAATGAAGACATCCCCAAAATAAAGATCCAGCTAATCTGCAGCCACACTGGAAAATTATGGTTACAAAATGTTCTGCTGCCCTGACCCAGTTACAACCTGAATTTGATTTGCTGCCTACATTGCCCATGGCTGTAATGCATCTGAGGAGCATGTTATTCACATGATAGGGTTCAATCCAACACCCATTCCTTACTGTGAGTCAGACTGTTTCTGCTAATAGGGATGGAATAATTCTCTCCTCATCGTTAGGGCTGCTATCATGTGCCAGAGTTTACATGTTCCCTTTAGGCACATGCCTTTAAAGAAAGGGTTTATTGTGCACTTTGGTGGAACCTAGAACTGAAGCACAGAAGCCATATGTCAGGGGCTAGCTGGTTTTATGTGGAAGTTTGCCATGGTTAAAGCTGTAGATAATTACTGCAAATAATAATGACTAACATTTATGTAACAGCTTTCTCCAAGCATCTACCATCACTCGTTAAGCTTTATATGTATATCGATTACAAATCCTGAGCCAAATTCTGGTTTCATTCATATGTGCATAATGCTGATGGGAATCTCCACTGGGATTTACACGTGTAGCTAAGGGTGGAAGTCAGTCCTGTGCATTGTGGTAGTTTTAAGCTATGCCTTTAAAAATTTTCACAGATCTTGAGCAGAAAGGTAGTAGTAAAATGTAAATAAATCACTATTGGGTGTCAAAACGAAAACAAAGATAATTCTAAGCAATCCCATTTTATCTTCTCACTTCATAGAATAGAATAGAATAGAATAGAATAGAATAGAATAGAATAGAATAGAATAGAATAGAATAGACCAGACCAGACCAGACCAGACCAGACCAGACCAGACCAGGTTGGAAGAGACCTTCAAGATCATTGCGTCCAACTCATCAACCAATCCAACCCACCTAAACAACTAACCCATGGCACCAAGCACCCCATCAAGTCTCCTCCTGAACACCTCCAGTGATGGTGACTCCACCACCTCCCCAGGCAGCCCATTCCAATGGGCAATCACTCTCTCTGTATAGAACTTCTTCCTAACATCCAACCTAAACATCCCCTGGCACAGCCTGAGACTGTGTCCTCTTGTTCTGGTACTGGCTGCCTGGGAGAAGAGACCAACCTCTGCCTGTCTACAACCTCCCTTCAGGTGGTTGTAGAGAGCAATAAGGTCACCCCTGAGCCTCCTCTTCTCCAGGCTAAGCACTCACTCTGGAGAGATCCTAACTTGCTTCTGCTTGACCTTGGCTGCATTGTTTTGGTATTAACTTCTCTGTTCCTTTCTCTTGCCCCATCTTTTGTACAGGGGGGTCAGGGGTAGGCAGGGAAGGAGGAGCTGGTAGATTCCCCTGGTCTTTGACCAGGGGGGTTCTTGTGCTCTTTGTTAATTGCAAATATCTGTAAATATTGTCAATCCTGTATATTTTGTACATACTCACTTCATTCCATTCTACATTGTAGTTTTGCCTGTAAATACAGCTTTCATTTGCTTCCAACTGAGTTGGTCTGGAAAAGCTGATGTTGGGGTGCAACTTATATACACACCCTCAGGTAGGGGTATAGAGAGCGGTTCACTTACTGGCTGAAAATTGGAACCATGATGCATTTTGAGCAGCATTCAGCAACAGCAAAAGCAAGTTGGGATTGACAAAAGTTTCCACAGAACAGTGTTTTATGGAAAATGGGGCTTTGTTTCCATTAAAAAAAAAGAATCTTTTGGACAAATAAGCCAATCTCCAGAGAAATCAGAAAGACAGAAGTCAGCCTCTGTTCTTGCAGGGTTGTTTTTTTCTGAAAAACTATACTTCTTCAGCACAGCAGAACAAAATATTTCCATAATACCCCTCCCCCCACCCCCCAAAATAAAAAAAGTTTCCATATTGAAAACAAAGTACTATGGCATTTCCTAATTGTTCTTATCTTCCCCCTCCACCCCCCACCCCCCCCCCCCCCCAATGAATGGTGTATGAGAAAATGGAGAAGTAAGTTTCTCATTGATAACAAAACCAAATCTGTAAGAGTCAAATTTTCAGTGAAAATAAATTCTCTTTTCCAACCAGAGCTACTCAGCAAAGATTGATCAGGACAAATGATCCTGCACCCTTTAGTTCTCTGCTGTTTACATAACCCAGCAACAAAGCTGATGAGGGGTTTGGAGCACAAGCCCTGAGAGAAGGGGCTGAGGGAGCTGGGGTTGCTTAGCCTGGAGAAGAGGAGGCTCAGGGGAGACCTTATTGCTCTCTACAACTACCTGAAGGGAGGTTGTAGCCAGGTGAGGGTTGGTCTCTTCTCCCAGGCAAGCAGCACCAGAACAAGAGGACACAGTCTCAAGCTGCAACAGGGGAGGTTTAGGCCAGATGTTAGAAAGAAGTTCTTCATAGAAAGAGAGACTGGCCATTGGAATGTGCTGCCCAGGGAGGTGGTTGAGTTGCCATCATTGGAGGTGTTTAGGAAGAGACTCGATGGGGTGCTTGGTGCCATGGTTTAGTTGATTAGATAGTGTTGGATGATAGGTTGGACTTGATGATTTCAAAGGTCTCTTCCAACCTGGTTAATTCTAGTCTAGTCTAGTCTATTCAGTAGAAATGGAAAAAGGTTTCCAACCATCTTTAAACTTCCCACCTCCTGTAAGCCTGGTTTAGCAAATGTTTGCACTTGTGGGTTGCTCTAATCCTTGTGTGCTGATTAAAAAATATGAAACCCAACTGTTCTTAAGTTAAGCTCCTATACAGGGGATGAGCAGGGCATAATCATCACAATTATGAGTTAATCAAGAAGCTGGAGTAAGCAATCCAGCTCCTGAGAAAAAGTCCAGCAGTGAAAATTTTCTCTAGCATTACAGGAGGCCTCTGGTTCCAGGCTAAATCAGGGAGAGGAGAGTCAGGACCCGAATATACGAAACCATTTCCTACTGTGCCTGTTTTTGGAGGTTTCCCATACATGTATTGACCAGGCCCAAGCCTGGTTATCCAACAGAAAGAAAGAGATGAGCGCTCAAGGCGACGTGGCAGCAGACAAGCGTAACAAATCTCAAGATTCTGGACAGCTTCAGACACCAAAACGAAGACAAATCAGGGAGACAAAAAGCACAAAGTATTAAATCTGATGCAACTATGAGAGCCTTTGGATCCCAAACCAACAGACACTTTCTGCAATATCTATTAAAATGAACAGCACTCAAGTATTTACTTTAGAAATTAAAAAACACTCTGGTGAATTATTCATCCCTTTCTTTGACTCGAGAGGAGGTGGTATGGCACGGCACAGCTTGTTATAATACACAGCAGTGGTTTGATTTGCAGATTTAAAGGATTTCAGATTGCTTAGAGATACATGAGGCTCTCTGGTGGTATGTAACATAATTTCTCACACAGTCTACCCGTTGGAACAGCTCTTGCCTTAGAGGAGGTAAGCGGTAATGTGAAACATGTTCTTTCCTATTGTGAAGTTTTAAAGAAATACATTAACTGCAAATACTTAGATTTTTCCCTTCATTAATATTCTAGTTAAATATACACCACTAACAGGCAGCTCTGGGACAGCTCAGACAGCCTGGCTGATACATAATAAAAACAAGGGCCCTTGCTAGATCATGCATTGAAGTTTTTCAGCGGAATAATTCCGCTGATTTGAGAAGAATGTCTCCTTATTTACTGAGGTACATCTGACAAGAGAATCAGACTCAAAGCAATTGTACTGACAGTTTGAAAAACCTCACTTTAATCTCCACAGGGAAACATAGTAGTTGAGATTTCCCTTTAAAACATATCTGTTTTGATGAAATATAAAAGAATATGCCTCAACAAGCTGCTGTACCATTTTCAATCAGCACAAAAGCACAGATCACATTTTAGAGAGATATTGTGAAATATTTTTCATGAAACTTGCACAAAAGTCCACCCTCTGAGAAAACTCAGCCTAGCAGACTAATACATCAGTAGAAGAAGTAAAATGAGACATGAAAACAAACGCTGGTTAGATGACGATAGGAAATGGTAGCTAGCCTAGGGGAAAGGAAAGGCTTGGAATTTAATGCAAAATTTAACTCTTCTTTTGACTCATGCAGTCTTCAATGCTTCTTTGGGTGCCAACTCCACTGACTTAAAAGGCTTTTTGTCAAGGAGGCAGGTGCAAAATAAACTATTCTGGGAGAGCTCCTGAAAAATCAAGTCAGTTATTAAGGACTATAAACATAGGTCTATCTCCATTTTGGTCTTGTACTCTCACAATCCTTGATTTCAAGACATCCATCAAAAAATGCTTCTTCTTCTTATAGCCTCTTTGTGGCCCCTTTTCTTTCCTGTCTGTGTAAATCACATAAGCAACACTTGCTTTTGCAGTTAGCGGGTTGGCGATGGGCTGTACTTATGGAGGAGAATATATTCCAGGAGCTCTATGCTACCTTGTCCACATTTGATCTTGACTATAAAAGCAGTCTGTCTCAGAAAGGCATAAGGTGGTAATGGTGCAGAGGGTCCAGGCTTTCCGCTGTTCACCTGCAAGGGCAGGTCAGGGATTGATTCTGCTAAGGATCTGCAGTAGGACCTGCTGTAGGTTTGGGCTGAGCTCCCTTGCCTTTAACACGACTACCAGCAGATGCTGGGAAAAGTCCTTCATCCTGTAGATTCCAGGTTCCCAGCTGTGAAATGAGGATAGAAAACTTTCCCTTACTATTGGCCTAGGCCTATCCTACCAATGTTGATGTAAAATATTCAGGAAGAATTGGTTCCTACTGGATGTCTGAGCTGCACTTCACACACTGAAGTCCCCAGTCTACAGTGGTGCTTCTTGTAATACGAATAAACTACAGGGATAAATATGCCTCTCGAGGAACAAGTTTCCCTGAGCCGACGGAGCTCAGAGCAGTCCCCTTAGGCAAATTTACCCTTTCATGTTTAGCATTTAGAACTCATTTTATGAGCTGGTTATATGCTTATAATGTTTAATCTTTGCCTAGTGCTTTTTATGGGGTCCTTGTGGGTGAAGGGTACACTTAGAGGGAAAGTCAAGCTATGCAAAAACTGCTTACAGCAAGAGCTGGGACTACTGGTTAGCTGAGAATTGGGGAATAATCCCATAGGTCCTTAACAACAGAATTTGAAAATGAGAGTTATGGCTCTCTACTGGTATTCAGCAATTCATTTTTTTTCTGCTCCTGTTTTGGGTGATGAATGTTTCCCTATAGCCAAAGTAGATATGCTAATGGCTGGATGAGCCATTCTGTTATTTTATTGTCTCATAATAAAAGCAACATTAACATACCTTATCAAAGCCTTAACTGACTGCAGTGAGGACAGTCAGCCCTTAAAACTCCAGCTGACTGTTGCTGACAGCACCCACACAGAAGGCTGAGCTTTAGCTCTGTTGCACCATTTGCAAGGAAACTGCTTGCTTCTTTTTGTAGGAGTTGGTCCCCATGAGAAGCATCTCTATTAGACTTGCCAACTATGAGATGCTTCTCTTTTTAGCTCAAAGAAAATAAATTCATGTTTTCTGCAGGGAAGGAGGGATGGTCAGTATCTGCTGGAGACTTATGGCAGCATCACTCCACCCACCAGTCTCTTCTCTTCCCTTCATCCCATCCTTTCTGGACCTCGTCTGTGAGCTTGTGATAGCATGAGCTCTCCCAGGAAAAAGAGCAGAGCTCAGGTCATAGAGAAAAAAAGAAATCCCTGCTGACTTTGAGAGACTTTGGATCACGGCCTCTGCACTCCTCTTGCCTTTCACTTCTGTGTGCTGATCTCTGAAGGTAGAAACGTTTCTTCATATATGCTGAATGGCATAGAGTGCATCCACCCAAGGACAGCCTCTGTCCACCTTCACAGAAAAAAAAACTCCATTGCTGCTTTCTACACCCACACAAGCTTCTTCTTGCAACATCACCTCTTCACAGAGCTTTGTAAACACCAGCAAACCCGCATGGCAGACAGCCTCTGCCAACCCACCAAAAACTCAGGGCTTACAAAACAGCTCTGTGAGATGTGCCTTCTCAGAAAGCTCCAAACCCTCCTCAAATTCACCATCACAACACAGGGAAAACCCTGACATTATGGTGGGCTAGCGTCTGAGCTGTCAGTTCTAACCAGCTCTCTCACACATAGGAAGTACTGAGGTCATGTGAACCCTGGTCCATTGTGCATTGGGGCTTGCTGCTCAGCACTTCTAGCTCTGACGGGTGAATGACCACTGCAAGATCTCTATTCTGAAATAAAAAACTTATACTTTCAGAAAAAAAGAATGGGCTGGATTAGGCTCCCTTCTATGGTAAACATCTCATTAATTTCAATCAGTTTCTTTACAGAGCAGGTACCTCTGCCTTTTCATGTATCAAGCTTGGCTAATGTCTTGGTTGCAAATAAATATCTTCCTTTTAACTCACTTATGCTGACTGTTTCCTATAGCCACTTGCAGCACTTCGTGGTGTGAAATTGTCTGTGTGAGCTGGAAATCTTCTCTTTTACTGTCTTCTCAGTCAAGATTGCAGGCTCTTACCTCACAGCAAAATGACACCAGTAATGGACAAAAACATGATGTACTGCTATAAATTTAACACAGTGAAAGAGCAGAAAGCCCTTGAATAAGTATTCAAGCTGCCTACCTGGGCTAAAATAAACAGGAATTGTTTGGGTGATGATTCAGATCAAAGGCTGCAAAAATTGCAGAGGTTATTTGCACTGCAAAAGAAAAGCTCTGGTTTTCACAGCACTTTTAAACAATTTTGCTCAAACTGCAGTCACAGGGTTGCAATAGATAGTAATTATTCCAGTCTTTAATACAGATTCCAGCCCCCCTCCTTCCTGTCTTCCCTCAGAAAAAGAAAAATAAAATTATAGGTAGCAATTTTCCTTCATTGGCCAACACAAGGCTGCGAGTGAAGAATACTCTCTGGGTATCGAGCACGATGCAGGCTTTGATGGATGGAAATAAAAGATCATTCTTTGCAAGCTGAAGCTGAAATGTTAGCCTGTGAGAGCAGAGGTTATTTTATCAGGAAATAAATCAGAGCCCTCTTTCATTACTGGTTTTTTCCGAGCTCATCTCAGTGATGACTAGGGTGTGTGTTCAGACCACAGGAATCTGAAGAACCACCCAGTCGCTTCATCAGTCCTAGAAGACGACAGGGCCCAGAGTCAGAGCAGCACCCTCCTGGATCTTTTTTCCCTTTTTTTTCCCCTTTTCTTTTTTGTTATTTTTCCTTTCATCCCCCCACCCCCCAGTGTGTGTTTGGTCTTATTTCTGTTTGTTTGTTTGTAAGTTCTCATTTATGGGCTGGTGGTTACAGTTCATTCCATGAACTCTGAGCCAGACTCTGGGTTTTCTTTCCAGCAGCCCCCTCCACTGTGCCTAAACTGCAAGATGCCATTCTGCAGCTTTTCCTGATCTATCCCACGGAGCCACCTTTCCCCAGGCTGCAGGGAGAACCAAGACCCTTTTGTAGATCAATGTTCATGGCTCTCCTGTGCTTTTCTACATAGGAAAGGTTTTGCCTTGCTGTCTGACACAACATCTCCTTCCTGCTCACAGCTTACTGCAAGTTGGTGAGTGGCACAGAGACAGTGTGACAGCCCCAGAGGTGGCCAGCCCAGTTGAGGTGGTGGCAGTGCTTGGGGATGTGGAGCCTTCGAACTCCAGCAGAGGGAGGGGACATGTGGTTAGGTCTTTCTTAAGGAGGTAAGTGGAAGGGAATTGCACTCTGCCCATGTGTCTGAAGTCAAGGGGAAGAGAGGTCCCAATGGGAGCAATAAGCGAAGAGAAAGAGGGGAGGGTTTGGGGTGGTAAATGTTGGACGGCAAATGTGGGAGGCACTAGGACAAGCCAGCACAGACGCTGGCATTCCCCAGGGCAGGTAGCACAGGCAGAACAACTAGCGGTGTGGCCGTGGAGGAGCAGGGTCTGGGCACATGAGTGAGCAAGGAGGGTAAATACAGACCTTGCCAGGGAGCCAGACCCAGGCAGCCTGTGGCCTCACAACTTGAAATAAACTTGGACACCACACCTTCAAGAAAAGATACAGCTATTTATAAGCATTCCAGCTATGTCTTTGATGCTATTTCAAAACCCTAAGATATAATTTAGTGTTTAAAAAAAAAAAAACACCCAAGAGTATCAGAGAAGAGGGGGGAGGAAAAGACATTTAAAACCAGGAAAAAAATCCTACCATCACGATTCACAACTGACATAAAAGCCTGCAAGTCTCATTCAGCCTCTGAGTTTTTAATACAATTACATATGTTTGTTTGTTTGTTTGTTTTTCTCCAAGTCCCAATTTTGCTTGTATCAGATGCTGCACATGTAAGCCCCATGCCCCTTCAGGAAACAGAATAGATTATTACCATTTTCAACATGGCAAAACTAAGGCAAATATACTCGATAACACTTTGAGTTTGCCAAGGCAAGCCTATGTCAGAGATAAGAAGGGAGCATGATTGCTTCATTTTCAGTTCTGATGCTAAATGCCAAGCTTTTCTTTTTAATCTATTTTGCTGCAGCCTGGCAACAAGTGTTAAGTCTGACTGCAGAAATAAGATCTTCAAACTGAATGCTTCTAAGTGATCTCACTGTGACCCTCACATGCATTTTACACTAAAATCCTGTTCTTGACAAGAGTGTAGGTTAGAAGACATCTTAATTATTGAACAGGCCCCATCTTTTTGGAGGTCTCAAGGTCCCAAGGTCATGAAGGAGTTGTAAGATCCAAGCCTTAAAACTGTCATTGATTAAGATCCCTTAATTATACTAGCCACCACAGAAGGCTCCTTTGGGTAAAATATGCAGAATGTATGCTGATGCAAATCACAGAATCACAGAATGTTAGGGGCTGGAAAGGACCTCAAGAGATCATCCAGTCCAACCCTCCTGTCAGAGCAGGATGACCTATACCAGATCACACAGGAACTCATCTAGGCAGGGTGTGAATATCTCCAGAGAGGGAGACTCCACAACCCCCCTGGGCAGCCTGCTCCGGTGTTCTGTCCCTCACAGTGAAATAATTCTTCCTCCTGTTTCCATGGAACTTCCTGTGCCTCAACTTCCCCCCATTGCCCCTTGCCCTGTCATTGGGCATCAAATGGATCACCTCATCAGGACCTCTTCTCCTCATCCATATTTTGCAAAGCTTGCAGTCAACCACAGTCTTCAAAAGCCTCTGACTTGATTTCACAAGGGAAGCAAGCACTCTGTTTGGGACAGATCTTTGCAGGCCTCCTCAAATGAGATCAGAAGATAATCTGAACCAGAGTTTGATTGTCCTGAAGAAGCACATCAGAACTGACACATTCTAGAAGACAGCATTTTAACCATGCCTATGACCTTTTCTGGTCCTGGCCTTGTGCCCACTGTATCAATCACATGTTATGAGACCAGCAGCTGGATTTATCACAGCATACATTTTCCTCTATTTAATTACAGTCTTGCAGCCTAAAGTATCTGCACAGCTTTGTTTGAAGTCTATAATGTGTGCTTTGAACATTCTTTAAACTTAATCCCAACCTTCCAAAATCTCCCTCTGATTGCTCTGGAAGGTTTCTGGGGAACCTGCCATACAGAGCAGGAAGCAAAAAACATCAGCATCTTCAGGGAAGTAGAAGAAAGAGAGTCTGATATGTCAAAATGCAGCAGCTGCATCTATGGGATGTGTGGGGTGTCCCTGCCCACGGCAGGGGGGTTGGAACTAGATGATCCTTGTGGTCCCTTCCAACCCTGAATGAAACTATGAAACTATACTACATTACACTTTTATCCAGTCACTCCAGAATTGTAGTCTCAGTTCTCCTCTTTTAAGGATTCTTTGTGGTAGTCAGTGGGTAAAAATAAATAAATACATAAATAATATATATGTATTTTTTTAAAGCTTTAAGGCATCAAAGCCCTTATCTCCTGTACAAAACAGTTTTGTCATCTGGTTTGGCAATAGTGTAATGGCATTGACCTTCTTGAGGCAGTGGTCCTGTTGGAAGGGGAGGAGAGCAACAGGAAGTTCAGGGCAGAGGATGGAGAAAGGGAGAGGCACACAAGGCAGCATGGAGAGCATGTCCCAGCACATCTCAAAGGGTGCTCCTCCAGAAACCAGAAGGTGCCCTAGAACACTAGGAAACACAGTTGAGGCTCCCAGACCTCCTAGAGGGTCTTTTATCCATACTGTGCTCTTGCATGGGCCTTTCATATACCTGCTGAGTTTAACATTCATGATAGCCTGACTGCATCACTGAAAACATTACACTTTTTTTGGCGGGGGAGGGGGGGGGAGAAGATAAAAGAACATACTGCAAAAAAGACCTTTCTCAAACATCATATTCACCTAATTTCAAACACATCAAATCCATGAATATTTTAAAACTCAGTTAAGTATATCTTTAAGTGAAGACTGGACAAGTTCCAACAAAGTCATCTATGAGGTTGAGGTAAATGATCTGATCCTGTTTTATTTTATATAAATTTTTAAATTAAATAAATAAATAAAAACCCATCAGGCAAAACAACAATAACAAAAAAAAAAAAAAACACTAAAAAAACCCCACCACCAAACACCAAAACCTAAACAAACAAAACCTATAGTTGCCAAAGGAAAAAGAAAAAACAAAAAAGAAAATATCTCCAAAGATCTCCGAAGATCTCCCCAGAAGAAAACACATCTTTGCTTGGTATTATGGCTGCAACACAAGTTAAGGGAATCCAAGAGATTCAAAGTCAAGGCTATCCTTTATGCTTTTACTCAGCAGTTATATGAGGTAAGAGTCAAGTGCCAGCCATAACTTACACTTCTTGCCCAGTGCTGGTCAATGTACCAATCTGCAGATTATGGAAACAAGCTTTGCCTGCTCTATCAAACCCTTTCCTGCTTTAGCAGTGTCCACAAGAAGTACCCAGCAGTATCCTTTTCCTGATTTTTTTATCTTCCATCTTTTTTAAGCAAAAGCTTCTGCAGCCCAGCCACCCCTGGTAGAGTGCCACAGAGTAGTGGAGCTGAGCCCTTCCAAGCCCTTCGTTGGTGGGGTGGCCCCTGTACTCCGCATTGGTTAGGCTGCACCTTGAGTCCTGTGTCCAGTTCTGGGCCCCTCAGTTTAAGAAGGACATCGAAACACTTGAACGTGTCCAGAGAAGGGCAACAAGGCTGGGGAGAGGCCTTGAGCACAAGCTCCATGAGGAGAGGCTGAGGGAGCTGGGATTGTTTAGCCTGGAGAAGAGAAGGCTCAGGGGAGACCTCATTGCCCTCTACAACTACCTGAAAGGTGGTTGTAGCCAGAAGGGGGTTGGTCTCTTCTCCCAGGCAAACAGCACCAGAACAAGGGGACACAGTCTCAGGCTGTGCCAGGGGAGGTTTAGACTCGAGGTGAGGAGGAAGTTCTTCACCGAGCGAGTCATTCGTCATTGGAATGTGCTGCCCAGGGAGATGGTGGAGTCACCGTCCCTGGAGGTGTTCAAGAGGAGATTGGATGTGGCACTTGGTGCCATGGTCTAGTCATGGGGTCTGTGTTTATAGGTTGGACTTGATGATCCTCAAGGTCTCTTCCAACCTTAGTTATACTGTGATACTGTGATACTGTGATATTTCGACTGGTCACAAACCCAAAGACAGATTTTCCTGTCAAGCAAACCCTTAGAAGATGGAGGGATAGAGGGATAGGATGGGGGCTTGCAGGCAGCTGAGTTGGGGCAGGGTCAGGGCTCGTACAGCAAGGTGCAGGAAGGATCCTGGGATGTGGGGCTTTACAGGAGCCTGCAACCAGGGAAAAGGGACAGGAAAGTTTGTTTCATACACCTGCAGCTTAGGGCATCTCCAGACATTAGCTCGCTCACCTCGACATCTACGTACTCAGATCCCTGTCCTGCAGACACTGATGTGAAGCTGATCTCTGTCCTAAAGCAGTGGTCAGATTGGCTTCCCCAGTCACTTTCCTTGGGACCCAGCAGGAGTGAGTGCAATGTATGGTTATACCAGCACTAGCACAATTATATTCTTTTTCTTCTTTGCTCTGATTTCTCTCTTTATTACTCAAGAGCACTCAGGATGAAGCTCAGAATCTCATCTCACAGGTCCTGCCCAAACTTGTCATGAGGTGCCCAAATCCAAGAGGAGCAGAGCACTTGCTACAGCAGCAGGAACTTGTGAGCCTCAGTCCACAGACTCCACTACTATTAAACTAAACACCTGAGCCACACACTAAAAATCTCTTTGTGCTGTGGACCAAGAGATTGTTGTGTTAGGTGCTGTGCAGCCTCAGAGCAGAGGACAAGCATATTAGGAGGGAAACCTGACCTTGCAGTTGCAAATAAGCACTCTTTATTGCTTTGAACCAGTATCACAACACAGCAGCAAATATCATTTCCCAATATGTTTTCCAGTGTTCCTCTGTTCACAGGATTTGTTCTTACATCAGCTCAAGGAGAGGTGAGAAGGATATGTGCAGGGAGTGTGGGGGAGAGCAGAGGTGTCCCAAGTTAAGGGTTTGTGGGGTGAAGAGCTGGCACTTGAATTCAGTGCATGCTGGCTGAGAGGCTAGAGGATGAAAGGCTTGCATACCAAGTGGAATTAAGAAGTGCTAGTTTCTCTAGCTCCTACAATTTGTAAAAAATGGAAAGGAAAAAAAAATCTCGTGGAATTAATCTATTTCTTATGCTCATTCCAGCTGTGTTTAATTTACCCACTGCTATTTCTCCCCTCTGGTTGAGGAATGCTGTATCCTTACATTCATATTTCCCCTCAAAATCCCTGTGTTGGAGCAGAGCTTTTCTTAATTGCTTTAATATGCTGGGACAAGAGAAGCTGGCCCAGAGTGACAACTGCTCCCTTTCCCCCAACACCTCCAACTCCCCATTCACCAACCTCACCCACCATCACAGGGCTCCTTTAGCCACCTGGCAGCTCCTCTTTGCTGCCTGGCCCCACTGACATCAGGCTGTGGTTGCAGCCCATGCCAGGCTGCTTGACCCAGCTCTGCACGTGCAAAGAAGAAACTGCATTTACTCTTGACATTGACACACCAAACACCCTGTGGCAAAGCCAGAATATTCCCCTCTGTCTGGCTTGCTTTCATGCATGGATTAAAAGTCAACCAAGAGGCCTTCGGGCAATAGGCTGGAGCCAGGCATCTTGGCAAGCCTGCCCACCAGTGACTTAGCAATCAATGTGCCAGATGGACCAAGCCTGGAGGAGCAGGGATGGAGGCAACACCAAGTCAACAATGTAAGGGGATTGCGAAAGGGAGAAACCAGTGAAGAGGAAGGGAAATTCAGAGAACTTTCCAGTTTTGTGCACGCATGTTTGCCTTGACTCAGCTTGCAGTAGGCATCCATCTGGAGCCCTTCAGATAACCTGGGCTCTGCACTCACTGTGCTCTTGGACATATTGAAATGGCTGCTAATAAGGTGTCTGTGCTACAGAGATCCCAAACAGCTTCCACTAGTTTTAATGAGAGAGGGAGACCTCTCAGCAGGTAGAACAAGATCATTCCACCACCAGGTAGTGTTGGATGGAGAAGTGACACTTACATCTTACCAGAGATCCAGATCAAGAAAACATCCACCACTGCCTTCATCTGCCAGGTCCCTGCCAACCCACCTTGCAGTTGGGGCATTACAAGATCATGGGAGTACTGCCTACCAAACCACAGACAGCTGCTCCTCAAGTGAACCAAGAGTTTCCATGAGTTGTCACTCATGGTTTAATTTTTCTTGTGGATCAAACATTTGTCCATGTAACAGGATCCCATCCATACCTCATCCAATATGTTATTCCATTTAGCAGGAGGGGGGTGTCCATGCAGGGGGCACAGACCTCTCCTGAGGGCGAACCATGGAGGGGTAATGTATCTAGGCCTCACTGTAATGACCAGACTGAGCATAACACAGCTCTTTGCCAAAATAATCACCCCCATGTAGGCCACTCTCATGCTCTGTGCAAGTCATTAGGCCTAACTTATGTGGCAGAACTGCTCAGCAAAACGGGAAATATATGGCAATTTATGGGGGCTAGGATGCATATTCTGTCCAATAACTTCCTCCTCATGGACATTTTCCTGTAGGTATTTCTTCCTCTGCCCCAGCCCTGTTCCCCTGCTGCTGATGCACTTACGCCTGTTCAGCCTTGCTCTGGTGCGCCTTGCTAGGATTCTGAAGAGATATCTCTCTCTCTGCAGCCTTCAGAATTCATTGCTCCCCTCTTTGAGCACCACTCTAGAGAAGCTGGGGATAGATCATGTGAAAGGAGTCTTCTTTTTCTTTTTTCCCTTATTTTCTCATTCTGTCCTTTCCAGAGACAGAAGAACAACTGCAAATAGACCAAACTCTTGGAAGGCAGGAAAAACAGAGAAGAGAGGCAGGCAAGCCAGATGATGACGTGAAGCCGTGCAGCACAACCGGGAAGCTGACAAAGAGGTGAATTATGTGACCTTTTGCAGGACCAGCTAAGGGCAGCGTGCACACAATGTGCTGCCTTCAGCTTTGAAATGGCCCAAGAGCAGGAGACCCGTCATCTGCAGCCAGGTGGACGGCATTCTGGGTGCCAAGGGACGCCAGCGCCACCGTGCCCACTAACAGGCCAAGCTGGGGTTTCCTCCTCTTGTGGCCACAAGTATGCCTCACCACCGTCTGGCTGGCTGCTGCTATTTATTCTATGATTTTCTAAAAATGTGCCTCAGCCCAGAAGCCCAGACTATTGGCAATCTCCTTCTTTAATAAAAGTCACAACAGCAAGGTATTGAGAATCACGAGGCATTTAGAAATATACAGACTCCTTTATGGGTGAAATAATCTAATAGACAAGCTGTTGTTAATTTACAGCCTCAATTTTCAGACACACTTCTTGAGTCAAAAGTACTTCCTGCTCCATAATTCCTGGAGGGACACAGGTGGCCCAAATTGCAGCATACATCTACTGTACATTAAAATGTATTTCGGACTTAGCTTAAACATTTCTGAAATCTCAAGTTTATGTCTAGACTATTTTAATCAGCTAAATGTCATAATAAGCCATATGTTGGGCTTGATAGGTTACATACACCAGCCCCGCTCATAAAGTATCAAAAGGTGTTTTTAAAAAGGAGTCTGTGTTTGTTTTACCAGGAAAATGGTGCTTTTAGTCAGTCCTATCAAACTTACTGGCAAAGTGCACAGGCTCTGACGTAACCACTGGAAAAGAGGGAGGCCGGGGTGGCCGTGGCATGGGGAAACAGAGATCGCTCAGTCCACCCTACCGCCCCCCATCAGCTCTGCTGGTGGGGAGCAGCTCCTCTCGCACCACCTGCTTGGGGCAGACAGCCTCACTCATGCTGTGAGTGGCTGCCAGCACCATCACCTGCATGCTCCATGACTTGCTTCTCTTTTTTTTTTTCTGCTGGGCCCCTCACAGAATCACAGAATTTCAGAGTCTGGAAGGGGCCTCAAAAGCTCATCCAGTCCAAACCCCCTGCCAGAGCAGGATCGCCTACACCAGATTACACAGGAACGCATCCAGGCAAGTTTTGAATATCTCCAGAGAGGAAGACTCCACAACCCCCCTGAGCAGCCTGTTCCAGTGTTCTGTCACCCTCACAGGGCAAAAAAATTTCCTTACATATACATGAAACTTCCTATGCCTCAACTTCCACCCATTGCCCCTTGTGCTGGCATTGGGCACTACCGAGAAGAGCCTGTCTCCCTCCTCCAGGCAACAGTGGTGAGCACCAACTCACATCAGGTCTTACCTGCATAGAGAGGGCTTTGCAGCAGGGGCAGGTTCTCTGAGCTACACCAGAAAAAGAAAGCTTTCTCAAATAAAAAGCTCTACCATTGCTAAATTAAGCGTGACAGCACAAAATCAACCATGCCTTTTCCAGAGCTTTCACTGGTATAAAAGAGCAAATGTCAAAGGTTTTTTCCTGAGCATTGTCAAGTCCAAATGCCCAGCTTGGGAAATAACCCATGACCCAGGGATGCCATGTGCCAGAAGGACAGCTCCCCACCACATAGGCTGAAAGGGATTCTCTGTTTGCTCTGAGCTGTGGAGGGCCTATGGCACACAGACACGTAGCTTGGACTGCCTCCAGCAGCGAGGAGGGATATACATGCACACAAATTCATCAGGCTGTCATACGAGATTATTTCCTTATGCAAAGCTGGCTCCCTTCTGGACACAGAAATTCCCCCTCTACTTCCAGCCACTGCCACAGGGAGATCTTACATCCCCTCCTCGGGCACTCTGACCACTAGAAAGATTTGGCAGCTGTGTGCCACACTGTGCTTAGTGTCCTCACAGGGCAGCCTGTCCAACCCTCTTATCCCATCTTCCTGGCAGCCTCAGCTCAGATCACTCGTTACCTGCAAAACCACATATGGCCCTGGAAGAAACACATGCGTGTGGCCCCGTGGAGGAAATCCCAGGAGTTTTACAGACAGGCACTCACCTCTGGAGGTGCCCCAGGGACTCAAGGTACATACAGGAGAGGTTAAGGAGTAATTTAATTATAGACTTTCCTTAGGAATTAGAGGCCATTCACTGCAGAGATCCCCAGGGGCAACACCTGAATTGTGACTAAAAGTAGAGTACTCTTCTGGTTACCCTGTCATAACTCTGTGGGAGAAGTGATTTGAGATGCTAGCTAGAGTAACTCACAAACTGTACTTTTACCTCCTCTCACATCCCCAGTTCTTTGGCACCTGGATAATTGAGCCAGTCTCTTTCCAGATGCACCACCACTTCTTCTTTTCAACAAGCCTCCAGTGTAGAGGATGAGAGTGAAGTTGTCACACTCTTATTCTGCAAAGAAAGCTTACTGCCTCTGCAGGGCACGTGAAATACACTCCAGCCAGGTGAAGCCATCATGAAGAACCAGAGCCTGCCCATGCTATCAGCTAAGAATAGTGGCTTTTTTAAAAATATGTTTTACTGTCAGTGTCTCCACCACAAAACACAAATCCTTCCGTGATCCCTTTTTTCAGGATCCCCCTGTTTGCCAGCAGTAAACATCTGAGAGCTGTTTTCATTCCCACAGCAGTTTATTGCTGTGCAAATACCATAATTTTCGGTGTCTACAAACACAGAGAGAGATCTTCATCCACCCAGTTTGTTACTATACTTGATGGGCAGAGTGATACAGTAAAAGTCATGATTCTCCTGGATGTCCAGAGTGGAATTCTGGGGTTTAACTCTTTCCCTGCCTATGCAGGCTTAAGGTTATCCTTTCTAATGCTGACTGGTCAATTTGATTTCTGGTCTGAAAATCTTTCTTCCTCTCTTGTTGACTGTTTTCAGAGGAAGAAATAGCCACACAATGGTTAAGCTACATTGTCAGCCCACAGACGTTGGTATGGCTTCCTTGAAGGTGCCATGCTGAAGCTATGTGACATCAGGGTGTGTGGCCTAAGGTCCAAAACATCAACCCATGTCCATGAACCACAGCTGGTCATTTCACCTTCTTGTCTCCCAGTTTTGGATGCATAAATCCAAGGCCCTGTATCACTGCAGTGTAGGCCAGCCCAGCATCTTCCAATCTATCTGTATATATCTGGACATGAGGAGCGAAATTGCTTTCCCCCATAGCATCATTGCCCTGTAGGAAGTGGCAAGTTCAGCTTGATTTAGGTTGCCTCTCAGGCTGTTACTGGTATAGATGGCCCAGTGCCTGTAACAGGCAGCACACAAGCAAATATTTTAAATCCACAAATCCAGATGACTGATTCCTAATATAGGTGGCCAGGAACCAAGGAAAGGAAACAGGAAGCAATGAGAAATTAGCTGGAAAGAGCAGATAGTATCAACTGAATTGGTTTTCTGAAGCACATGGTACAGCTGGGCTGGGGACATCTAGTTTTTCATAGAAGAAAATTACCATACCAAAGACCAAACAAATGGGATATGTATAAAAATGCCACCCTTTCATCAATAAATAGAGGTCAAATTCTGTTGTTAAATCAGCATACATACTGAGTTGTGCCACTGGGATTAGTGAATTATACTGGAGTTTTCAGTCCTTGCTACCTAATAATGCTCTTTCTTGCTTAAATACTTTATGGTGGCACTGAGGTGAATATTGGTCTAGGTGGGATCAAATCCACTCAATTGAAGGTCCTCTAATGCTTAGTGTAATGATTCTCCTAATGCCTTATATATTCATGTTATAGTTAAACCCTGGCCAGTAATTAAGCACCCCACAGCTGCTTACTCACTTCCCCCAGGTGGAATGGGGGAGAGAACTGGAACAGTAAAAGTGAGCAAAGTTGTAGAATGAGATAAAGACAGTTTAATAAATAAAGCAAAACCCACGTGCACAAGCAAAGTAAAACAAGAAATTCATTCATCATTTCTCATTGGCAGGCAGCTGTTCAGACATCTCCAGGAGAGCAGGCAGGGCTCCATCATGCATAACACTTACTTGGGAAGACAAACATCACCACTCCTAACACTAACACACACACACACACTCTTCCTTCTTCCCCCAGCTTTGTATGCTGCACATGATGTCCTATGGTATGGAATATCTCTTTGGTCCACTGGGGCCAGTTCTCACAGCTGTGTCTCCTCCCAACTTATTATGCACCCTCAGCCTACTCACTGGTGGGGTGATGTGAGAAGCAGAAAAGCCTCGAGTCTGTGTAAGCACTGCTTAGCAGTGACTAAAACCTCCCAGTGTTATCAACACTGTCTCCAGCACAAATCCAAAACATAGCCCCAGAACAGATACTCTGTAGGAAATTAACTCTACCCCAACCAAAACTGGCATAATTCATTATGGAAGTGTAGTGTCTTCAGAGATCTCCAGAGTGGGAGTCCTGGCTACATTCACAACAGGGGCTGAGGAGGATCCTCCAGGTCCTAAATCCAGACATGTAAGCCAGTCACAGCCTTTTTCTGTGGGAAGAAAATCCAGGTATGTAGGGTAGAAGGGGGCTAGCAGTGTCTTTTCTCACTTAGCCAAAGTGAAAACAGTGTTTGTGAGGCACCTTCTCTTCCTGGATAAATACATCTCTGTGGGAAAAATCAAACTTAATTAAGGAGATCCAGATCCCATTAGCAAATACTACCTTGAAGACCAAGCTTAGAGCTCTGTATTGCACCTGAAGAGGCAAAGGACACCCCTTGATGCAATCCTACAGTCATAATGACAGGTTGGACTTGATGATCTTTGAGGTCTCTTCCCACCTTGGTGATTCTGTGTGATTCTGTGATAATGGGACATCTTCATGTAACCATTCAAATGCATTTCCTTGACAGAAAACATTCCCACATGTGCATACATTTCTTTCAGCGCTGAAATGCTCCACGCGAGCCGTTCGTGGGGTTGTTTTCAGTTCAAGTCCTTGTGCAAAGTGTTCACATTTTTAATCTCTTTCTTATTAAAAAGTTTTCTCTAAAAGTAGCTTTGCTTTCATATTCTTGTTTTTTTCTTTTTTTTTTTCTTTTTGAGGGTCTTCTGAGATTTCCTTTTTGTTTAAACTTTCAACAAAGATGGTATTTTTAACAAGCAGTAATTATAAAACACAATACCCGATAGCTTCCCAGACAGATGGATCACAGGAGAGTGTAATTGGAGGTGGGTAGGAAATTACACCCCTACCATTCACAGATGCCTCTGTTACTTAGACAGAGACATGTCTTCTGATCCTCAAGAGCTCTTTAATCTAGCAAGCACACGGAGGAGAAAATATCCTGCCTATTTCTACACTGAATGTTGTTGACTACAGCTCTTGTCAATCAGTGCAAACCATTTCAATTAGGTTTCAGACAACAGATTTTCACACATCGCTGTTTTATTACAGTGAAGCTGCTAGTATAGAACAGAATGGCATGGCATGGCATGGCATGGAATTGAGTGGAATGGAATGGAATGGAATGGAATGGAATAGAATAGAATAGAATAGAATAGAATAGAATAGAATAGAATAGAATAGAATAGAATAGAATAGAATAGAATAGAATTAATCAGGTTGGAAAAGACCCTTGAGATCATCAAGTCCAACCTATCATCCAACACCATGTAATCAACTAAACCATGGCACCAAGTGCCTCATCTAGACTCTGTGTCTGAACACAACTGGAGTGGGGCTCTGGCCTTGGAACCTCACTTGTGTGGGTGCCAGCAACTTGGAAGAATGAGAAATCAGTCTGAAGCTAGCTGCTGCAAGGATACCTTTAGATATGAGGATCTGTATATTCCTACCACTGTATGTCCAGAAAAGGGGACAGGATTAGGTCATTTGTACCACCTGCGTTTGCCTATTTCTGTTTGCTTTCCTTTGTGTTGCCTCTAGGCCTTGCATGCTGATGTCTACTCTATATGTGTGCACATATGTGCCTGTTGGGAACACATGCTCAGCCTTGCTGCTGGCTGGGCTGGGGACATGAAGCTGCAGCAAGCCTCCCCTCTATGGTACTACTGCTTTTGGCAACTCCTAACATAATCCTTGTGTATATTTTCAGGCAAAGTTTGAAATTAAGAGTTCAGTATTCTTAAATTAATTGTCAAGCATCAGTCTGAAATAAAACATGAGCTGCCATGGCCATTAGAGTAGGAAGCATGGGGAAAGTAAATAACAATACCAGAGCCTCTAAATAAAGCCACAGTATCTCCATTTTCAGCTGAGTTTTGAGCTCTTCTAGCAGTGAGAGACCCAGTATGGAAAATGATAGAGTGAAAGCCAAAAAGCAGGAGAGGGGACATCCTGGGAGGTCTGAAGGCTGTCAGACCTGTCAGGGCAGAGGACAATTAGATCAATGTAAGGCATATTTGTAAAAGTGTCCTGACTGAGCAGATCAGCCTCACGAGGACCTGGCACCCTCCCAAGCTGCTGACACTCACTGACCCAGATCAGAGGCAATCAGAGAGGCAGCGGCATGGTCAGCAAGCAAGAAACATGTATGGAAAAACACAACCAAGCCCTGAGAGGATCAACTGATAACATTTCTCCTGGTCTCTCCCTTCACCAACACCAAACACATCCAAGGAAAAGCATTTATAAAAATATTATTCACAAAATTAGAAGGCAAGAGGTAGGAGGAGGAACAGAGGGAGTATTGACAACGTCATTATGACAGACAGACACACACAGCCCTGCCAGCCCCCATCACAAACTGGGCCAGATGGTCTTTATTTGTCAGGTTGGTTAGTTGGTTGCTTTGTTTGTTTACCTTAATAATAATAGCCCTGTGGGTTTCTTCTTGCTCACCTCTTTGGTTTGGATCCTTGAAGTTTTTCTTTCAAGCTTTTCTTCAACAATTTTAAAGCATGACTTAGAAAACTACCTTCTTCTAATATAAAATGAGACCTGAGATACTTCTGCACTCACAGGAAATTTTGCTTAAAGAAAATAGTCAGCATCAAGTGCCATACACTGGAAAAAAAAAAGTGCTACACCATCATTTTTCAAATTGACCAGAGGAGAGTCCATGTTCTTTCAGGATAGGTGAGGAGGTTCCTCTCTCTGTCTCCTCTTTGGACAAAAAAATTCCTAATTGCTCATTTGGGAAGAAAGATTTTGTTTTCTTTAGCTACGAAAGAGGCAAGGTGTGAGGAGAACACAGAGGTCCAATATGGCTTGCACCAACTCTGCTGCAAGTCATGTACGTGGCAGGGCAGAGGGGTGAATTAGAACACAGAATTAACCAGGTTGGAATAGACCTTCGAGATCATCAAGTCCAACCTATCACCCAACACCATCTAATCAACATGGCACTGAGTGTCTCATCCAGTCTCTTTTTAAACACTTCCAGTGATGGTGACTCCACGACCTCCCTGGGCAGCACATTGCAATGGCCAGTCTCTCTTTCTGTGAAGAATTTCTTCCTAACATCCAGCCTAAACCTCCCCTGGCACAGCTTGAGACTGTGTCCTCTTGTTCTGGTGCTGGTTGCCTGGGAGAAGAGACCAACCCCCACCTGGCTACAACCTCCCTTCAGGTAGTTGTAGACAGCAATGAGGTCTCCCCTGGGCAGGTTTGTTGTTGCTAAACCAGGAGCAGGCTGCCAAGTGCCTGAGGCAACATACCAGGACCCCTCTATTATAAGGAAACTGCATGTATGCTGAGTATATAAACCAGATCTGACATCCAAAGTGGCAGACAAAATTAAAAGGAAATTTAAAGAATGCTATTTATTACTGAAAAAAAAAAATAATAAGAAGAAAACTATTAAAAATCACTTTAAGATCAGGAACAAGCAATAGAGGGCCAGAGAACTATGGAATTCTGTTGCTGTGCCTCGTTCAGTGTTTTGAAACATTAACAAAAACGGCCATGACATCAGTGTTTAAAATGCAGCACATGCCCCAGATGTTTATACAGTGGCTGTTCACAAGCAGGGTTAAGCTCTACTGCACCCTAGACAGATTTATCACTTCAGCCAGCTCCCCACAGAACGAGCTGTATGTACCTGGGGGATCAAGTCCTGCAGCCTATCAACCACTACTGAAAAAACTGGCCTGACCAAACAGATTAAAAGCTCATCTGCTGAGTGGTAACCTCTTTGCTAATTAGCCTCTTCACACATAATAATTAATTTACCTTTTCATTTTCACTGTCATATAATTACCCACCTTTCCTGGGCTACCTTCCCCCTCTGCTGCTCGGGGAACTGCCCCACATGTAGGTGGATGTGGGGAGCGGGAGCACACTGCTGCTAGAGGAGCAGCAGGTCTAAGGCTGCAGCCACGAGCTGTGCATCAAACACCAGTGCACAGTGCCTTTTCCAGGCCAGAGCAGCTTTTTGTTTGCATCTGCCCGAGGCCTCAGCTACCAAATCAACAGCAGTGATGTAAAATGGGCACATCCTTCTCTCCACCCTGGCCATGCATCCTGCCAGACCTGCAGTGCATCTGCTGAATCCTTTCAGGGGAAGATGAGATTTTCATGTTAGGATTCTGACCACCAACCAACACTTGCTGCTTTCAGAGTCCATAGGCTCTCACTGATTTGGTGCAACAGAAGCAAACATCCCCCAGAACCCAAGCTAGCAGGGTTATAGGGCAGTAGCAGCAGCACACATCACTCCAGTCTCCTGCCAAAGTTTCATCCTTCCCTGGGAAAGATCTTGTTTTACTTGTGAAATAGCAAGCTCAGAAAACCAAAACCATACTGAATGGATCTTGAAGTCCATCTCCTGTGAAACTTTTATGTTCAGACTGGCTAAAAAAAAGAGCATCCACCTTCCAACTTCCTGCCTGCAGTCACTTTGAAGCTGCCCCATACTATTTAAGTGTATTTTTATAATGCTAAAGAATTCCTTCATTTAATACAGAAAAGTTATTACAGATTCTAGAAGCTTTCTAATGTTTCATCTGAAATACACATATTAGATTAAACTCTTGAATGCAATGTCTCAGTTAATGTAGACCATTGCAAAGCAATAATTGCTAAATTTAAGCCTCTATGAGGAAACCATTGAAGGTGAATAATTGCAAAACAAGGCTAGGACTAGATAGGAACACAGATTCTACCTCACTTAATTATTGGTACCAAAGTATTTGAGACAGAGTTGATTATTTTGGGGAATACGTGTAACAGCATATAAATTCTTTGTCTGTAATGCCTGTGGTGCAGTCTAAGTTCATAAGTAATAGTCATCCAGCTCATGAGAGGCCCATGGGCAAGCCACAATCCATCAGAAGGTGGTCAGTGAACTGATTGCTGAAAAATAATTAAGAAACTAAAGGAAAACACACACACATCATCCCACACAGTTGGCAGGTGCTTATGTCAGCTCCTGCCCAGAGGCATCATTCTCTCCCCAGCTGCTGGTGCTCAGATCAAAAAGGCTTGTAGGTCCTTTGATTTTAAAAGATTGGGAAATGCTCCTTTCGCTTCTGAGAAACAGGGCAGAGCTGTGACTGCGGCTGCCAAAGCCTGAGCCTTCTCCCTCTGCAATCAGAAATGTGTCACCCTCCCCACACAAACTACCAGCAGGATTTTCTCTGTCCGGCAGCAGAAGTAGTACCAAGCTGCAAAATCTGCATCTTGACACTCTTCCCCAGCCTGCTCCCCAGTCTAGATGGTTAGTAACATCTCTGCTGAGATGCCTGGTGGGCAGCCTTACCACTCCTGAAGTGATGCTGCTTCACCCACCTTCTGCCAGATCAACCCACCCATGGTCCCCTGACTGGGAGCAGGACAGGAAACGCGTGACCCTGAAGAGTCTCCAGTGCTATAAACAACAGCTGCAACCAGAGGGGTGCAGCACATCCAGTGGTTAAATAAAAGGTAAAATCACCTTTTCATTTCATCATTCAATTGATGAATAATAATTCAGAAATTTGCCATCTTGTCATCACTATGTGAAAAGAAAGATTGAGGAATAATAGCACCATAAACAATATTTTCAAGCAACACAGACCCTACAGTTTTCCAGTGAGCAGGCAGCACGACCTGCTAGGAGGTGTTCGGCATGCATCTTTAACTGACTGATTGATTCGATTGGTAAAGCAGATTTGTTTGTTTGCTTGTCTCCTTCAAGATCTGTTCCAGTCTCCAATTAAGTGTATGGGAATACTACTTCTCCCCAGTGAAGCAAGTAACATCTTATAATTGCTCAGAGAGAAGAAACATTCGGTCAGGGAGGTTGTTTCATTTGGGTTTTCTTTTTTAAAATATTTATTTTAATTACCTTCTATTTGAAGACTCATAGAATCAACTAGGTTGGAAAAGACCTCAGAGATCATCAAGTCCAACCTATTGCCTAAGACCTCACACCTCATGACAACTAAACCATGGCTTCAAGTGCCACATCCAATCCCCTTTTGAACACTTCCAGGGATGGTGACTCCACCACCTCCCTGGGCAGCACATTCCAATGGCCAATCTCTCTCTCTCTGTGAAGAATTTCTTCCTCACCTCCAGCCTAAACTTCCCCTGGTGCAGCTTGAGACTGTGTCCCCTTGTTCTGATGCTGGTTGCCTGGGAGAAGAGACCAATCCCTTCCTGGCTACAACCTCCCTTCAGGTAGTCATAGAGAGCAATAAGGTCTCCCCTGAGCCTCCTCTTCTCCAGGCTAAACAACCCCAGCTCCCTCAGCCTCTCCTTATAGGACTTATGCTCAAGACCTCTCCCCAGCCTCGCTGCCCTTCTCTGGACACATTCAAGTGTCTCAATGTCCTTCTTAAATTGAGGGGCCCAAAACTGGACACAGGACTCAAAGTGTGGCCTAAGCAGTGCTGAGTACAGGGGCAGAATGACTTCCCTGCTCCTGCTGGAAATTTCCCCCCACTCACCCCCCATTTGCACACAGAACCAGGACTAGCAAGCTCCCTGTTTCCTCTTCTTTGGAGCTAACAACAAAAAAATGGCCTGACAGTTTTCTTAAGAGCCAGGAAAGTCAGCTAGTAATCATGTGGGGTTGCGTGGCTAAAGGTACATAAACTGACTTCACATGGGACCAGCAGTAGATCAGATTGCATTGGGCGGAATGAAATTAAATAAAGAAAATCTCAGAAGTCTAGTTTCTTTGGAAAAGTACCAAAACTGTCTCACTATACCAGCCTGGCACATCGTACGTAAAAGAGGGACTATTTCCTAGTGCAGTATATGGGGTGTTTTATAGGAGCCAAAAAATCAGAATGGCCTTAGTTTGACATCGTAAACACAGTGTGCTGCAATGTCCTTGAGACACCAGTTGTTAACCTGATTGTCCTGAGGTTAAATGCTGAAACTGAGCACATGGACCTACCTACAGTTTCCCTCTGAGCACAGACAGGCTGGAAAAATCTCTTCGCCATGCAACTTGGAAATAATTGCAATAACTATGTAAGAGTTGAAACTACTTCTGTTTTAATTCACTGATACTGTTTGCATCAGCCCAGAGAGTTTACAGCACCAGAGAGCCATGCTAGGAGAACGCCTTCCTGTGCTGCAGCTCTCCCTGTCTGCACCTACAGCTACTTTCCTCTTTGCTTTGAAAGCCAGACTGTGTTTGTAGCTACTTCATTCTTCCCCCCGCGGGAACACTCCTCACAATGGCCCTGAGGCAGTGCACTTGGGACAGGAGCTCACCGCTGCCGGGGTAGGGGTGACCAAGGCCATGATGAGGCACTTACCTCTTCAGCTTGGGTTAGCATACCTTATGTCATCCAAGATCATTCCCCACCCCCATTCAAGATCAGGGCTGAAATGTGAAATTTTGGGGTAAAAGGGTTGCAGAAGATTAGCAGATGTCTCTACACAGCTGATACAGTTTTAGCTTTTGGTGATAATGAGCAGAAGCTATCTGCTGTTCCTTGGGTGGATTTCTAGGCTTGGCAAGAGCGAGAGCTGTCATTGAAGTCCAAGAGCCCAGAGACACAAACTTCAATTGTTAAAGTCACTACATTCTTCATCTATCCATATATTTAGCAAGATTAAATGACTGTTTTTAACAGGCTGCACGTTGCATTGGCATTAGTGCATCATTCCTACTGAATTAGATATATTGCTTCCAACACGGCTTACAGATCTCCAGCAGCCTGGAGGCAGCAGGGAGGGCTTCACTTTCAAACATAAGAAACAGTGATAATTAAAAGGTGTTGCAGACAAAAAGGTAATATGATTTTATGCAAATCAGGTGGTTTAAGGGTAAACCAGTATTTGTTAAGATTATTTTCTCACAGATTAGCTTCTGAACTGCTGAAAAGCTTCCGCTTTTTAGAGCTAGAAAATGAAACAACAGTCCCATCTGATAGTGCTTGCTCTAACTCCAGATATTTATCACCAGGTGGCCATAGATGTGCACATAAAATAATAATAATAATAAAATATTTAAAGTGAGAAAGCATTACGAATGAAGGAGTTCCTAAGCAGCACAGGACCCAAACCTGGATGCTCCTGCCTGCCTAGCTTTCACAATAGCTTTCTGTAGCTGCATCCAAGTGAGGGCAATTCAGTCATGCTCATAGAAGAGATGTTCCCCCCGTTACTGGTTAATAGATGCACATAACAAAGGTGTGTTAGAGGACGCAGTCTCAAGCTGTGCCAGGGGAGGTTAGGCTGGATGTTAGGAAGAAATTCTTCACAGAGTGATTTGCTATTGCAATGTGCTGCCCAGGGGGGTGGTGGAGTCACCATTACTGGAGGTGTTTAGGAAGAGACTGGATGGGGTGCTTGGTGCCATGGTTTAGCTGATTAGATGGTGTTGGGTGATAGGTTGGACTTGATGATCTCGAAGGTCTTTTCCAACCTGGTTAATTTTATTCTATTCTATTCCTTGGAAAAGTGATCCATGCAATAAAGAGTCTAAATGGTTCTTATGAGATTGTTTCTGAAGTCTAAAGGTATTTCTGAAAATGGGAGTCAGATACGAAGACTTACACCTTCTTTTTATCCCCCCCACTTCCACCTCCCTGCATGGTCATTAACATGCAGCAATTAACTCTGCTACTTTCTCTGTGCTGCCTATTATCCCAGCAACTGTAACTGGGTCTCACAGTTTGCTCCCCTTGCTGCATTGCTCAGCTGTACCAGATGTCAGTCCTTTCCTTTTGGAAGGACTGAAAGTGCACTCCAAGAGAAAGTGCATGGCCCTTTCTAACCTCTCTATGTCTGCCTTGGCTTGTTCTTTTTGTCTCTTGTCATGAAAGGACAGAGCACAGAGGAGCTTAACCCAGCACAAGGTTAGTCAAGTTATCTGCTTGCCATTAGGTATCACTGTGCAGCACTGAATTATTTATTCCAGCTTCCTAGGCAGGTGTGTGGCAAATTTCCATACAGCTTTAATGGGAATCAGATTGCCAGTTTCAAACTCAAATTCCTCATCTGCACCACAGCATGACTGTGAAGTGTTGCTGAGCAAGGGCGGGGTGAACAGCTATGTAGGAACAGACCGCAGGGTCCCAGCTGGAAGAAGTATGTGGGTCTCACTTAATAAAACTTGAGAGAAAATATTTGTAGCCATACAAAAATATCGACAAAGCCGGCAACATGATACACTTCATGTAACCAACAGAGGATGGGCACATACCCTGTTTCAAAGCTTGATTATCAGTGGGGGTTTGATTTTCAGAGCATGCAGCAGCACACATGCAAAGCACCTGCTAGATGCAGCTGAAGGGGGCACAGCTTGGCATGGACACTCCTCTCGTGTGGACTTGCTCTGCTCCCATTTCCAGGTGGAAATTCGCAGTAGCACGTGTCCAGGATGAAGAGATGGATCTCATCTACACATAAAGGGCATAAAGGAGATATGTATCCTCGGCTCTAATGCAGTCTCACTGGAGGTACCAGAGGCTACATTCATTTGACTGATAGTCTGCATGCACCTCAGCAGGTAGCCCCATGCCTTCTCTGCAGCCAGCAGAGCTTAGGGCACAACCATCTCATTCAAAAGTAGATGCTGACATCTGATCTCCTCATCATCGCACGCTTCCCTGGGAGGTGCTCAGATCATCAGGTCCAACACAGGCAACAGAAGCCAGCTGAGATGAATTGTGCCATGGTTAGGTGATACACAAGAGCTCTTGTGCAGGTGGTAGCCTCTAGATGAAACCATCTTGTGTGGCCTCATCAAAGGGCTTGCCCAGGCCAGCAACCAGCAACCCGGGTGGCATGGCAGCCAGGATCTTAGTGGTACCAATACTGCTGGCTCTGGACTAGCAGTAGGTGGTGGGGTGCTCCCTGGGTGGTAGTTCCCAGCAGCACTTCCCCTGCCAAGCTGATTGCTAAACATTTATCCTACCCAGCCCACAATTAGGAAAGCATCACGAGGAGCTATGGGATGCCCTTCCTGCAGAGCACAGAACACACCTAAATGCTCAGGAAAAAAAAAACCACCCATTGAAATCTTTCACAGGGAAAC
This sequence comes from Melanerpes formicivorus, assembly GCF_026170545.1. Lineage (NCBI taxonomy): Eukaryota > Metazoa > Chordata > Aves > Piciformes > Picidae > Melanerpes > Melanerpes formicivorus. The sequence continues at coordinate 2,826,429 of NW_027142423.1, read as the reverse complement.
AACAGGATGCCTTTATTTATTCTCTGCCAAGGTCAAACACAACTCAAAGACGGATGTTAAAATAAAATGGTCTGATTTTTACTGCCACTATTACTTTCTGCTGATTTGGTCAAAAATACCAAAAAAAAATAATTAGAAAACCCCTTAGAAACCCTTCTCCACAACAAGCCAGAGCAGTGGAGAAGAACAGAAAGTTGGGACAAACTGGCAGTGTCTAATTTTGTTTCTTTTAATAGATAAATGTCAGTGATTATCACAAAAGGGGTAGAGGCAGCAGTTTCACTGAAGGGTCCTCAGCTGAAGGGTCCTCACTCTCTCCCTAGGCTTGCACAAATCGAATGACTGCAAGGCCAGCTTAGCTGTTTGCCTTGCCAGCAGGGCGCTGAGGGATGGCTCAGGAATTATGGGCTCAGCTATGGTTGGGGAGAGCTGTATGTGGATACTGGCTGTGTTTGCTGTGCTGTAGCTTGAAAGCATGCCAATGGCAGGCATACTTTTATCACAGCAAAGCAGACAAAAACATCCAGTGCACTTGAAATCTCTGAGCTGCCTCAACCAACTAAGTCTTTAAATGATTTTAAAACATCTCTAAGGTACTTTCTGTAGGTCCAGTTGCCCAGCGTACCATGCAGCTTCAGGTGAAAAAGCTACTTGGGGGCAACTTAAATCTTAATTATTCACTTAAATTAGTAAGAAAATATAATGGAAATGGAAAAAAAAAAATAACACCAAGGTACACTTCCATCTTGGTTATTATTTTGTGGCAGTTTTAGGCTGTGCTTAGAAAATTTTCCACGTATTTCCGTGCAGAACATGGAGTTCAGCGCCTGCTGCTGTGTCATCTGATCCATCTCCAAATGAGGTGTTTCCCACCATGATAACTACCCTTGCCAATTAACTCAGTGAGTTGCACATTGAAAGTTGAATGCAAAAGTGAAGTGGAATGTCTGCTTTTAATGCTTGCTCAGAAAGAGGCTTGCACACAAGAACAGAAACAGCAATCATTAGACAACACAGGATGGTGCCAGAAGACATGATGAATAGGGAGAGGCTGTGGTGCAGGGGTTGGCCTCCAGTTTTGCAAATCTAACTGGCAAAGATGTATTCTGATATTCCACAAAAATAACCTTGTCATCTGGGAAATGAGCAGCTACTACCTGGGAAGAAGTTTCCTATTCCATCAATATAATTTCCATTTAGTATTGGCTTTATTTGAAAATCTCCACTTTCTCTCCATGGCTCACCAACAGCTCTGCTCAGTGGCCCTTGTCGGTTGCTTGCCATTAGCCCACTCCATCCCTTCACAAACCACTCTCTTGTATAAATGGCCTTAGTGCACTCACTTTTGACACTTGGGAAAACCCATCTTGTTATCCCATCAGTTGCTGGCACTTGTTCTTCAGGAAAGGGAGCTCTCTTTGGTTCTGCCAGTCCCAGTCCTCTCCTGGCTTTCCCACTTTCTCTTTTTCTAGAATCATAGAAGGGTCTGGCTTGGAAAGGACCTCCAAAGCTCATCTAGTCCAAGCCCCTCTGCAGTCAGCGAGTGCATCCACAACCAGATCAGGTTGCCCAGAGCCCTGTTGAGCCTCACTTTGTATATCTCCTGGGATGGGGCCTCAACCACCCCCCTGGACAAACTTTTTGGTGTTCCATTACCCTCATGGCAAAGAACTTGTTCCTAACATCCAATCTTAATCTGCTCTTCTCTAATTTCAAACCATTGCCCCTTGTCCTATCCCTACAAGCCTGCACATTTATCCTCTGCTTTTGTTCAAGAGCCTTCTCCCCAGACCGTACGTGCCACAGCAGCTTGCTCCATGCTCAGCTTCTCCAGCACAAGGCTGGCTGCAGCTGCACTCTTCTCCCATGGTAGCCTGCACTCACTGCCCTTTGGGAAATGCTGAATACAGATGGATTTCCAAAAGCAATGGTAGATCATGCTAAGAAATGGCTCAGCCTAGCAGCACCTTTCAGAGAAGAGAGTAGAGTAGAGTAGAGTAGAGTAGAGTAGAGTAGAGTAGAGTAGAGTAGAGTAGAGTAGAGTGGAGTAGAGTAGACCAGACCAAGTTGGAAGAGACCTTCAAGATGGAGTCCAACCTATCATCCAACACCATCTAATCAACTAAACCGTGGCACCAAGCACCCCATCAATTCTCTTCCTAAACACCTCCAGTGATGGCGACTCCACTACCTCCCCAGGCAGCCCATTCCAATGGGCAATCACTTTCTCTATGAAGAATTTCTTCCTAACATCCAGCCTAAACCTCCCCTGTAATGGAAAACAATCCAGAAATTGGTGAGGCCTAAAAGATTTTTTATAAAAATACTACTAAATAGAAGTTTTCTGTATCAGAGTCCAAATAACTCTCAGGAGATGGGTTCTGACTTCCTTTGCCACGCTGAGCAACAGAGACGGAGACAGGCAGGAAAGGTCATTTCAGGGCATGGCACAAAAGAGTCAGTTCTGATCTTGAGGAGGAGATTTCATTCAAAAGGACAAATAAAGCAATGAATTAAGGTATTTTGGTGGCACAAGGGCTATTACATATGAAATAAACAGCTTTAATGAGGTCATAACCCTAGATTTATAGTCTCATCTCCATGTGCAGGACTTCAGGTGTGTGACTCCATAAACACTAATGGAATGTACAAAATTAAAGCCACACACCCCCCAAGATGAGACTGCTGCTATTAAAATCAGAAGGAAGCTTCAGAGAGGTTCTCACTTTTAGCTCAGCAAAGTTATCCAAAAGAGAGATGTTGGTTTGTAGCTGACCTGATCCCTTTGCAAGGAGACCAAGTATGAGCGTTTGCTGTGAATCTTCTGTACAGTGGGTATGAGTTGGTGGATAGCCTGCAGTTTTTGGGTCAGATGTTACTCCTGTCCCTGCCAGGAATAGGCTCCTGCTCTCCAGCAATGGTCAGTAAAACTCTTGCTTTCAAACTGGGGAGGAGACAGCACAGACTTCCCAGCCTACACATACTGAAACCTCTTGCTTCACTCTCTAATCCCTGGCACCTTGTAAGGATCAAAGCACAGGCTGTGCAGAGTGGCTCAGCTCTCAGTTACAGCCTGTCTCCCATGCAGGGATCTGAGAATGAAGGCTTTCCATGCTATATGCAGCAGAGCAGCAGGAAAATACTCCAGGCAGTTGGGATATCATAGCAGTTCAGCTAGGTGAGTTATCTCAGGTAAAGACTTATCTCGCTGAATTACCTGTTCCCAAAGCCAGCGCTGGTCTGGCCCATGCCCTGGCACATCACTACTCAGCTTTGAAGAAACAAACTTCTGGGAACTGAAAACCAGCATGAAACCACATTGAAGATACTCTAGACTTTGATAGGGATTTAAAAAAAAAAGTGTTGTACATACAAAATACAGGACAAAACAGCTCAGTCTTTTAAAGCTGTAAATGTCTTACTTGTACTTAGGAGCAGAGCAGGTATTACTGGGCCCAAGTGACAATATGCCAGCTGAGACCTCAGGATGCTGCTTGTTTATCTGCCATTTAATAGTGGCACCATGCAGTGCTCCCCAGTTGAAAAGGGCAGCAGCTTACCCTCTCAGGCTTTTCAGCAATCAATGCAGACAATATTTTTGGAACAGCTTTCTTGCCAGAGAGTGGCAGAAGCTATTTAAATCTGAATAGCACCACAGCATATCCGAGTGTGATGGAGTAAGGTGCAGAGGCAGCAAGCAGATCTACCATGATAAAACATTAAATACCAATTTGACTTATATTATGCTCTCCCAAGAGCTGTAATTCTTCAGATATATGAAGCACTCAGAAAGAGAGAATTGAACCTTTCATCAGACAATATTTTTTTTCCCTGCACTATTAAAAATGTAATTTTACCAGAAGCCATGGGGACACAGGCTGGGCAGCAACTGGCTTGAAGAAAAGGACCTGGGGGTGCTGGTGGATGAGAAGCTCAACATGAGCTCTCAATGTGCTCTTGCAGCCCAGAAAGCAAATCCTGGGCTGCATCAAGAGAAGCATAGCCAGCAGGCCAGGGGAAGTGATTCTCTCTATTTACTTTGCTCTGGTGAGACCACACCTGGAGCACTGTGCCCAGTTCTGGAGCCTCTATTACATGAAAGGTCTGGAGGTGCTGGAGCGTGTCCAAAGAAGGGTCACAAGGATGATCAGAGGGCTGGAGCTGCTCTGCTATGAGGACAGACTGAGGGAGTTGGGGCTGTTCAGTCTGGAGAAGAGAAGGCTCCCAGGAGACCTAATTGTGGCCTTCCAGTATCTGAAGGGGACCTACAAGGAAGCTGGGGTGGGACTTTTTAGGGTGTCAGGGAGTGATAGGACTGGGGGGAATGGAACAAAAACTAGAAATGGGTAGATTGAGATTGGATGTTAGGAAGAAGTTTTTCCCCACGAGGGTGTTCCGACACTGGCACAGGTTGCCCAGGGAGGTGGTGGAAGCCTCATCCCTGGAGGTGTTTAAGGCCAGGCTGGATGTGGCTCTGGGCAACCTGATCTAGTGTGAGGAGTCCCTGCCCATGGCAGGGGGGTTGGAACTGGATGATCCTTGAGGTCACTTCCAACCCTAACAATTCTACGATTCAATGACTTCTATGTTCTTAATATACCTAAAGATTTATATAAGCTAATGTTAAAACTGACTGAAATGCCTTAGACATTCTTGCTCACACTTAAGTGTGGTATGGAAGCTACTCTTGTAACATCCATATTCTTGTGTTCTTGATACACAGATTTCCACAGCACAACATTCTGACGTCACTCCTGAGAAGTCCACATGCACACTTCATCCAGCAGTTTTACCATCAGCTTTAGTGGCAGCAGGCTTAAGCCCAGAAGTCTTAGATCTGATAGACATTAAAGATGGAGAAAATGTACTGGTTAATCCAATTTAGCTAGCACAAGAACATTCTCTACCAGGCCAAGGTTATTAATGGCAGCACAAGGAGCTGCATTTATGTGGAGGCTATTTAACATTTTCCATTGTATTACTGCGCTTCAGGATAACTTTGAACAATTCCGGCTAAACATTCCTGATGCGAGCTGTCTGACTAACAGGATCTTTTTGGGGAAGCTTTTGCTCAAGGGATTCAGCTGTTTCCAAGACTGAGGTTACAGAAAAGAAAATAAAAAGGAAAGAAAAATATATATACAAATAAAAGGGAGAAAATTTAAGAGTTTCACGTGAAAACCTCTGATGCTTCTATAAAGTAAACCATGAGTTTTGATCATTACCCTGCTGGAAATTCAAAAGATGACCAAGGATGAAGGTTGAAAAAAGAACACAGGCCATGGCTGAAAATAAATAACAAGATGAGCTAATTGTACAATTAAGAGACATAAGAAATTAAAAGCAGGTGCTAAGAAGAGGCGAGGCAGAACAGCCTTGTCATGGTTGGTGGGGTTACAAGGCTAGGAGCGTTCATCACATTGACGTATTTTGGCCTCAACATTTCTTTGCTGTCTGCCAAGTAGCAAAGCAGCCCATTAACACCCCTCTGCTCTCAGGTACATAGAGCAGATATTTGCATTGTGCTGCTGCTTTCCACTCTCTTAGCTCTGAGAGAGGATAGCTGTGCTTCCAACGCAGCCTCAAAACACAGCTGGTGTGGCAGCCCACAGATTCACACAATAAAACCTGCTTTACTAAACTTGGGAAATCTAAGCTCTCCAAAGACAGGAAAAACTTGAATTGTCAGTGCAATTTTCATCCAGTTACTCAGCACATCACCTTTTAATGGCTTAATCATGTACCATTTTCTCTGTAAGATGTAATAATCAAGCAAATACACTTAGATTCTCCAAGTGATATCAAGGACCTGCTGAGCATAGGCTGGATTGAGCACATGAAGCACTTTTAAGTGCATATGACAGACATAACATCTGTCTTGAGCAGCTTACACTCTGAAAATACAGAAGAGACAGAATCATTGTTTGTTGCACTGGAGGAGTGAAGCACTAAGATTCAAGGACCTGCTCAGGGTAGTTATCTGTATCTATTGTGTCCAGGTTTAGACACAGGGTTCCTGTTAGACTCATGTCTACACTGCCAGGCCATTGTGAATGATGAAGCTCATGTGTTTCACACCAAGAGCTGCTCTCTACATAAGGAAATTATTCACCCAAATCTACCAACATAACTAACAGGAGTGGCAGGTTTACAGCCTGAGCAGCAGGCAGAAGTGGTGGGAAGGAGAATTTGTGGCTAGGGGGCCACAAAGCAGGGGCAAGCTTATCTCCAGGCATGTTTTCCTCCTTTAGGATTTCTCAGCCCATAGCTCAGGTCCTGTTCCACCTCCTTCAGTGACAAAAGCTCTTCTATATTTTGTAGGAGAAAACAAAAACTTCGATTGTTCCAAAAGAGAAAGTGGCAGCTGCCTACAAAGGGGATGAGAAACTTCAGATAGATGTCTGTAATTTATTGCACAACAGCTGAAAACCACCAGATATGCAAAAGGAGCCTCTTCTGATCATGTTGTGATCCAATGAAAATCTTAGGACATAAGAAATACACCAGGAAGTGCCACAGGATTTTACTTTAATGTGCACACAGACACAACCCAGTCACTTGGTGACCATGCAACTGCTTTAGTGCTCTATTCAGAAGCCTTTTCTCTTCTCATAAATGACCCTATTTTCATTCTACATAGATAGATATAGATATATATAAAATTAAAGCATCTGGGTATCCTTCCCAAGCAGAATTTTCTTTTTTCTCTGAGAATAAGGACTCATTAAAGTCTTATGAAAATCCATTAGCAAATGTAGGACTTTTCCACTTCCAAGTAAATGTTCCAACTGTAATCTGCATTATCCGTCTGGTGGTCCAAGTGAACCCAGCTCTAGACAGCTTCCACTTCATACACACACTGCACTATATACATAAACGAAGGGTTAGGTTGATCTCTTCTGAAGAAACAGAGCTTAAGCAGTAATGCAATCTCATAACTCCACTCTGGCAATTTCTAAACATATTGGCCAAGTGCAAAGAGATAATGGAGTGGACTGAGCAGCCAAGGTCCCAGATATGCAGTCCAAGAGGGGCTGGGAGCAGGCAGCCAGAGAACTCATGTGCGTGCCAGGAGCCAGGCAGCTGAGCACTGGACTAGCACACATTGGAAAGAGAAACTCTTGAAAGGAGCTGAAGATATAATGTAGCAGCTGTCTGTAGCAGTCAGGCAAGCAAGCAAACACTGCATGTGGGATAAGACCTCTCAATTAGCTTTCAACTTTCTAACCTTTTGAATATGAGTCTCCATCCATTTTACTGAGGTATGAGACAAAAATCACACTCTGAATGAAGATAACAAGAGATATTTTTGTATATAGGACTAAACTTGTAGTGCACAAATCCAGAAGAAGAAAAGAAGATCAAAAGCTTGATGTATTGTGCAATGTTTAAGGACCAACACTCTCAGTAATAGTGAGAGTGTAATAAATTGATCATGTAAACCAGAATGGAAATGCTTGATGCACTCACTCTTTTTATCTTACGAAGCTTTTGAAGTCCTGAGCTGTGTTTCTGCTGGATAAATACATTGCTACCCTTCCCTGTTTATTTTACTGATACCCTAATGCCTTTTAATATCATTGTAAAATGGGTCTGGCCATTCTTCCTCACATATAAATGCTTCCTTTAATTGAAGTAAGCCATTAACTTTTCTCTCACTAAGGAGCCTTTTGCCAAAGCTGTTATTTTTAAAGACATCCTCTACAGCTCTGTTCAATTCACCACCACTCAGCATATGATGAGTTGTGTCAACAGCAATCTGTTCCGTCGATTAAAAGATTAAAAAATAAAACACAGGCCCCAACTTTGTATAAACCTCCTTCCAGTTGTAAAGTTGGTATGAAAAGCTTCTGAAACACTTCCCCTGGACTGGTCCCAAGGAGCACCACCATCATCTCCTAAGCAGCATCACCGCTTTCAGCCCCCTGCCGCTGAAGACCAGGGGGCATGAGAAAGTTGAAGTCAGGACGATAGGTCTCACCTGAGCAATTGTCCACTGCGATGCTTCAGTCACCAAATTTAAAGCACCTCACCAACTGCAAAGCTCTCCTGATGAATTCATGCAAAAAGTAAATCCCTGGCCTGCATCAGGAACAGTGTGGCCAGCAGGAGCAGGGAGGTCATTCTGCCCCTGTACACTGCACTGGTTAGGCCACACCTCGAGTACTGTGTCCAGTTTTGGGCCCCTCAGTTTAGGAAGGATGTTGACTTGCTGAAGCGTGTCCAGAGAAGGGCAACAAAGTTGGTGAGGGGTTTGGAACACAAGCCGTATGAGGAGAGGCTGAGGGAGCTGGGGTTGCTTAGCCTGGAGAAGAGGAGGCTCAGGGGTGACCTTATTGCTGTCTACAACTACCTGAAGGGGGGTTGTAGACAGGCAGAGGTTGGTCTCTTCTCCCAGGCAGCCAGTACCAGAACAAGAGGACACAGTCTCAGGCTGCGCCAGGGGAGGTTCAGGCTGGAGGTCAGGAGGAAGTTTTACACAGAGAGAGTGATTGCCCATTGGAATGGGCTGCCCGGGGAGGTGGTGGAGTCGCCATCACTGGAGGTGTTCAGGAGGAGACTTGACAGGGTGCTTGGTTGCATGGTTTAGTTGATTAGGTGGTGTTGGATGATAGGTTGGACACGATCTTGAAGATCTCTTCCAACCTGGTTTATTCTATTCTATATTATGACAGAAGGCATTGGACTTAGAGCAGCATGCTCTTTTTTGCTTAAAAATCAACAGGCTGCAGGCAAAATCTGAAGAAAATTAAAAGGAAGCATAAAATCCAAGGGAAGAAAATGCACAGGCATTGGAAACCATGAGGGACACATCTCCCACCCCAAGGCTGGCAATCTGGATGAGAAGCAGTTCTACAGAGAACAATTCAATTCCACTTAGTGCACACGCTGCACGTATTTTGGCTGGTGATATTATTTGCATCACCAGCTCCTAATGATTTCTTAGAAGAGCACCAGGAGTCCTTTGAATATCAAGGGAGAGCCATTAAATAGTGCTTGCTTCTTAAAGATGTCTCAGATTGTCATCAGTGATTTGTCATACCACAGATTCATCAGAAGACAAAAAATGAGGCGATACTGACCCACAAGATTAATGAATGACTCTGTGCCCAGGAATTTGCAGAGCATAAAGAGCATAAACACAAAGACATTAGACGTTCTTTCTGTTCTTGATTACCACTGCAAATCCCATCCAATGTCTCTGATAGCATCACAGAGGACATCTGCAACCTCTCCTAGACCTTCTCTACTCTGTACTCTGTGCAGTTGTTCACATCTGCACAAACATTTCCCATTAGTATCTCATACTCAACACCATTAGCTCTGTACAGCAATCCAGTCTTTGACAGGATGCAGAGTAGAAATTCAGCCTCTAAAACATGTAAATATGTGGGAGAACATCACATGGAGCTGAGAAGAGGAGACACCACCTTTATGGAGAATAGCTGAGGAAAGCACCCCAGGTTTCCTCCACGCGGGCAGTCAGCAGCAGGATTGTCACAGTTCCGATGGAGCTTAGTCCAACTTTGAGTATGCCAAAGGCAAAAATAAAGGCACACATCTTGATGTGAGGGTTGAACAGAACTTGCATCCATCCATATTTACACAAATATTGAAATCATTGTAGTTTACATGAGAATAGAATCAGTTCTTAGTCTAATCCCCAGTTTTCACACACTTCTGGCATTCCAAAACTTTCACTTTAGGGGCTGAATATTCTATGCTAGGTCCATATTTCATCGAATCATAGTATTGTTTTGGTTGGAAAAGACCTCCAAGATCATCAAGTCCAACCACCCACCTAACAACATGGCCATTAAACCATGTCCCAAACCTCATGTCCACACCTGTCTTGAACATCTCCAGGGACAGCAACTCCACCACCTCCCTGGGTAACCTGTTCCAATTTAGAAGATGTTATTTATTTTAGAAGACAAAACCACACTCCTTCAGGCTGCTTTAGGCTCTCAGAACTTACCACACAATGACATGCAACAAAGAACTCAAGGGAAAAATAAAAAAGAAATCAAAAGACAGCAAGTTGCAATTCATTCGATGCATTGAACCTTTGAAGGTTTCTATCTTGAAGACTTCAGTAGCATCACTGAATTTCAATCCACTTGGTGGTGGCAACTGAAAATAACACAGGATATGGTGGGGATCAGTTGTGTATGTTCTGAATGTGCAGTCTATGAAAAATCTGTGGTATAGAAGGTCCAGACTGGCCAAAGAGACGAAAATAAAACCAAGCAACTGTTCCACGTGCACATCATGGTTGTAAGCTCTCAACCCAAACTGGGAGATTTAAAGTGTCTTCTGTGAAGTCAGCTATGCTGAACATTTGCAGTAATTTGGTTTGATGTCAGATTCCAAGTAAAATAAAACCTGTATTATTTGCTATGACTAAACATGAATAACTGCCAAGCATTTAGAAAACCTGCGGTGACCACAGAAAATTCCAGTCCAATAGGGCCCACAAATAAGGAAATGCTAAAACATCATTAAAATTTGCCTTTATTTTTCTTAAAGGGAGTACTACAGAAACCAAGTTGACTGTGTTTTGCAAGACTCTCTTCCCAATACAACAAATTTCCAAGAGGATCATGTACAGTATAAAACTGTAACTAACTTTTCTTGTTGAGGGCTACGGCAAAGTTTCTTCAATTGTTGTAATCTTGGAGAGCCTGAGCCATGAAAAGCTTGCCCAGGTTCTGTGCATTGAACTCCTTAATATTCTGGCAGTAGGTATTAATTTGACCTGTCAATAGGAAAGAAGAGCAAAAACTTGTCAGCTCTGAAATTCAGAAGGATATTTTAGAACATAGCTTTTAAAAAGCCAAATGTGCACGAACCATTCCGGACCAATGTGAGAAGCAACCGAAACAGCTCAACCATTCTACACCTGACAAATAGTTTTACATGTTCAGTATTCCCAAATAGGTTTGGGAAGAAGAAACTGAATGAGCAGGATAGGTAAGTTTGTATGTTCCAACCCCCTTTCATTTCCCTAAAATTCTATTGCTTACAAATTCCTGAAAAGATTTATGACATCAAAAGAATAAACAATTCTTGCTGCTGCACTGCCATCTTAATCACATCAATTGTTCAGTTTAGCTGCTCTAAAAACACTACAAGGCTGCATTCCAGTCCTGGTCTTACGCATCTCCTGTCCCTACTGAAATTTTTGCAGCAAATCTTTTTCAGTAGCAGCAGATTTAAAATTGTAGTACTCTTCTTTGACACTTCCTGCAGTCTTTTTTTTTTCCCCCACCTGTTATTTTCCTTTATTAGCTCCTTCAAAAATCACCAGGGTATGAAGTCAGTGCTTTACAAATCAGATATGCCCATCAAAACATTTTTATACACATAATGCTACAAGTTATTTCCCTTGATAGCTAGAAATAGCAAAACATGAAGCCATTTTAATCGAAATTAAGACTGTTTGGAAGACAAATAAACTCTCAATTGAATGCTCTATTTGAAAAGTTTTTAAATGCCCCAGAGACAAAAGAGCTAAGTTTTGTGTTCTTTATCCACAAACTTCAGTTAGTCTAAGTTGAAGAGGATGCTTGCAATTCTTCCCTTGACTATGGTAAGAGAGCAAATGAAGGGAGTGTTTTGGGTGAAAACTGTTAAGTGTAATAGTTTTCAATTCCTCCTCTTGTAAGGGATGATTCACCCTAAGCTATCACTTTTATAAAGCACAGCCTGAGACTAGCCTAGCAGTGGGTGGGGAAGAAAGAGCCCACTTTGGCGGATTTTGGGTAGAGACTCAGGTGGGGAGAGGGGAAGAGGGCCTTTGGGACTCTGTATACTTTGGGATATCTTTGCCACTATGCTTTATAGTTTTCTGTAACACACCACTTGCTTTTCCATTTAAACTTTCCATCACTATCCAGTCCATTTGTGTGAGTGACATTCTTTTGTCCCTCTCGGGGCAACAGAGGACCTGTCCAGCTCTAAACCAGGACAGCAATGAAAAATTAAAATGCTTTCTAAGGTAACAACTACACTTTTTCTGAAGCTAACATTCATCTATGAGAACACTGAAGAGGCTGCTAGGATGTTACCTGCAATAAGGAGTGACTCCATCCTTGGAGGTGGCTGTGGTGGTTTAAAGAGTTTGTTGATGTCCTCCTCGGGAAGAGGAGGTTCTCCTCGGCTTTGGCGCTGTATATTTTCTTGCTGGCGCCTCTGCTGGTACTGAAAATAAAGCAACAGAAATGGAATGCAACAGGGCTTGTAAAGCAGCAAAAAGTTTTTCTTTTCAGGTGCTCTTTACCAAACCAGAAGGTATGCTTTAAAAAAATGATACTTGTTCAGCACCATTCAGTTTATTTCATATAATGCAAAAGCAATTCACAGCTAATTTCAACTCACTGCTAACAAGCACTTCCTCTTCCACACTGACACCTTTAATAAGTGAGGCACTGGAAAATGATTTGTTACTGAGGTGGTGGCATTCATCTTTTAAAACATATTCATAGATACAAATACTGGATCTGATGAAAGGAGTACAGCATTGTAGATAAAGGTCTCCATTTCAGAATACAAAATTAACCAGGTTGGAAAAGACCTTTGAGATAATCGAGTCCAACCTATCACCCAACACCATCTAATCAACTAAACCATGGCACCAAGTGCCCCATCTAGTCTCCTCCAAAATACCTCCAGGGATGGTGACTCCACCACCTCCCTGGGCAGCACATTCCAAAGGCCAATCACTCTTTCTGTGATGAACTTCTTCCTAACATCCAGCCTAAACCTCCCTTGGCACAGCCTAACACTGTGTCCCCTTGTTCTGTTGCTGGTTGTCTGGGAGATGAGACTGACCCCCACCTGGCTAAAACCTCTCTTCAGGTAGCTGTAGACAGCAATGAGGTCTCCCCTGAGCCTCCTCTTCTCCAGGCTAAGCAACCCCAGCTCCCTCAGCCTCTCCTCATAGGGCTGCGCTCCAAAACCCTCACCAGCTTTGTTGCCCTTCCCCACACAAGAAAGAAAAACAAGGTCAGGATAGATAGGTATGAGAAGTCATGACCTGAAATAGCTACACAGAGCAGAAATACTCAATTTTATGCAAGTTAAAGGTCAAAACAACATTAATGTGAAAGGGGAAGGGAACTTGATTAAATAAGGTATTATAGCCCAAGAAAATATAAACTCTAAACTGAGAGCACAGTGGTGGCTGAAACAAAACAAATTTCTCCATTCTCCCACTTTGATTCTATTTCTCTGTGGGTTACCAGAGGATATATTAGGGTAGCATTTGTAGAAATCATTCTGCTATGTAAAAAGTGAAGAAAAAATTTTTAAAAACCCACCAAGATTTGTTTTCAGTGCTTCCCTTGCCCATGTAGATTACTCAAGCTTCTACAATTGAAGTAGACCATTTCTTCAGCTATTGAATAAACATTTGTTCTTGCAGAAGTGCATACATTCAAAAACAGGCATCTGAGATTTGATACTGTATGTCATAGCCAGGAACTAGTTGCAAGCTTTGTCTATCAAAGCCCTCATATTCAACACACACACACACACACTCACTCACAAAATCATACAATCAATAAAGTTGGAAAAAACCTCAGAGATCATCCAGTCCAACCTATTACCTAACACCTCATGACAACTAAACCATGGCTTCAAGTGCCACGTCCAATCCTTTTTTGAACACCTCTAGGGTCAGTGACTCCACCACCTCCCTGGGCAGCACATTCCAATGGCCAATCACTCTTTCTGGGAAGAACTTTCTCCTCACCTCAAGCCTAAACCTCCCCTGGCACAGCTTGAGACTGTGTCCTCTTGTGCTGGTGCTGGTTGCCTGGGAGAAGAGACCAACCCCTACCTGGTTACAACTTCCTTTCAGGTAGTTGTAGACAGCAATAAGGTCTCCCCATGTATTTTAAATAAATAAGCCTAGGAGCACAGGGTATGTACATACTTACTTAATACATTAATACTTAAATGTATCTGTGCACAAGAGTCTGAAAACAGTTCATCCTTGGTGGTATACTCCAGAGAAATCCCTTTTCTCCCCAGTAGTAGTGACAAATACATGTTTTTAGGCAACGTTAAAAATAAGATCTTAAATGACCATATTTGTATGTGAACTGCACGTAGCTGCTTCTTCCTTTGCATTACCCCATTCACTTCTCAGCAGTCTGCCTATTATTCTCTATTGAAACAGCTTGCTCTTAATCACAATTGCTCCATTTTAAAAATGAAGTTAAGACCACTAACTATGCTGCAATGAGCCACTACTAAAGCAGCTACGGTTTAGTAAAGAAATGAAGTGAGACACCATGGAACCTACTTTGCTCTGCTTTTCAAAATAAATAGATTCCCTTATTAACCAAACCCTTTGAAGTGGATGTCATCTTTCTTTTCAAATTAGGCAACAAAGGAAAACGATTTTTCCTGCAGATAACATGCATGAAGCTTCTTCATCCTCAGGAATTACAAAGCCAGGCAAGACCACCGATCATGCGCTGCTTCCCTAAGGTACTTCCTGTCCAAGCCAGACATTATTTAAGGGAAAAAAAGCCAATTTTGATTGAAAAATGGTCAGTGATAAAGCATTTCACGTGAACCACAGGTGCTCTTTTTAATAATTAGCTACTTTGTTTAGCAATACCTGCAATATTATCTTTAAAACAGCCTGGCCCATTTTCAGCTGGCTGATACTGAATCTTGCCATATGCCTGTCTGCAAGATTAAAGAGTTTAAATCTATTTTTCATGCAAGTACTTTTTGAGTAAGCAAGTTATTCATTAACTTCATTTATCACATTAAGTAAATTGCATTCACCAAAATCTGCTCTCTGGGCTTTTAAATCATTCTCATGGTGCTTTTTCCCCCCCAATTCACCAGCATTCTTCCGTAGTTAGACACAGCACAGCTTTGTCACATGCAGCAACAGCAAATAAAGCAACACCATCTCCAAATCACACAACAGTTGAGGTGGGAAGGACCTCTGGAGGTCACTTTGCCCAACTCCTCTGATAAAGCAGGCCACCTAAAGCCCATCTCCATGCTCAGTATTATCAGACTATTTTGGATTTTATAGAGGCCCTCTGGCATCAGGAATTAAAAATCAGCATACCAGTATCACTATCTGCTGACACAAAACATGACTGAAATCTCATTTCTGATCAGATAATAGTCCACTGTCTCTTAAATATGAACTATGTGGGGGGAATGGAAAAAAAAATAGAAATAGGTAGATTCAGATTGGATGCCAGGAAGAAGTTTTTCATCGAGAAAGTGGTGAGACACTGGCACAGGTTGCCCAGGGAGGTGGTGGAAGCCTCATCCCTGGAGGTTTTTAAGGCCAGGATGGATCTGGCTCTGAGCAACCTGATGTAGTGTGAGGGATCCCTGCCCATGGCATGGGGGTTGGAACTAGATGATCTTTGAGGTCCCTTCCAACCCTAACAATTCTATGATTCTATGTTTCTTTATTTCTAGATGCATGACTACATGTGATGGTGTTAAAACACGGTGTGTTTTGGAGCAGTTCACTTGCAGTTTCAGCTCTTTCATTTACTAAACCTCTAATCCTTGTGTCCACAGCATACATATTTAGTATATCAGTGTTGTCATGTTATCATAAATCACGAACAAACATGTAGCAGAGCAAAGAAAGATCAAGCTCCACTACATTATTAGCAGAAGTGAATCCACTGGATAATTCCCTACTTATCTAGGTCATTTTATGTATCTACTTAAAGAATGCTTCTGTAAGAATTTTATCCTGCTCAGATCAAAATTCATCTGGTCTTTGATAACACCACCCAACATGCATTTTGTGGGAAAAAAGAATCCTCTCCCACAGGCTTCCCATGGTACCAACCTGGTGCTTCTGCTGCTGCTGTTTGCTCACATTCCTCAGGTAGGTATTGTATTTAACAATGTCTTGGCTCATTTCGTCCACTCTGTCCATCAGCAGCTGCAGACTCTTCCCTAAGTGATTACTGAAATAGAAGAAACTTGTGTGAAAGACTGCATTTATTTTTAAGATATGTTCAACTTTAACATGAATTTCAAGTCACTTGACCAGCATTTCTGCACTAATGGCACAGTTTGCAAATCTTTACGTTTGTGGTTATCTTTGTTCATGTATTTATTTGGTGCTACACAGCATCTCCTCCTCTAATATCTTTGCCACATTAGGAATAGCCTATTTGAGTGTGGTCTTTGCAGGGAACCTCACAGTTCTGAAAGAAACAATGCCCTGTGTGAATTTACTGATATTAAAGGTGCAGGTCACACATTTCAAAGAGGAATTCTGATATTTTTGTGACATGTAACCTTGAATAATGTTCCAGGTGATGTGTTTAAGTAGTTTAGTTCCATGGATTTTACATGACTATTTAACTGCATGTTTGCAGAGATAGTTAAATATCCTTCAGAACTCCATCTCATTAACTAGTCTATCAAACTCATTAGCTAGTCTATCAAACTTTAGCAGACATTGCTTGATCTTCTCTCCTGAGAGGGAGCGCTGTGCCCAGCTCCACATTCTGTACCACAGGCAACATGGAAGCAGCTAGGCTGGGTGTGTCCAGTTCCAGTTATGCGAACTACTACCTTGGCCAGACAAATGCAGTCTGTTAAACAACTTTTATTGTAACCATTTTTAGCAATGGATTCAGTATTCTGCAGGAATGTTCAACTTAAGGTATAGCTTCCAAGTTAAAGTTTTGGAAGTTTTTAGGTTGGTGCCCATGGAGACAAGATTCATCCTAAATTGTATTGACAGGGTAGTGCAGTAAAAGGATACTTACTGCTCTCTATTGATCCCTTCCATCAGAAGCTAGTGTGTTTGCTTTGATCTAAGCATTACCCAGTCCTACTTGGCTGAAGACCAGTGCCTCACAAAACTGACTCCTATTCCTTCTCAACTGAAATCCACTATGACTCCTGAGAGTTTCTTTAAAATAAAAAGTTTGGTGCACTTCTATGTCAGAATCATGCTCTTTAGTTATTGCTTCTCCATGTTACCTGAGTTTCTTTCTGCTTTTCACAATGCATTCCTTCCATACTACAACCTGTGGACTGGGGACAGTCTACCTGGAAGAGACAGGAATGAAGGACAAAGGGAACACCATACACAATGCTAAGGGTGTCCCTTAAGTGTAAATTATTCCCCAAATCCATAGAACTCCTAGCTGGAGACAGAAGCTGGCAACACACTGAGGAACTTGGGGTGCTTGGTGCCATGGGTTAGTTGTTTAGGTGGGTTGGATTGGTTGATGGGTTGGACACGAAGATCTTGAAGGTCTCTTCCAACCTGGTTTGGTTTATTCTAAATAAACTGGAGGGTGCCTGTCAAGAATTACCTAAAGACACTCTTACCTCCAAATACTAGGACAGCTATTTCACTAGCTGAGCTGCCTGCTCACCAAACAAAAGGCTGCATCAGTAACTTCAGACCACAACTTATTTTCAAGCCAGAGTTTTAAATCTCAGTTGTGTACAGGGCAGATGGTGAGGAGGACTTCAGCTACACAGCAGCAAGGAAGGCACCACTACAATGATTATTTTTAAACTTCCTGGGTTGTTTGTTTTTTTGGGGGGGTTTAATGTTTCATGCACATGATATTTAGAACTGTGGAATAGTGCCATGGCTAGGACTGTGCATATTTTCAGTTTTTTATAGAGTTTATGTTATAAAGAGCTAGTGTTAGAAGTAGATATTATCAGAAATGCCTATGCAGGTACTCACTAACAGCCTTGTAGGGTATGTGCACATCAGGAATACACAATCATGTTACAGATAGTGCCCATGTGAAATATAGCTGGTTACAAAGAATGATTTTATGTGAATCTCTTTGGGACCAGCTTAGTACAGCAGAATACAGAAACAGAGAGTTATTGTTAGAAGCTGCAGTAATATAGTGTTTGCTCTCATTGCCAAGGAAACAAAAAGCTAAAAACAGATAACTTAAACAGATGTGAACTAAGACATGAAGTGATAAGTATGCTGCAAATTCAGGACCAGCTTTTTCCTCAGTTCTCATGTCATTGATATCCTTATTTTTTCTCTCCATCTCTTAAAAAAACAATAGAAACCCCAACAGGAAGTAATTTATAAAAATGTATGTTAAGCAAGTTTTATTCAGCTGAAGTTTATTCTGGTGAGATTTAAAAGTTAAATTGCACTGCTCCAGCCCGTAAGACTCATCATGCACTTCCTTAGCTCAAAGGTTCTTTCAAGCATCTCTATACCTTATGCATTCCCCTCTAGCAGATCTCAAAGATCACACTGCTAGATACCTAGCTGACTCCTCTGTATCAATGCAATGAAAAAACAATTAAAAATCATTTTTATAACCTTAGTTAAAATAAAATAAAATCCAATGCTGCTTACATCCCACTCAAGACACTTTCCTGCAGGGCTCTGTGGTAGTCAAATGCATCACAGTATCGCCAAGGTTGGAAGAGACCTCAAAGATCATCGAGTCCAACCTGTCACCACAGACCTCATGAATAGACCATGGCACCAAGTGCCACATCCAATCCCCTCTTGAACACCTCCAGGGATGATGACTCCACCACCTCTCTGGGCAGCCCATTCCAATGGCTAACGACTCTCTCAGTGAAGAACTTTCTCCTCGCCTCGAGCCTAAACTTCCCCTGGCGCAGCTTGAGCCTGTGTAGATGTAGATACCATGAGGCTCAGCACTTGCATTCATTGTTGTCCTCAGGTCACCACTAATACACGAACTGCATTTATAATGGATGCATTTCAGTCAGTTGATTCAGCAAAAGAATCAATGAAATTGAGTTTACATTTAGACAGGTGAGTACTGTAGACCAACAGGAACAGATCTATGAAGGAAAACAGCTAGTTCTGAAAAACCCATGTCCACATTACTGTGTTTCAGCGTGGGTTTCTTATCACCAGTTCTGACGTGGTTCAGAATGTCCGTTAGCATCTGAAACACGGTAGGCATCCTACAGCCTATTTTCAGTTTAGTTTCATCTGAAAAAAGTCAGGGCTGAGATCACCCAGTGATGACGACCTGAGCACACTCTGAAGTTGAACTAAAAGATACAGTTCTAAAGATAGCTCCAAAAGACAACCAGACCTCAAGTACCTCTGCTCTCTACAACTACCTGAAGGGAGGTTGTAGCCAGGTGGGGGTTGGTCTCTTCTTCCAGGCAACCAGCACCAGAACAAGAGGACACAGTCTCAAGCTGTGCCAGGGGAGGTTTAAGCTTGAGGTGAGGTGAAAGTTCTTCACAGAAAGAGTAATTGGCCATTGGAATGTGCTGCCCAGGGAGGTGGTGGAGTCACCATCACTGGAGGTGTTTAGGAAGAGACTTGATGGGGTGCCTGGTGCCACGGTTTAGTTGATTAGATGGTGTTGGATGATAGGTTGGACTTGATTTTGGAGGTCTCTTCCAACCTGGTTAATCCAACCCTATCCTACCCTATCCGGGAATCTGCATGGTGAAAAATACCAGCTGCAGAACTGCTAACACACTAGGCATGAGTAAGTTCCCACATGAGGACTATGTTCTTTTTAGTGGAGAAATATAGATAACAAAAAGGGAAAGAAACAGAAAAAAGCTTCTTCTGCAGCTAGGACAGCAAAAAATACCTGTCAGGTGGTCTCTTACACATCTAATGAGAATATTCCTTTGAAAAGAATTGTTTTTAGGACTGCTCACCTGTAGTGAGTGACCTCTAGAACGTTCAGAAATTTATCATCTGAGACTTACCTGTGTAGCTTGGATGACATAAAAAATTATAGAAAGGAACAAGCTCATACAAACTGTTAAAGGGAAACTGTCAAAGTCTGTTTAGAAAAAAAAAAAAACAAACCCAAAACCAAACCAAACAAAAGCCAACAAACAGACTAGAAAGCAAAGCTTTCCAAGCAATTTCTCATATTGTGCATTTCTGCTGTTGGGTATAATCCTTCACCCCAAAGGGCAGGTACGGAATCAAGCCTTTGACACAAGGCTTACTTCTGATTCCTTGTTTAGCAATTATCAAAAACAAAGGTCAAATAATTATGAGGGTGAGAAGTATAAACCTGTGGGCAGAGTAGCCTAATCTGAAGGTAATGATGGTCCTTCCTGCCTTTTTCCCACTGGTGAGCCTTGCATTTGGCAGTTATGGTTTAGTCTCCACAGAAGGAGAAAGCACCAACTATACATTAATTAAACCTGTCAATCACTTGCTACAGGAGGGCACCCCATTAGGATATGGATCTAAGAGACTCAAATGCAAGCCTCCCTCTTCCTGAGAGCATGCTTGTATCACCAGAGCCTCCCTTTGTGGATGTCCTTCAAGCAAAGCAAAGGTGCAGTTTGCCAGTGCCAGCAAAGCTAGTTTAAGAGGTTCCAGCATGCGGATCTTCCTGCCTTTCCCTTCCTCTTTGCCCAAGGATTACAGCACTCTCAGCTGTATGGATTCAGCTGTTTGCGTGGGCACAATTCAAACTCTTCCAGTGAAACAGTCTACTGTAAATGCAAAACCACCCTCTGTTGGGGTTTCTTGTTTTTTTTTAGGGAGACTGAAGGAAAAGCTGGAAGGGAAGAGTGGGAGCCTGACTTTTTCCAGCAGACTTTTCCACAAAGCTATTTGTACAGCCATATTCTGAAACAGATGAGGGAATAAAAATCTTTGAGGCAGGAGGGGTGTAGAGATGAAATGGGGACAGTAGGGAGAAATGATGCAAGCTGCTGGGGCTGGAACCTCAAACTGGCTCCGTTTCTGTAGGATTCATAATGGAGAGCTACACATGAAGCCCACATTTACTTCAGCATCTTTAATCAGGAAACGACTCCAGAGACACACTTACTAAAGGTCTGAAACATCCAAAATGCAGCCTCCAGTCAGACACCAAAGCCCCAAAGAGAGGCAGCAATTTACATCCTTCTCAGCTCCCCATATCCTGCTCATTAGTTTTAACTGTTTCTACACACAGCTAGTGAACCTCACCTTGCATTTCTGGAGAAAAACTCACCTACCTGCACTGGCCCTGGGGAGAGCAGAGGCACCCAGCCTCCACTGTGCTGTACCCAAGCACCTAACTTCAGGTATAACACTTCTGAGGCTAGAGGTGTCCAAAGAAGATAGTTCCCCAAACTTGCCTACAGTCAACCACAGATGGATCCCTCCATTTGTTTTATTCTAGTTTGCTTGCACCCAGGCTAAAGAACATGAGAACAGGAAGCACCAAGAGGAAGCATAAGAAACTGCTGTACCTACTGCTCTGTTTTTCCACTTTACATCAGCTCTACTGAGGCTTCTCTCAGAGTCACTGTTTTTTAGGAAAGGTGCCACCCTGAGCAGCATTTCTCCTCCCAGTGGGAACAGCTTTGGGTGGATTAGAAAGGTACTGCTGGGCAAAGCACATCTTTTTGATCAAATATTTCTAAGGCACGTTCCCACCACTTAGCAGAACTTGTTTACATCTCAGCATTTCAGCCCAAGTTCAACCTGTGCTCTTTTTAAGAGGATTTTGTTTGAATGAGATATGTAAGTCAGGAGTCTTGAACTCCCTTCCCTCTTCTGCTCCGACTTTGATGTGTGCCTTTGGGCAACGCATTTACCCTCTCTGTGTCAGCTTCCCTCATCTGCAAATTAGAGCTTTTCATAATTATCTTAATAATCCGTTAAGCACATTGAGATTTCTGCATAAGCAGTACAATGTATAAAGGTTAATATTGCTTTCAAAAGCTGCACTAAGCCTCCCTGTCACTCTTGCAAAAATACTGCATCTGATGTTTGGAAAATGCATCTGTGAAGTAGATGTCACTGCAGTAAATGTTGAGCACATGTGTGCTTCCACTGACGCACACCATTAGAAAAATTGCTTGAGACAAATTGAGATATTATAAAAACAGCCCCATTATGAAGCTAGACCACAAAAAAGCCCTTTTTAATTTAAACTAGATCATCAATAGAATAGGCAAGAGATGGATGAGAACGGCAAAGTTGGTTGCAATTATTTCTCTGAAGATCTGGAACATTATCTGACAGGATTTTAATTCTTGAGTCTCTATCAAAAGCTTGGCAGAACTCCAAGGTCTTCAAGACATTTTGGTCCTTAAGGGTAGCAGAAGGATAACAGTTTGAGCAAAAGGCCTTATTTGCTATTACTTCCTAGCCTTGTGCTGTTCTGCCTTCAAACTCTTTCCCTAGAACGTTCCACTGAATTCAGCTTTTGCAAGAGAAACACAAATTTATGCCCCCCAAAATAAATTACTCAACACAATTATCACAAATGCACTTCAAAAGAAGATATTATGGTACAGACAAAGCACCTCAAATAGGTACAGCTTCAAACTCAGACAAAGTGGGTGGCTGAACATGTGAGAAGCTTGATGAAACAAACTCTCCAGAGGAGAAGAACTATGGGTAAGTAATTTCATTGCCAAAACCATTGCTTCAGAAGATTAAAAAACAGTTTAGGGATGCTCCCAAAAGACCTAAAAACCACCCCCCAAAAAAACCCCAACAAACCCAAACCCCTTAAAAAGCCCAACCAACCCCAAACCTAAAAAAGAAAGTACCCTTACATTTACTGCCAGCTAATTTCTACAACAGCAAAGTTAAGTGAGAAGGATATGCATCAAAATGAAAGTTGATCTGAATTGTTTTAGTCATAACTATTCCAAGACAAACATAAGGAAATGCAAAGTGAAAATAAAACTCCAGAATGGTGGAGGTTTGAACTCCCCTACTTCAGGCAATAACAGAGAAATCTTCATAGTTGAATTCAAGTAAAAACTAGTTAAATATTTCAGTAGGCAGTATAAATCACTCTCCTTTGACTCAATGAGCATTAGAATGTTTTAATTTGCCAGCTGCTGAGTTGTACCAATGTAAGGTATCACTGAATTTAACCTGTCTGATAACTAAAAGCAACTAGCCAATAGTTTTTTTAAAGGATACATTCAAATAAACCCACTGGGGTAATTTCCAAAACTTTCTCTCCTTCAAACCAAACTAAGCACCTTAAGCTCCTCAAACAGGTTAGTGAGAAGAATGCTGCCAAGAAAGACAGAATTTAGAAATACCTCTGTAAACTGATGAATCCATTTAATTAATCCCCCATTAGTGGGAAATTCTAGACTTCAATAAGCTCAAGAAATTTCTGCCACTATATGGGATAGTAAGTGGGTAAGTTCAAAGACACACACTTAATTCAAAAGGCACTTTTAACCAGGTTTATCAAAAATCCAGTTCCAACTGTGTCATCGGTTCTGCGCTGCTCCAAGAAAACATCCACTGAAAAGAAACTTTGATGCACCAAGAAAAAAACTATCCTTTGTTTTCCTGTTGCAAAGGATTCCTGAACACAAGATCTCTTTTTTCTTTTGGGCTTGTGTTTTTCTTGTTCACTTCTAATCCTGTTTACTGATATGAAGACCAACACAAAAGCCTCTCTTGCACCAGGCTGTTAACAACATCATTCTAGAAAGGAAATTAATTTGTACAGTTCTTATCTTTTATCTTGAATTAGGGCAGCGGCATGGAACAGTTATCACATAAGGTGTAAAGCTGATGAAAAAAATTCAACTGTGGTTTGTGATCTGTTCAAATTAATTTCCATTTCCAGAATTGTATCGCTTGACTAGCAGCAGCCCCTGCTAGGATCCAGGGTACTGGGTAATCTCAACATGTTTTATGGGACTGAAACCATAGAAACCATCAAGGGCAATGATGTCAGGTCACCTGGAAACCTGCTGTGTTCTCAGCACAGTCCTCCTCTCACAGTGAAGTGACAGAGCTTATGAGGAATCACTGTCATCTTGTACATACAGTGCCTGCCCTCTCAGATGGTAAAAGCTTTGTGATCTTTGATCAAGCGAAGGGCCTGACCCAACACCTGAAAAGTCGCAGAGACTGAACTTCTCTGCAAAAATTCTTCACTTCATTAATTCCAGGGTGCAAAGTCACAACTTACTCAAAAGCTCTGTCGGGTATCTCTTGCAACATTTGTAAATTTCCTGCCAGGGTTCAACCCTGTACCTGTGCCCTCTTGATCAATTTCTCTAAAAGCTATCTATCCTTCAGTGTATTCACATAAGCTCAAGAAAAGAAAAGAGAGTGGAGAAGTTCTGATAACTCAGACACTATACGGATGACCAGCAATAACGGTCCATTAACAGCAGCTTTACATAGGGGTGGGGGCGTGAGGCAAGGGGACTGGAAAGAAGGAAAAAAGAAAAATAATTTCTATTCAGCTAATCAGCTAACCTGGCTGTGAGAGGGAATCAGAATCTTGGGAGACAATGCTTTCACACTAAGAAAAAAAGTTACACCCCAAAAAACTATTAGTGAGTACATGCCAGTTTCTACATGCAACAAAATACTGCATCATTTTGTCTGTCAGGTTATTTTGGTCAGCCCAGCAGTAATCCAGTTCGCTGTCAGAACAGTTGCTGTGTGAGATTTAAGCACCACCAAATTTCTGGTAGCACTGCTACAAGTCATGCCTACTTTGCTATTGCAAATGTATTTTTCAGGGCAAAGTGCTACAAGAATAAAAAGTTACTCTTAGACAAAGTTAGGCTCACTCTAGAAACTCTTTTAACAGATTCTGACATCACGAAGGCAGGCTGCTACAGCAATCAGTCTGAGTCTTTCTGGCAGTTTCTCTGATAGAGCTTTATTATTTTATTTCATTTTATTTCCAAATGCTTCCTGCTAGCAGAGTAGAACAAATGTGATTTATTTTCTTGTTACAATGATTTATAAAATTACTTCAGGGATATTTATCAAAACCAATTTTGCTTCTCATATCTGTTTGCCTGAATTTTCTATATGCCAGGTTTTGTTTTGGGTTTTTTCCATAGAGACACACTACTGAGAAGCTTCTACATCCCAAGCAATACAGGTATACGTGAATGACAGACTGAGATTAGTCCTTGAATTAAATGCTGTAGTTTTACCATGCAGTTTTACCACGCAGTTTTTCCTTCAGCAGAAGAACACAAAGGGTAAAGTCTTAACCCTATTCTAAGTCAAGGCAAAGCTTCCATGGACTGTAATAAGACTGGGATTTCACCCAAGGTGTTAAACTGTGGTTTGGGAAAGTGAATAAAAATACATCCATTATTGTAACAAGTACTTACCTGCTAGCCAGACTGAGCAATTCATGTCTATCGGCTACTGCAGATTTCTTTTCTAGTTCCCACAACATCACATTGATAAGGTATGAGTTCTTAATTACGATGGGCACTTCTTCAAACATGTTTTCATAAGCAATATTGGCTTTTTTCAAGCTGTGGAGGAAAAAAAAAATGAAAAAAGTTTGAAAACATTTATTAAAGTAACCAGTTGTTGAATTGTAGTTCCAACAATTGACAACCGTGTAAAAACCTTCCATAGCTCCACAATCAAACACGAGTCAAGTTTTGGTAAGAGAGCATTTGCATGGCAAAACCTCACGTCTGTAAAGACAAGGAAAAGCTGCTCTAGGAAAAACTCTCTAAAGTCAAGCAGTCACTTTGCTTGCTAATACATTACTTACATGAAAAAGCCTGCCGCAAAAGACTGTACTGACAGGATTAACTCTGCCCCTTCCCTGCCATCAGGGCTTTTTTTTAAGCAGAAGTGAAAAGTTAGTTACCACATGACAGAAATACCTTCAAAATCCTAACTACTACAATGAAAAAGTTCCCTAAATAGCTGAATAATTAGAAGTTTTACTGAGCAAAATTAGATTGACAAAACTGTTAACATACAACATTCCAGGACATGTTTTCTTATTCTACCATCGAAGCTATTGCTATGTCTTTATAATCAAATGGATGGTAATCCTTTTAAAAACATTTGGAAATAAAGGCATGATCTATACATTTTCAAGAAAACACATTCTCAATACATATTGGATTTTTGAATAAAAGCTTTTGCCTTCTGCCTTCCCCCTGCCCTCCCTCAGCGTGGATTTGTTTGTTCATCACGGAAATGTTGTGTGTAGGCACCACGCAATGAAATGATTCCGGTTTTCCTCAACAAAGACAGTTCAATAAATACTTGTGCTTTTGCTGTTGAATGCCAATCTGAGGAAAAGGGTGACAGCTCAGGCCTCCATCTACTATAAACAGCTAATCTTTTGAAACAGAGTAATTACCCTGCTTCACTCCAGAAGACTGTGTCCACACGGGGGAGTTAATTTGGAATAAATAGAGAAGAACAGCTATTCCAGAGTACCTGATCAGTTTTCCTTCTGGGAAAAAAATGAGCTTAAGGATAGACCAACTATTTCCTCTTCTCCATTTCTCTTTTTATATTTTTGACTCTTTCCACAGATACAGCTATCTCCACCACAATCCTCACAGCCAGTCCAGCGACCATCTCCAAAATCAGTTCAACTTCCATCACCTCAGCCCTTATTTAGGTGTCCAAAGACAGACTTCTATGCCTTCTCAGCCCACTGTATCAGGATATATATCTATCATTATCCATACAAATCCAGTTTCCCCAGCACATACTATTACAACAGATTTTAAAACACAGTATTTCATCATTCCATGCACCACTCTGACTCCCAAGCACTTCAGCAAATCCTACAAGGAAACACTCTTTTAAGTTACTTACGCTTCTGGAGAGAAGTCTTTTTCTTTGCAGACCTCCATCAGTTTGGGAGTCAGCCTGTATGCCTTGAGTGACAAAGACCCCTGAGCAGTCTTAATGGGATCTATTATTAAAAATGAAGGAAGCATATTATTACTAAGCCCAGACTGCCTTGAATGACATGAACAGTAGGAAAATATCTCAGTAGTCCTACTAAAAACGTTAAGACAACCAACACAGAAAAGACATTATAGCAGATGCAAATCTATTGTACTGAAATGTAAAACACATCCAACTATGTACAGTGAAGCTAATTAATAAGCTTAAGTTGGAGAACATTGGGGGACCTAGACCCATTCTACTCACAACATAATTTTCCCATTCATTTTGTTTTCTTTTCATATGAACTATCCACAGAATGTGTCAGAGCTACCAGATTTAAATAAAGATTTTTTTTTCCCTGCTGTAAATTAAAATATTCATTAAACTACCTTATACAATAGCAACAAAAATGGGGGGGGGAAAGTAATTTCAGAGTAGCAAAGGAGCTAATTCAGATCAAGTTGCCCTGCTGCTACGTGCATAACAATGTAAGTGGGATATAAAATGATTAGTTTTGCCTTGACATTCTCTACTGAATTTAGGGGGAAGTTTTCTAAACAAACTGTTACATTCCTAGGACAAAGAAGCTTAACACTTGCAGCACGATAACGGCTGGAGCATGCCAACAGGAGAATAAAAGCTGTGTTAACATTCATGTTGTCTGAAACTTAACACAGTAAAACTTTTAGCAATCGGTGATAAAATGAAAACCAAAATAGACTGAAACAAGTGGAAAATTCATCAAGGTCTGATGATGCAATGTTTCCAGCCAATATAAGTATACTTTAACAACTTGTTCTTTACTGTAATCCAATTGTTAACATACTGAAACAATTTTGGGGCAGCTCATAAGATTGATCGTATTCATTAGTATTTTTTCTGACAGATACTCAGGACGTTACATTTACTTCTCAGCTGGAAACTATATGCAAGTCTGCCAGATATGGCAAACTGTGAGTGTTTGGGGAGGGGGAGGCTATAAAGCTGTTAAATTGCCTACGGTTCTGATACAGCACAGAACATCTGGTCTGGAGAGCTTGAGGAAACACCATTAAATAGGCAGAAAAGAAAAAAATCTTTGTGCTAAGAAACAGTCCAGGTTTTGTATGCTTCTGTCAGAGGTATAAAAAAAAACTTGGC
Organism: Melanerpes formicivorus; assembly: GCF_026170545.1. NCBI lineage: Eukaryota > Metazoa > Chordata > Aves > Piciformes > Picidae > Melanerpes > Melanerpes formicivorus. The sequence continues at coordinate 2,798,642 of NW_027142423.1, read as the reverse complement.
AAGTCGTGCGATGATTGGTCAGTCACGTACAGAGCCAGACACGCTAGCAAGCAGGGTTTGTTAGACATCTGGTCGAGTTCCACCACCCCTTCGACGAGGGAGGGGAGATGAAGGAATAAAAATGAAGCAGCTACTCCAGCATTCCAAAACGTACACATCAGGGCTCTGATAGCAAGAAAAATAAACAGAAAGAAGGAAACCCTGTCTAGACTTAGCTGCTGCTGAGGCTGCTGTAGACACAGGGTTGGTATTTACTCGAAAAGGCCTGCCAGGCTACTCTTACAGGCAAGAGAGAGAATACAAAAATAGTAGTAATAATATTAAGAGGGGAAAAGAATAATAAAGGAAACCTCATACTAACCGTAAATGAGAACTACAGACTCCTCAATTGCATGCTGGTAACTGAACTGGGAGTCCAGGAGGGCACGGGTGACAAAAGAGCCGTAGTACGTGGACTGGTACCAGCCAACGTGAAGATGATCAATGTTTACATGGCGAAGGCTTCGCATCATTTCCATCTGGTATTGAACTAGATTAAATAAAAAGCATGTTAAAAAAACAGTACACTTACACAATCTGCACTATTTCAAGAGAGAGCTAGGCATTAAATGAGTAAATTGTATTTTGGTTTGGAGGCTTTGTTTTTTTGCAACTGCATAGGTTGTTTATTCACTGCTAGGCTGTCTTCATTAAAATCCACAGCTCCCTCAAAGAATGAGAGTAAGACCAGCCTAGGTAAGCTGCAATTAACTGCTGAACTGATCCACAAACTGTTAGATGTCATTTACAGTGTGTGGTACCTTGCTTGTTGATAAACTAACTTCTGATATTGAGTGTCATTAAGCAGGAACACCTTGCATAACTACATTTTCAGTATCAGTTTGGGGACCAGCGATAGCTGCATTTACTTTCAAATTTTCAATACTGTTTCACCTTTTTAGATATACACAAATACATATGTGGGCATATAATCTACATGATACATTTGTATACAGAAAGTTCCCTCAGACAGTAGAAAACATTTTATGTCATTCATTTTTTTTAATACATCAACAGCTGTAATGCTTCATTATACCAACAAATCAATTCTGATTCTAAAATGCTTCATTCAAGCAGATTGCCTTGATAGAATAGAACTGTACTCAGGAACATTTAACATAATCCCATTGAGCAGATCAACACACCTGATCACTTATCAGACCTTTTAAACAGACTCTGTGCCTGCTGGTTAAATTTAAGGAAGCAGAGATTTCAGTGTGATTATCAGACAAACCAAAGCTTGCAGCCACCTGATAGGAAATCAAATGCAGCAATACTACACAACCCTTAGATTCTGTCTGCAGCTGCAAAATTCACCAAGATAAAAACCAGCCTCCTCCTATGCACTCATTTTTGCTAATTTTTTCAAAGCTTCTTCTCCTTGTGCAGATGAAAATATGATATTCATTATAAAATGAAGCAATATCAAGTAATTTAGAGGACAGAATGTGCTTTCTTTTCAGATCCTACTTCATGTCCTTTCAAGAGAAGGAAAAAAAGAAAATCCATCCATATTCTTTAAAGATAATGAGGAGATATTTTTCATGATTCCACAAATATTTTTCCAACTTACCACCCTTATAGCACAAACTACATTCTGCAGTCTGCTGGCTCTTGTTATTAAACTGCCATATCTTACTATTTTTAATGTAATCCATGTACACTTATATAAGCTCTTGAAGACTTTTTTCCATCAGCACGTTGGTGCTTGCATTCTACTTCATAATGTCTCAGTATAAATGACCTGCAATTTGCGTTTCCTCCAAAATACCATGATAATACAGCACCTCAAAACTCACACAGTAAAAGCATCCAGGCTACAGTCTGAAATCCCATGACACACTGCAAGCAAAGAAAAGGCCTCCACCACTTGGCTATCTCTAAACCAAGGTGGCTCTACATGCTCCAGGGCAGGCAGCTAAGTACAACTGATCAAATAATTCTTTCAAAGTCGGTTTGAAAATCTCTCCCCTTGCCAGATCAAAATGAATTTTAATCCCACTTTCACTGCACAAGTCTAGATTTACTGGCCAGTTTGAAGGACAGTGCTTACACAGCAGCCCCTGTGATTTAGCAGATAGCATCTCAACATTTCTCACAAAAGCAAAGCAAAGATTTAGCTTGTCACAGAAGCTCAGTCTTTAAACTTCAACATTTTGTTGGGTGTTTGCAGGAGTGGGGGGGATGAAAGATATTAACTTTCTGAATTTACCCATTAAAACAAAGAACACAGACCTCCCTCCAGAACAAACTTTAAAAAGTCCCACTGTGACCATGATTTTGAATTGAAAAAGCATATGATCCATTTATTAAGTGGAGCTGAAATAAACTTTTTTGGTTAAAGGAGGTTTTTCAAAGATATCTTGCTTTTCAAAAACGCTTGCTTTTGCCATGATGTGCTACAACATGCTAAGATGTGAAATTATGGTTAGATCCTTTCTAGTCAAATGAAGTAATGAAAAGGAAAAACTAGAAAGAGATTTTCCAAAGCAGCTGAAAGAGATAGAACCTTTTTTTTGAGAATGAAGTTCCATGTGAGCTTTTAGATAGCTGAGCTAGACTGCTCCTTGCAGAGGCAAATCTCTTGTAACTGAGGACACTGACAGCAGCAGTCATCGTGAAATGATGGGGAGATACTAATATATTCCTATGAAATCGTATGGTTGACCCATTCGGATCATTTTTCCCTGAAGAGGCACAGTATTAAAGAGGGATTATCCTACAAAAACACCCAGATCTTTTACAAACCCATATTAAAGTACATTATGCCCTTCAAAGTCTTCATCTGACAGGTAACTGTTGGTAACCAAGCTCCAAGGCAACTACTTTTCTTAAACATGGGACAACCAGCACTATGTAACTGAACACAAGTGTAAGTGATAGGGCCTAGAAGATAAATGATTTACTGAAAACCATCCAGATTTCAAGTCAGCATTTCCTCCTCTCATGACTGTTAGCAGTTAGATGATAATGAAGGCAACAGCAGAAAAACTCTCAAAGAACCAATAAAGCATCAATAGCTAACATCTCTGCTTTGGGAAAACAACTGCAGAAATTAAAACATGATGCAGTCTCCACCAGGGAGAAATGGAAACTGTTTTAACCAAACATATATATTTTATAACATGTATTAGTAGCTAGATAGTTCAAACAAGCTGCCAACTTGCACAAATGGCTAACAGCCGCCCGTTGCTTTTGTTGATATTACCACTGCTGTTACTTTACATCTTTTGCCCACTCTAGAAAACACCACCTTTTTACCTAGAATTTAAGCACCAGCTATGCAACAACCTTCTCCTTCTACCCACTCCTCAGTCAGCTTGGACATGGGATGGCCATGCGCTTCTAAAGAGTTCCCAGCTTCCAATCACAGTCCTACCTATGCCACACTGCAAAGGTACCACTAAAAAGTGCCACAAAGTCTGATGGTGCCCAGAACTGAGGTGTAGAAGGAAAAGAGTGGGGGAACAGAGGGTAAATTATTTGTTCAGGAATGCCAACAATCATGCTTGCACTTCTCAGTGTGCTTCTTGCATTGAGAACACACAGCCTATGTCTCGTGAGCCACCATTCATCTCCTGAGCATCTCTCCAAAGGTGAACTTCTTTTGAACAGAAGATTGTCTCTTTGGTTACTAATTTTTTTTAAGCCTCCCTCTAAAAGCTCAATTTTTCTGTTGCAAACTAATGAGAGAGATTAATACAGCTATGAAGCGTTACTATAATTCACCTAAAGCAGAAAAAGTGCAAAACTATACAGTGTGGGTGTTTCGCTTGCATATGACTGACTTTTGTGAATTTCTCCTAAGAGAATACCTTGACTGAAACAGTAGATCCTATTACAATGATTTTGGGGGTATTTTTGTCCACTGAATTCAATTATATTTAAACAAACTTGTTGCAAAAGAATAACACAAATACTAAAACAATGTAAACACTTTTTTTTTCCCCTTTCCTAAAAAGTACTAAATACAATAGAAACTCTAACTGGGTTTTAACATATACAAGGTACACAAGCTGCCTTACCAATAAGAAAGCAACCTATCCAACCTAGGCCAGAGGGCAACCTATCCAAACTAGGCCAGAGACAAGGCCAAGAATTACAGTATCACAGTATAACTAAGGTTGGAAGAGACCTCGAGGATCATCGAGTCCAACCTATAAACACAGACCCCATGACTAGACCATGGCACCAAGTGCCACGTCCAATCTCCTCTTGAACACCTCCAGGGACGGTGACTCCACCACCTCCCTGGGCAGACCATTCCAATGCCTAACAACTTGCTTGGTGAAGAACTTTCTCCTCACCTCGAGTCTAAACCTCCCCTGGCACAGCTTGAGACTGTGTCCCCTTGTTCTGGTGCTGGTTGCCTGGGAGAAGAGACCAACCCCTTCCCGGCTACAACCACCTTTCACCTTTGAGCACTAATGTGATGATCTGTTTAACACTGGGCCAACTCATTCATGCTCTCTAAACACCTTAAAATATCCTTGGTCAGTATTTGCAAACCTAACTTAAGAATAGGTCCTATCAACTGAGGTACTGAAAAAAAAAGGTACACAAATTTAACAAGTCCATGTGATGATTCTGCAATCTAAACAAATCTAAGACACCAGACTTTACAAATAACTGTCAAATTCACATCCTTCTTGAAATGACAGCTCAATTCCAAACCAATTCCAACAGAAGTATTCTTGCAGTAATCCATACATAATGCAAGTTTGTTTGTCACTATAACTGTAATATTTTTATTTCATTATAAACAAATCATAAAAATCCGGTTGCCAACATTTAGTCCTTAAATAGTCACGGTTGCCATCCGAGGAGATGCATTTCAGCCTGGCCGCAGTCAGACTGCTGGTAAATATTATGACATGGGAAATGCTGATCAAAGACGGCCTGGAGGCAATACATTTGATGGCACTTCAGAGGCGCTCAAAGTCTTAATTTCCAAAATACATTTTAAAGTTGATAGGCCTGAAGAAATTCAATTTTAAAAGCAACGACCAAAATGTCTCCTAAAAAGCCAAGCCTCAAAGCGGAACAACTTCACACACAGCGTCACACATCACAGGCAGGTTTTGCATTGCTGCTGACCCACCTGGCTGCAGTGTACACTGCAAACAGCACTACGAAAGGAGCTAACAACAAACTCTACACTATGCCTTCAGTTGGGATTTCACACTTAAGTATTTCTCTTCACTCACATTTCACATATTCATCCTTAAACTATGAACTCAAACAGCAGAAGTTACACGTTTTCATGAGGGCAGGTCACTGATTCAAGGACCAGGTTGACTTTTACTGCTCTTCCACTGACAACAGGATGAGTATTATTTGCTTGCAGAATCTTGGGCATCCAGAAGACTGATGAACTAGAACACGGGGTTGTCACTAAGCCAAATTTACTCAAGACTGGGCATACTTTCCAAGGGACACAGAAGTCCATCAGAAGAAGCAGCATCCAGCCTCCCTGCTAACAGTCCTCTGAATTTATTTGGCAACATGAACGTGGCAAATTTTGATTGTTCTGGTCAAACTATGTCACAAAACAGTTAAAAGTTCCATCATAGCACCACTACTAATGTGGATAGCATTTTTAAGGCAATAATTTGCCTTTTTGAAATGCTGTGGTAGCATGTGTACTGAACAAGTGCTATACACTACATGGTACTTTTTAGCAGCACAAAAAAATTCAGTTTTCCCTATACATATTAAGCTGTGCCAAACCACAAGTATGATTCAGACAGTATCTTCAATGACTAAAACAACTCAGCAGATGCTAGTTCAAGGAACCATAGTATACATTTGAAAAAGAAGGAAAATTGATTTATTTAATTAAGCACAGAGCATTACAGAGACAACGGATTAATTTGTTTCCCTCCATACACACATCTCAATTAATTGTCTAAAAAAGTATGAATCACAAGAACTGCATCTACTGATAATAACTCCAGTTGTGATGATAGAAATACAAGTAGTACCACAACCATGGGTTAGCTGTTTGGGTGGGTTGGATTGGTTGATGGGTTGGACATGATGATCTTGAAGGTCTCTTCCAACCTGGTTTGGTTTATTCTAATAAAGAAACTAGTTTATTCTAACCAACTTACTCTGGGTTTAACTTACAAATAAAAGGATGGTCAAAGGGAAAGAAGAATTCACAGTTTTATCTGAAAAAGCCTTTAGATACTGGTAAAAAAATACTTCTTAAGCTTAAGTGTGCAACATGTGGGTGCACATACTTGCAGATTTTTATCTATACCCAACCCCCTGACACTTCTCCCAGGACAAATGTACAAGCTCAGTAACTCAACAATTCTCCTATTCAGAGAGAAACAAAAATTAAAAATAAATATTGCCTTCCTCAATAATATTCATTTCCTCCTCTGAAATATCAAGTCAGGGCTACAAAACAGTACTCTATTTTATGCACTGGGCCGAAAGCACCTGATCTCCTCTAAACTTGGAAGCTAAGCAGACCAGGGACTGTGAGTAACTGGATGGGGGGAGCTGGGGAGGAAATCACCTGAAAATAGGCAAAAATCCAAGAGTTATAATCAATCATAACATAAAACCAAACATGAGTTAGAAGGCATAATTCAACTCCGTTTTAATTGACAAATTCAAGGATGGAAAAAAAATGGGCAGAAAATATTTAGAATAAACCTTTATTAGAATAAACCAAACCAGGTTGGAAGAGACCTTCAAGATCATCGTGTCCAACCCATCAACCAATCCAACCCACCCAAACAGCTAACCCATGGCACCAAGCACCCTGTCAAGTCTCCTTCTGAACACCTTCAATGACGGCGACTCCACCACCTCCCCGGGCAACCCATTCCATAGCGCAATCACTCTTTCTGTATAGAACTTCTTCCTAACATCCAACCTGAATGTCCAAAGTAGATCAAATCTAAGGAATTGTTGTATTTTAGTAAGTTAGCAACTGCGGTGGAAAAACTGCACACCATCTGAAAAGCACACTTGACAAATCTGCATCTTCTTTACAGACTGTGGGATAAACTGGAAGCAAATCTGCATAACCACGACCATCTATGCCATCAATGCCACTACTCTAGTAAGAGCAAGCCCAACTGCCTCTCATGAGTAGCTGCTCACTGCAGCAACCATGGCTTTGCTAGTGTCTCAATGGCTTCTAAAGCAAAAACTTCTTCATTTTAGGAGAAAGAAGGGGACAAACGGAAAAGGGAAAACACTAAAGTAACTATTTGCTGTGTATGCTCAGTGAACTCCTTCACTTTTAACCTCCATTACAACTCAAGTGTTAGTTTTGCTAACATGTACTATCCCTGTGTGATATTGTGCTCTAAAGAAAAAGTATGGGACACTCACAGAAAGTACCACAAGCAGTAGTGTGACCAGTGAAAAGCAACAGGGACGTAACAAAAACAAACTGACACGTTTAGAATGCTTCTCTCTGGAGATACGTACCCAAGAGGTAAGTGTGTGTCTCCAGACTAATTTACAAGCACTTTAGACAGGAGTTGTTCATGCAGTCTCCATCAGAGCTGATGACTAGTGGCTTGGCAGTACAGGCAAAGGTAACCGCACACACCAAAGCAGGCAGTAACTGCCCATCACCACCTCGTTGCTTTACAGAGATGGCTTCAAAACGTGGGCCGGCACCAGGGCAAGGCGGGAAAGCACAGCCCTGTTGCTAGTGGGAATAAAGGAGGATGAAGACAAGTTTTCAGCCAAAAGGAGTAACGCAAGGCAATGGGGAGCATAGGGATGTGCGTGACAGGACAACAGGAAAGCAGCAAATAGAAGCACACCACATCCTGCACATGTGCTGGCACTCTCCCAGTATTTTCTGACTGCGAGCTTGGGGCTCTGGTCTAAGCACATAACCACTGAATTAGGAGGTAACCAAACCACTCAAGCTATCGTATCATGAACATGCACTCAGATAAGCCTTTGGACAAACTGAATAAATTTCACTGACCATACCATTCTCTAATACTCCTCAAGATAACAGAAACTTGTACTGCTTTAAAATAAACACACCTGAGCCCCCAAAATAGTCTAAAGAAGATTAACAAGGCTGCCAAGACAACTTGCAAAACTGTCTCCTAAGGTATGCTGCATTATTCCAAAGGATAAAAGCAGTATATTATCTCCTAGAAATAATAAAACACTTGGGGCCTCTAAACAGTTCAGAAATATATTTTACATTAAGCATCTTGAAATTAAGGATAAAACCAAGCAATAGTTTCACTGTTTTGTTGACAATGATCTTGAGGGAGCAAAGGCCAGAAGAAAATGCAGCACATCTTGAAGGCTTCCTGTCAAATATTTGGAGTAGTTTTCTTGGCATTTATACAGAAAACTCATTCTTTGCAGTATCTTATACAAACTCAACACTTAATCCTCGATCTCCTCCTATACAGCAGGTAAACATTATCCCTATCTAAGCATCAATTTGGATCACTACACAACTATTTTTACGTTGACTGAAGATGGATTTGATACAAGATTAAAATCTTTATCAGGAAAAAAAAGTTTCAGTCAGCCTACACTGTCATGACAGCCATAAATTATACTACTAAAAATGCCAGCTGGGCAACTTAATTCTTGCTTTCCTTGTAAAAGGATGAGATGCTATCTCATTTCCTAATAAACATCAAATGCCTAATGAAATTCTATTAAGAATGCATTCCCATGAACTTCAGCACCTTGAAGCCTTTACTTACAAAATTTTTATCCAATTTTGTCCCAGGCTGGACGTGGCTCTGGGCAACCTGATCTACTGGAAAGTGTCCCTGCCTATGGCAGGGGGGTTGGAACTAGATGAGCCTTGAGGTCCCTCCCAACCCTGACAATTCCATGATTAAAAAGCTCTTTACAAAGTATTAGCAGTACTAACAAAGTATCAACAACATATCAAGCTTAGTGCTACAAGTTACAAAGCACTTAGGCCCACATAACACAGAACATGGTGAAAACACCCATCTTTTCCTACATAAATATGAATCTGATTAATGCATTTTTATGACATTTTCAATTTCAGAAGTGTTCAAAGAAGCTATTATCTGGGGGAAAAATAGAGGTGTTCAAAGATTAATTAATTACATGACCATTTTTATGTATTTTTTAATTTAACACAGACATTCTTATTTAAGGAGAGCAGAGTGGCAACAGACACTGACACAGAAACAACTTCGCAATCACTGCACTTTGAAAATCAGTAATGTCATACAGTATGCATCTCAGCTCTGCCTTACTGTATCAGTAACTTCTCAGTAAGTGAAGAAAACCAATAATGATTTCATATAAGGGGTTTGGGGACTTTTAAGTCCCCCAATTACCCTAGAAAAGCAGAAAAATATCAGGGTAGGGGGTGGGGGTGGTGTAATGCTTCACAGCTGGGGTGTCTTGTACCACTTGGTGTTTGTGTTGCAAAAACTCACAGGGTAGAGGGAAGAGGAGGGACGTCTTCAACAGCTTACTTAAAGCTGAAACACCCATCTTTATCTTACCAGAGACAAGGAAGCAAGTGGTTTTCTGATAGCTTAGTATTAAACACCCATGTCTGTGTCTGCAACACATCCCATTGAGCAGGTAGCCATTTAAATGCCCATGTCGCAAAGACAGACTCAAACATTCCATCCAACCAGCTTAGAGATCAGTGATTAAACTACATGAAAGCCCCAAGCTTCACTTGGATCTCTGCTGTACTTCTGTATACATGCACTCCTCATTGCTGTTAACCAACTCCCCAAGCTGCGAACAACCTAACTTTAATTCACAGAAAGCAGAAGTAAGTCAGAATCCAAGCAGAGTTCAACCCAGTAGACAGATGACAAAACCTCTCTCCATCATGAGATCCAAGGTCAGCCATTTGCTTTTCCAAGAACTGACTTTCAGATAAAATTGATCAAGTCCTCTTGCCTGCAGTCCCTGCCTCAGGAAAAATCTTTATCCTTCTTTAGCTTGCATACAGAAAGATGTGAGAGCGACAGGTTCCCTCTTGATTTAGTCCTTGAGCTACAGCTTCAAACACTACATAGGAGATAGGCACAGGCAGCACCACTTGTTATCACTGGGCAATTCTTTGAAAAACAGGGGGGAAATCAACTTTCATATCCCAGTGCTAGCATAAAAACTGCTTAACATGCAGGCTTCTGAAAGGATAGCTCAACAACCTCTCCACCTGAACATTTCCAGTGATGAAGTGAAAGGTTTATGTTGCACATCTAGTGGCTGCAGACCCATACTGAGCTGATGCCCAATGACAGCCAGAACTGAGTACTGAAATAACTCTTTTTAAAAAAAACAAAATAAAATAGAATAAATAAAATAAAATACAATAAAATATTCACAAGGGATACATGCTACACTAGAATGTTATGGATTGGTTACCAAGAGATGCTCTCAGTTCTCTCAGGATACTTTAGAACTTGTGAAATAACATGTAGGAAACTTATTGTAGGTGGGCTCATGAGTAGAAGACTGGGTAATATTTTCTAGGGAGCCTGAAGAAAAACATCCAAGTTTTGAGGAAGAGTAGGATCAGTGGTTCAAACCTTGTGAGAGAATTGGCTCAAAAAGATTCCAAAATCATTGCAATTAGATGACAAGACACTTTCGAATCATTTTGGAACCTTCTGGCTGTAGCTTAAACAAAATTCCGATAGAGGCGGTCCTCTCCTGCATGTGAAAGCCAGCCTCTTGTAATTCCTCAAGCCAAATAATGTAATGTAAATGTCAACATAACATATGGCAGCATTAGCAGGGTATTGAAGATGAAAAATTTTAGTGGCCATGGAGGACAGCAGGCAGCAAGAGCTTACAAGACATGACATTCCGATCAGAAAATCATCATCCAGAACTGATGGAACAAATTTTCAACAGATCTCATCCTATACAGATAAGCATTGATGTCAGAAGTAAAGCAATGTGTTAAAAATTCTGGAGCTAACCAGTTGAGGAAGTATGCTATGCTTCATTAGATGAAACCTTGTTTTTATGCCAACTCCAACTCAGGAATGTTTGAGAACATCACATCCGTACTGTTTCCTTACATGACTGCTGCAGTTATTAAGTAGCATGTGCAACATTTAATTAGTGCAACACTTGCACTGAAGTACATAAAGCTTTGAAAAGTGCACAGTTTCAGGCATAACACACAGACTTCCACCTAACTCCACTGTGATACTTCAGCACAGGGTTTGCAGTTTACAACAGTCTGGTGGTTTCAGGCTATGCCTTTAAATTTTTGTTAGAGATTGTGAGCAGAAAAGAGAAAAAAAAAACCCAAAAACAACAGTATGACTAAATCACTATTGGGGGTTAAAAGAAAAACTAAAGATAATTCTAAACAAATTCATTAGAGAAATATCTGCTATAAGACTGCCTGTACCAAAACAATTCTTTCTCTTTCTGATCTCTTCTCTGCTTGCTTCACTCGGGAGAGATTAACCTGCTTCTGGCTGCCTTTGGCTGCATTATTTTGGTTAAGTCTAACCACTGCTTTCTCTCTGCTCCTTTCTCTTTTTGGGACAGGGGGTGGGAGAGCAGTGGAATGGCTTCCCTGGTGTTTTTTTGACCAGGGGGGGTTTCCTGTTGTTTGTAAATATCTGCAGATATTGTAAATCCTGTATGTTTTGTACATATTCATTGCATTCCATTGTAGAGTATAGTTTTGCTTGCAAATACAGCGTCCATTTGCTTCACACTGAGCCGGTCTGGCAAAGTTAATGCTGGCGGGGGGGCGGAATTTCAACCCATCACACAACAGTTACCATAGAAAGCCAGCAGGTAGTTTCAAAAGGCTCACTAGCAGCAAATACATGATTTTGCTGCAAGAACCATGAAAGCAACTATTTTTAATTTTTTTTTTCTTTTTCAGTCCCCACCACCTTCCTACCAGCACGCTCAATCTGGGGAAGATAAATACAATTTAGCATGCCACACTTTGGAAGAGGAAAGGACAGTCCTTAACACACAAGAATCTACTGAAGCACTTAAGCACTGTTTAGTCTTCAGAGGCTTTCCACACAGGTGCAAAGAAAGCAAAATCAGATCCACCTAAATGACATTCCAACTGGCCACGATCAATCCAGCCCAACTGTGCTGATGCACTAACTTTCTCCATATATCAAAACTACTTCTTGTATCAGATTTTCAGTCTTCTTTTGGACAATCTGATTACCTGTGCTCTCTAGTCCATCAGCTCAGTCACAGTGATGAACACAGTGGATCTAGACTTCAGAGGAGTCTCCTACAGAGCCCATTTTCTTCATAAGGAAATCAGATTTCTCATCATCGCTTACTGCTTCCTAGTTTTCACTTATACACACACATATACAGGAAGGGGATGAAGAGGAGGAGAGAGAATATACATAAACACCTCACCTTCCCCATTTAAATAGGCATTTAACCAAGAACAAAAAAATGCATACCATTGTAAATGGTGTTGTAAATAAAGCAAGTTCAACAGTAAGTAGTGGAAAGGTAACTTCTCAGCAACAAACACCACGCAGAAGCCCAACAGCATGTGTTTGTTCACCGTACTACATGGTTTGTCTCTACTCTCCCCACTCCAAAAAAAAAAAGGGGGGGGGGGGGGGGGGGGGGGGAGGAAATGCGGGAAAAAAAATCCAGCTTATTAATTCACACCACTGTCCAAAACAAGAATTTCTTATTTCACTGTCTTAGTGGTGCAAGTAGGGACTACAACACTGCACATTATCTACTGAATTACATTACCATTGGTATTACTCAGTAGAGTTCCTAAAGCAAGTCTCTTAGTGTAACTTCTTCAATTTGTCCTCAGAGAAACAATGAATTCAGGCCAGTTTCAAAAAAGTCCTTTCCACAAGCCAGCAAAAGGAACAATAAAACCAGAAGTGGTTAGATATTTGAGGTGAAAGACAGTCATGCCTTCTCATAATCAGCCTCTGGCATCTAACAAGTTGAGATCAAGCTTTATGTTGAAAAGATACCAAATAATTTAAACAAAACTAAACCCCTCAACAGCTTAAGAATATTACATTTAGAAAATAGAGCTTGTGGCTTTTAGATCAAGCTACACCAGACAGTTAGGGTGAATTTCTCCCCTTCCTAGGGCTTGTAACATCATATGGCAGGATTCTGCAAGCCAAAGCTAGTGTTTCAGCAACACAGCACTTGCAACTTTCATATCTATGTGGATTGTTCTTTTAAAGTGGCCAAGAACTAAACTCACACCTTGTTTAAACAGGCAGAAGTGTTCTGTGCCAAGGAGGAAGTTATAAACTTAAAGTAGGTTTTGTACATGAGAAACAAAGTTGGGAAGCAATGGGGACACATCACCTGTAATCAATTCTCTAACAAGAGAAAAAGCAGTGTAATGTACAGAACATCAAAGCTGGAGGCAGGAGGCTGCACTTCCACTCCTCACTCAGCTGAAGGACCACCTGATGAGGGCTGTACAAGTCAATTCTTTCCATTCCTGTTTCTTTTCTGAAGATTATAAACCCTTGGGACAGCATTTACCATTTACTCTGAATACAGCTCCAAAGCAAAACTGCCCTGTTTGAGGAAAAGATGAATCACTGAATCCCTTGGTGGTAACCTATATTTCACTGACTGCCAAAATGCCTTCACAACTAAATTATATTTATAAACCTGAATTAAACAAGTTCATCAAGATTAATACTATCCAAAAAGACTGCAGATAAAAAACACAATGATGAGGTATGCAGGATCAGCAGCACAAAGTCCATCAGGGGCCAGCCTCTAGTGGTGTGCCCCAGGAGTCAGTAACAGGTCCAATACTCCTCATCTGTAGTCTTCTTTAATGACCTGGATGATAGGACAGTGTGCACCCTCCATAAGTCTGAGCTGCTATAAAGCCAGGAGGAGTAGTTGATACACCAGAGATTTGTGCTGACATCCAGAGAGGCTTCAACAGACCTGAGAAACAATCTGCAATGAACCTCAAAAGTCAGCAAAGGGAAATGCAAAGTCTGCTTCTGAGGAGGAATTAACTGCAGGCACCAGGCACATGCTGAAGCTGACTGGCTGGAAAGAAACTGCAGAAAAGACCCTGGGGATCCTCGTGGACACCATGCTGACCATGAGCCAGCAACATATCCTTGCAGCAAAGGCCAACAGCCTCCTAGGCTGCACTCAACAAAGCATTACCAGGAGGTCAAGGGGCACTGGTTGCAGGCATTTGGGGTGCTGTGTCCAGTGTTAGGATCCCCAGGACAAGAGAGAACTTACTGGACAGAGTTCAGCAATAGACCATGAAGATGACTTGGGATGGGGACATCTGTCCAAAAAGGAGAGGCTGAGAAGAGTTGAGGCTGTTTAGTCTGGAGAAGAGAAGACTCCAGGAAATTTCAATCACATGTATAAATACTTAAGCAGAGATGGGCAGGGATATAAAGAAGGAAGAACTGGACTCCTCTCAATGGTGCCCAAAGACAGAATTAGAGGTAATGGGCATAGGAAATTAATCTTAAATGTAAGAAAAACCACCTTCTTTTTTCTTTTTCTCCTGTGAGGCTGAGACAAACTTCAGATTAGGCTGTCCAGAGCTGGGGAACCTCCATCCTCACAAATTATTAAAACCCAAATGCATAAATCCTTAAGCAACCTGTTCTAGCTGGCCTTGCTTTGAACAGAGATATTGGAGCAGAGACCTCAACACATCCCTTCCAACATGAGCTATTCAGTGATTCTATGACTGCGAAAGATGGCTTAAGTTAGAATATGGTAAAGAAACAAATAATCACAAAACCACCAAACCTTAATTCAAGTCAGACAAAATGCTATTGGTTAGTTTGCTTGTTTGTTTGTTGGCTTTTTTTTCCTTTTTTTTTTCTCTCTGTTTTTATTCAAGGGGGCCAAGCTCCCCAAAGTTCTGCTACATACATACGCAAAATTATGGCAATTTAAGTAATCTAAGTTGGGTTTGAGTAAAATACAAGCTTTTAGAAACAAACAACAATAGTGTGACATTTCAAAGGAGACATTTTGTGTTTCAAAAGCATTGCTTTTCATTTTGCATTCATCTTTTTTTGTTAGTTATTGAAAACTTTAAAAGCTATTATGCAGAGCACTATATAATTCTCAAAGGATTCAACCTAAATACTTTTTCAAATGCAAACAAGGCACTAGTCACAATAGGTACAAAAATCTCTGGTTAGCAGCCACAGCCTATATTTATTTTAGCCACTCTCATTGAATGTCAAAAATACAACAGAAATGGTTTCAAAAAAAATTAACATGGGTGAGCCAGTCCAAAAATATTTTGCTTCACAAACTGTGCTTAGAGTTGCGACTGCAGTTCAATACGGTAAGCAAACAGGAAAATACAGGACTGTCAAAGGACAGAAAGGAAACAAAGCCAAGCACTGAATAACACTGAGCTGCAATGTCAAGAGGACTTGAAAAGAAAGGCCTAGAGAATTCATTTTGTTCAACAGATGGGGAAACACGGCAGAAAGAAGTACAAATCCAAAAGCATCTTAACACACGGACCGTGATCTCTGTTTAAAAGTGCATGTAAATCCAGAAGATTGAGAAATAGTTCTGCAGACCAACTCAGTAAATTGTCTTAAATAATGCTATAATCAGAATATGAGCTGTGGAAGATCTGTTCTCTGCAAAATACTACAAGGAATGCTGTTTTCTGAAGCATTTCACTGAAAAACAAAAATGTACATGCCGCAGATAGACATTCAGAAAACAGTTCAGAACAACAGAAGTTTAATGACCTGAACAGTGACAACTTTCAAGTATCTGGAAGATGATAATTAAGATTAAGGACAATTTCTGTTTACTTAAAATAACTATTTTAAACTTCCCAATTTATGTGACTTTTATGTATCACAACCATAGAATCAGGAGCCAGTAGAAAATACTGAAAACTTTGTCAGGTTTTCTATGCCTCCTAAGAAAGATGTTTATACCATCCCCAGAGTCTCCCAACAGCTACTTAAAAACTGCAATCTGTGTTTCTAATAGCTCCTCCATATTTTATCACAAGAATATACTCAGGGGGACTGAAAATAACTAAAAATTCCTTCTTTCTGTAGGAAGACTGTGAGCCACAGCACGCTTATTAGAGAGCACTCATATATCCACGTAGACATGGAGCTTGTGGTGTGTGCAGAGTACTTAACAATAAACACCAAACAGACTATTTTAGTTGGTAGCATAATATAAGAACACTTTTTTTCCTCCATAGTAAATAGTTTCAGCTATTGTTTAGCTTAAGAACCAAAGTCTGCTTTCATGCAAATAACCTTTCTCAGCTCTAGCTGAGGGGTCTTGGAAACAGTGTCCGACTCCTTTGCTGGAAGAGAAGATTTCGCGGGGAAAATGGCCTCACCAGAGTCTTGCGAGTCAGAAACACTCGACAAACTGACAACTGCACTACCAAAACCTCAGTGTGGGAGAGCTGAATCTGCAATGATTCCCCAAATCCAGACTTCCACCAGGGACCCATCATAACTAGGTCCACAGTAAGTGATACCACTCCTGCAATGGACAACTCTTCAGTGAGACTTTTAGGCAACTGGCTAAATTAGCTATATAACCATGCCAACACAACTGAAACTTCCCCCATTCCACTGTTTTCTTTCAAAGGAAAAGCAGAGGCCAAGCAACATTCTCTCTTCTCCTCTATCCCCACAAAGCCACACAGCAATGCAAGTTGAGCCTCAAGGCCTCCTTTCTTACTTTGGAAGAATGAGGACGAACAGAAAACCTACCCCAGACTTAATGCTATGTCCATTAGCCTTCAAAATAGTCTTCCAAGTTGTGTTTTGGAGAGCAACTGCTGAATCACATCACAATGACTCTGGTAGCCAGCTGTTGTTTTAAGTGATAGCTATAAATACATGAAATACTCTCCCTGTATTACTTTTCTATGTAAGCAATTGTAGCTGTTACAAGCAGGCTATGTAATTAAGTCCCAAAGGGGAAGAGACATTTACACAGCACAAAGGAGAGATCCACAAATGGAAGTGCATGTACACAGAATAGTCTTTGTTAAGACCTGCTCCATGTTACAAAAGAGTTCAAAAACTTCTTTCAAGGACAAGAGCAATAAAGAACTTGTTTTCCAATGCTGCATTTCAAGTGCAAGAATCGCGCTCAGTCTTTGTTTGATTTTGCAAAGTCTGACAGCTTTTTCCAGAACTCAAGTGTAATACAGAGTCAGATTTAAGTGTTTACTTGGCTCTTACCTACCTTCCAGCTGAAGATGAAAAATGCACTCTTTTTTTGTTTGGGTTTTTGTTTTGTTTTGATTTGTTTCTTTTTTGTAAGACTGTGAACAATGTACTTTTTTCATTGAACCAATATGGTGATGACAGAAAAAGCAGAAGGCAGAGATGGAACCTGATGAGCAACACCATGAAGTGTGCTTCATGAGCAAAATCGCTAGACAGGCTTCAGAGATACTTCAGTGGTTGCCCCCTGCAACTTTCACTAGCAAGACCTTGAAAAATATGGCTTTGTTATACTCCTGAACCACAACTCAAAAGTACTAAAACTTTCATTAACAGACAACAAACACACATCAGCTTTAGGACTATCCAATAACTAAAGCACATCAAGGACAGCACAGCTTTAAGCACATGAGCAGGTGCGGGAACACAGCTGAATTTCTGACCTCCTTATCTGCACAGTGGTAATGGCCAATGTGCAAAAACAAAACCAGCGAGCCACAGAAGCAGCCCAAAGATCAATATCCTTCCACAACTACCAAATGAACCCTCCTGTCTAAGGGATCTCTTATTGAGACTCACAGTTATTACTGAAAACATCAAGGCTTCTTCAATCAAAAGGTTATTTGAACAGCAAATTTTGACAGCAAATACATCAGATATTAACTCACAGGACCTATTAATAAAGAAACATAAAAGTAGACATTGAGCTTATATAAACAAATCTGCTCAGTTTAGGGTTATATTACCTTTAAAAAGCCATCTTAGTGTAAATCAAACTGGATCAATACATGGACTTACAAAGTATCTTGTTGACACACAGCTTGAAAGAAAAATATATTTAAAATGAGACATGACAACGCTTCCTCAGGTTATAAAAGGATTCCTTTATCTCCAAATACCCATAACATGTTTAAAATACATTCTGAATTTTATTTCTTGCAGTGTTTGATATAAAAAACAAACCAGAAGGTTGCCCTAAAGATAAATGAAACATCTGGTGAAACATGTAATAAGCTTCAGGCTCACATCTGCTACCGAAGTTAGTATTCCCGCTCCGTCGCTACGAGCTCTATGCAAAGCTCTATAAGAATAACTGAGAACAGGGAGGATTATAGGGAACACATTCCTCAATCTAAATTGATATTTCCTCTTCCATCTGAATCAACATTGTGCTTCCATATGTATGCATTAATGTCCAGTGCTAACCCTCAGTGGAAAGTAATTTCTAAAAGCAAAGTTATCTCGTTTAAAACCTATCTTAGTATTTTATATCACAGAGGGCTTCAGGCTATTTTATGCATATGCAACCATTTTTCTAGGCAGATTTATATGCACACACACATGCATGTACATCAAGATAAAACTAGAGAGAGACACATAAATAGCTTTCACTAGTCCCAAAACTCACGATTAATTTATCCATACATCATTATATTTGACAAAACTTGTTTGCAAAAAAAAAACCCAAAAGTAGACAGCACAAGGTACAGTTACTGTGATTATCTTAAAAGTAAAGCCCCAAGTATTTTCAAGTAGTAACTGATAAAAGTGAATGCAAGAATAAACCATGTGCAACTGGCATTCCTGTTTCTATGAGAAGGTTGCTCAATATTTATCTTTTTTTACCCAGTCACTCCTAAACTTTCCTTTTCTTCCATAAACAAGGACAGCAAAATGTTTACATTTAATGCCAACATAAATTCCTTCATATTTGTGACATTTTAAAAAGACCTTTTTGTGCCATGGAGAGTTTAGAAAAAGGCAGATATCTGCAGAGCAGGGGAAAAACTCACTTACATTTTGCAACAGCTGTGAAAGATCAGTCCTCCAGAGTAACCAAAATCAATAGCAAACTGAGAAATGTTTAGGAAATAAAATGTTTCCATCACCTCATACTATCATTCACTTCCATTAGTACCGATGAAAGAGAGACTGAATTTTACAGTGTTGTAAATGGTAGGAACATTACTGACAGTGGAAACAGAGCTTGGTCACTAAACAATTCTACATCTAGCCTGGGGCAAAAAGCAAAAGAATAAATATCCTACTGGGCATCTGGTTAGTCAAAGAGAGAAGATGAAGCATATCTAGACCCAAACTTACTTCACCTCAGATAAAAATTTCATAATAGAACCAAAAGTGATTGAAACCTTTCATACCATCACAGGAACAGTGAAAATTTTCTACCAAATAGACCACACATTAACACAAACTCTGTTGCTGAGAACTCTCAGTACAGAGCCCTTTTCTCCCACCTACCTTTGCATAATAGTTTTCATTATAACAATCAAAAAGGTTTTACATGCACTTAATGCAAGACATGAGACAAAACCAAGGAACAGATAAATGTAACCTAGTCGACTAGGGAAAATAGAGGCCACAGAAAATGTGGCTGAGTAGCATCATGATACAAATCATGCACAAGACCAAGAATCTATCACGCAGAAACAGAATTGCAATACAAAGCATGTGAAATTATTAGGTGTTGATGTCAGGCTCCTTGACATCCTGCAAAAAGCGATGAAAGGTTCCAGGAGAAGAATGGATAAAGAAAGGGACCACCTCTGATGCAAGGAAAACAGAGAGGTGCAGAGGGGGCACTCATGTTTGTTCAGATTTAAGAAAGCAAGCAAGCTTCAACTGCTGTTCCAAGTAAGTGTTGCAAATAGTCTACCTTGCAGTGCAGCTTCAAAATACTTTGAAGATGAATGATGCAGAAGTATTTCATAATTCAGATCAACGGGGGGGGGGGGGGGGCGGGGAAACGACACCCACCCAAACTAAACCAAAAAGAAGCAGTAGAAATGATCAAAACATTATTTTGACATGAAAAGCCCTATGAAATTTGTATGACAGGGTCTACAAATAATTATTTATTTACACTACCTTACCCCTGTACAGCAGTTTGGAGGAATCACAAGCTAAGTATCACTTATATACTCAGTTAATGTCTCTTCTTGAGCTCAAATTTAGCTCTTAATGAGAAATACAACAGTTATTCAGCTTTTCTAAGTGATTTGACAAAGAAGCATATAGCTGCAATATGGGTAATATTTTGCTTGGCCTTATTTCAGAATTACTGTATCTGACATGTTACCTAGATATCTAGTTAAGAATAAACCAAGTTATACCAGTAATATTAACAGCTCTTGATCATTTTATGATAAAATAAACTCTCCGGTGTGTTAACACACAACAAAGACAAAGAACAAAAATTACACTGTTTTACGTTCCACTCAATCCTTTAATCTAAATTGCTGCTGAAATGGGTGGTCCCTACTCAATAGTCCTCTTCCTCCAGCTAAGTGAGCTGCATCAACTTGTTGGATTCACTCTCCAATGGATCAACACACTGATCTGACTCACGTTGTGGCCATGCAATTGCTAGATCCTACGCAAGGGAGGAGGCAGGAACATGCAGCCAAGTTATAGAGGAACAGTTGGGACCCCTCCCATGCCTTGGCTGTTAGATTAGATTGCATGTACTATGAAAGTTCACCTGCAGACAACAAATCATCTAGAATGAACAGTACAGTACCATAAATAGAAGCACTCCCTTTTTTTTCTTTTTTTGTGTTTGGTTTGGTGTTTTGTTATACATCATTCAGAAAGCCTATCTAGCAAGATAAGAAAGAAGGGGGGTAAATTACATGTTATGGTTCATTTACTGTTCTTGAAACCACCCAATTTAATCAATACACAACCTCTGCCAGTCTACAATATAAATGCTTCTGTTACCTAAGATTTGCATTGCCAGGGAGTCAGCTCTGAATGACAGATGCTTGAATTACAAAATTTAACAGCCATGAGACTGCCACAAGAACATATTTAAATTAAACACTGCTTACAAAGGTCTCCCTGTAGCAACTATCCTTCGCTTCAGAAATGGCAGGGCAATGAAATGGACTGCCCCTAGTAATGTGTGCCTTAACAAAACCTAAAACTCATCAGAGGAATCTAAAGAAAGAAAGGTAAATAGCATTCAAATTATTTAAAGTCACCCAGAAATTATCAAAACAGGATTTGTATCCAGTTGTACTTTGTCTTACCCATATGAAAAACAAAACACACAAAAATTGAAATACTCAAAGCAAAAGTCCTGTGACATTAACGGGAATCTTTAACTCATTAAAGTGCAGGAGGTAAAGTAGGGTGTCAGGTAATGATAGGACTAGGGGGAATGGAAAAAAAAACTAGAAATGGGTAGGCTGAGACTGGATGTTAGGAAGTTCTTCAGCATGAGGGCCGTGAGACACTTGGAACAGGTTGCCCAGGGAGGTGGTGCAAGCCTCATCCCTGGAGGTCAGGCTGGATGCGGCTCTGAGCAATCTGATCTAGTGTGAGGTGTCCCTGCCCATGGCAGGGGGGCTGGAGCTAGATGATCCTTGAGGTCCCTTCCAGCCCTAACAATTCTATGATTCTAAATCAACTCAAAATTGCCCTGCATACAGATACAGGCTTTATGACGCAGTGAATTCTTAAAAAGGGATGTCAGAATTCCCAGAGAATTAAAAAAAATATTGTTAAAAAAATCTTTTTACATGTAAAGCTTTGTACAGAGTAAGCATTTGCTCTTTCAACAAAACCAGGGATTTTGGAGGTAGGTGTGTATCAATACAGAAAACACAAAGCAAAGCTACCAGACAGTTTGAAACAGAAAAACCGGCAGTAGAAAAATGAATTAATACTCAAGATGGCCTGGCTGCAGAGTTACAATTACTGGTTTGAGTATTTTATATGAAATGAAATTATTAGGAAATCTCCTCTGAAAAGTCCTATCATCAAGTAGAATTACAGGCATTGGAAATGTTGACGTTTCTTGCTTTAAGCCATTCTGCATTCTTCTCCCCATCCCACAGTGCATGCAAACCACTCCCCCCATACAGATAGCTTTGTGGTGCTGTCAGCAGGTCAAGCAGGATCAGATTAAGCAGAGGAAACAACAGTACATACTGTATTTCGCTCTATGACCAATTCACAACTACATGAAATTAGTCAAGAGAAGAACCAAAGAACATGGCTGTATAGAGTTCTGCAGATGGGAAGACAAGATAAATCACAAAGAATATTATTCAAACTCCAACCAACCACCTGCATTTCTTACAAGAGAGAGAAAACAGATTTCTGTTCTTGGGAGGCTGGTAACATAGCAGAAAAATTAAATACATGTGTTTAATTCTGCAGTGAGTGTAGGATAAAGTCTCCAAACTGAGTTTGATCCTTCAGAACAGATCTGGAGTGAAATACCCGTTTCCTTACCATCATATTAGCTATCTTTGAGCTTCTCCATCTCATAAATGAAAAGCAAGCCTAGAGAGATCTGTCTTGATAGAATAAATTTGGTCAATGAGATATTGTCAAGTGACATTCACAAGCTACTATTTTATCCTTCCTCCAACTGTGCAAAGTGCAATTGCCCCTTGCTTCCATGGCAGCGATAGCTACCAAGACATGCAAAAGACCAGAAAAAAATTACATGTGACTTTCTTAAAGTAGATGAAAGTCAAACAAGGAGTCTGAAAAACAGGATTCCTTCTGCCTAAGTGTTGAGTGTGACTAGGTTAGGGACAACTCAGTGTATCAGCGTCCTTTCCCTCAATTATCTCAGACCAGCAAAATGTTCAGACCTGAGCAGGTAGCTGTCTTATCTTGAAGAAATGCTTAATAATTCTGCTTCCATCTGTCCACTCAAAGAGACAGTGAAGTCACCAGACCTGATCACTATTTTTTTTTAGAGCTTTATAAAAAAATAACTGAAAATTCATCAGGTTATCTTTGTTTTGTCTTTCCAGAAGTCATAACTGACTTGTACAAATTACATGGAAATATACTTTCGGAGTCATTAATTCGTTACACTTAGAAATACAACATGATAAAATATTTCTAAAGGCTCTACTTTCCCTCCCCTTCAGTATCACAACAAGCTTTATTTATTTTGAAATTACTTAACCCATTTTCCTCTGGCTGGTTATAATATCACCCACTGTCTTCCAAGAGCTGTGAAGTATCCCTTTTTTTCAGTATCAAACTAAACAATCTGTTAACAAGTCAGCTGTTTTTCTTTCCATTTCAAGTCCCGTGAAGGCCATCCAACTGTAGTAATTTACTGCAGTTTATTTTCTTCTTAACTGTAAAGAAAGAAAATAGTCCTGCAAAAAAAAAAAGAAAACCACAACAACAAAACAGAAGAGAGAGTAAAATTTAAATACTGTGACTCTCCTATCTGTTCAGATCTTGCTGTCCAGTTGATTTTACAGCAATATAGTTAAATATCTCCAACAAAGTTTTTAATAAGTGTTGGGGGTGGGGGAAAGAAGAGCACTGTTTACATGCCAGTCTTCAGATATGACATGTTTAAAATAGGATCTGTCCTGAAACATTAGGACATCAGTGTGCCAAAAATGCATACCACTACCTGATGGTACCGCAGACCCATCTAGTCACTAACACATATCCTGAAGTGACAATATTGTGCATAAACAGCTTGCTTGCTTAAGAAAATAATCTGGGTTTATCAAGTAGAATATGTAGACAGATCATCTTGCAGAATATCTATACAGTACACTAAGTTTTTGTAGTCTGTACCTTATATGTGTTTATCACAGAACCACAGAATGTTAGGGGCTGGACAAGACCTCAAAAGATCATCCCGTCCAACCCCCCTGCCAGAGCAGGATCACCTACACCAGGTCACACAGGAATGAGTCCAAGCAGGTTTTGAGTATCTGCAGAGAGAGACGCCACAACCCCCTGGGCAGCCTGTTCCAGTGCTCTGTCACCCTCACAATGGCAAAATTTTTCCTCCTGTTTACATGGAACATCCTATGCCTGAACTTCCACCCACTGCCCCCTGTCCTGTCACTGGGCATCACTGAGCAGAGCCTGGCTCCATCCCCTTGGCACTCACCCTTTACATAAGCATTAATGAGGTCACCCTTTAGTCTCCTCCAAGCTAAAGAGCCCCAGCTCCCTCAGTCTCTCCTGATAAGGGACATGTTTCATTCCCTTAATCACTTTTATGGCTCTGCACTGGACTCTTTCAAGCAGTTCCCTCAAGTCCTTCTTGAACTGAGGGGCCCAGAACTGGACACAATATTCCAGATGTGGCCTCACCAGGGCAGAGTAGAGGGAGAGCAGAACCTGATCTAGTGTGGCATGTCCTTGCCCATGGCAGGGGGGGTTGGAAATAGATGATCCTTGTGGTCCTTTCCAACCCTAACTGATACTATACTACTGTACTATACTATACTAACCTCTCTCAACCTACTAACCACAGCCCTTCTAATCCACCCCAAAATGGCATTGGCCTTCTCGGCCAGAAGAGCAGATGGCTTATCATGAAATACAGCCTACCATGATGGAATACACAATGATAAAGCAGTTTAAGTAGGGTTTTTTTAAGTATACAAAGAATGTTCCTATTTAAAAAAAGAGAGAGAGAGAGAGAAAAAGGAGGGAGCTGTTATAGCTGTTATGTGTTAGCTCTTCATATGAAGAGCACACACTTAATGCTCAAGAACTTAAGACATTTCACAACCATTTAATTCATTTTTATAAAGGAAAGCCATGGCTTAATATAAAGGCAGAGGATTAGTTCATGAAAGCCTACACACACACAGACACAAAAAAAAATAATCTTTTCTAACAAAAGACACAAACTGAAAATAGAAATAACTGAATAACTAGTAAAAAAGAATTCACCAAATGTGCTGAAACAGATGCCCAGATTTCTATTTTGTAGTGTTTATGTAACTGAAGAACTGAATATCAGATTATGTGACACAAGCCAAAACATAATATCCTCGTCTCACCCAAAGCACAGACCATTACCAGCTCATGGGGAAAGACATTCATTGCTATCAGACATTCAGCAACTGGGTTGCTGGGAGCCATGGAAAAGCCTACATGAAACGCCCTATCTGCACATCTGCAACAACATTAAGTTTCCACAACGAACATCTCCTTTTACATAGGCTAGCAGAAGTAGCTATTTTAAACAATTACAAGTTTCTCTCAGTGTCAAAACCCTTGCAGGTGCTCAGGGTCTCTCATGGAGGTAAAAGAATCACCTAGCACACAATACATGAAATTTCTCAATTGCTGGTTTTATGCATTAAATCAAACCCTTCAATTTTCATGCTGGAGGAAATACACATGCCCATTTCAGCCTTATCTTTATGAAAAGAGAGACAATGCTCAAACAAAAAGACCAATATTTTGCCTGACAACTTCTACTTCCCATCACCACTTCACTCCTGGTAACACCAGATTACAGCTCACACCACAGGACAGGCATTATTTCTCCGTGTACAAATTCTTCTCTTCTCTCTCCACATCTCATTGTTGTGATCTCTCAGCAAATTTAATGCTCATAATTCTTTCCATTGTCCTTGTTGCTTAAGCTTTGCCTGTTTACTTACGCAGCTTTCACTCAGTAAACACGAAAGTAGTAAATCATCATCTTGCAAACACAAAAGCAGTAAGCTATCACTCCTAAGAAATACTTTCTGATCTGTTTTGTCAAACCTTCTTAGCCTCCATTTACAGCTGGTGACTGGAGCTAATCCATCTAAAATGTTCTCCCATACTCTCCTAAGGACATTATTTTTTCCAACTATACATGGTAGGTAACCATTCCCTAGTAGCCCATTTATTACTTATAATTAATAACCTACCTGGCCTGTTCAAGACCCAGTATGTATCTGTTTGGCACAGGTCTATTCCTCAGCAGAATGGACTTGTAGCATTATTGACTTCTATGGTAAAAATTAATTAGAATCATAGAATCAGTCAGGGTTGGATGGGACCACAAGGATCATCTAGTTCCAAACCTGCCCATGGCAGGGACACCTCACACTAGATCAGGCTGGCCAGAGCCTCATCCAGCCTGCTCTTAAACACCTCCAGGGACAGGGCCTCAACCACCTCCCTGGACAACCCATGCCAGGGCTTCACCATTCTCACGGTGAAGAACTTCTTCCTCATGTCCAGCCTGAATCTCCCCACCTCCAGCTTCATTCCATTCCCCCTAGTCCTATCACTACCTGAGATCCTGAGAAGTCCTTCCCCAGCCTTCCTGTAGGCCCCCTTCAGATACTGGAAGGCCACAATAAGGTCACCTCGGAGCCTTCTTGTCTCCAGACTGAACAGCCCCAACTCCTTCAGTCTGTCCTCATAGGAGAGGTGCTCCAGCCCTCTGATCATCCTCGTGGCCCTTCTCTGGACACGTTCCAGCACCTCCATATCCCTCTTGCAATAGGGGCTCCAGAACTGGAGGCAGTACTCCAGGTGGGGTCTCACCAGAGCTGAGTAGAGGGGGAGGATCACCTCCCTTGACCTGCTGGCCACACTTCTCCTGATGCAGCCCAGGATCTGATTGGCTTTGTGGGCTGCAAGTGCACATTGAGAGCTCATGTTGAGCTTCTCGTCCACCAGCACCCCCAAGTCTCTCTCCTCAGGGCTGTTTTCCAGCCAGTCACTGCCCAGCCTGGATTTGTGCCTGGGATTGCCTCGACCCAGATGCAGGACCCTGCACTTGGTCTTGTTGAACCTCATGAGGTTGGCTTGTGCCCACCTCTCCAGCCTGTCAAGGTCCCTCTGGATGGCCTCCCTTCCCTCCAGCGTGTCTGCTGCACCACACAGCTTGGTGTCGTCAGCAAACTTGCTGAGGGTGCACTCAATGCCGCTGTCCATGGCACCCACAAAGATGCTGAACAAGACTGGTCCCAGGACTGATCCCTGAGGGACCACATTACCACATAAAGTCTTCACAATATAGAATCATACAACTTCAACTACATTTTATTTAAAAACACATATTATCAAGAAGAAAATCTACCTCTAACTGCAATGTTTCTTAAATAAAAACTTATTTGCATTATTTAAGTATAGATTGATGAAATGCAATCTTCAAATCAATATTGAGCTGCAGTGTGACTGCTACTGTCTTACTCTTCTCTGGAGTAAAATCTAATCAACTTGCACTAAAAGTAGCTACTTCAGTTTAAAAAAAAAAAAAAAAAAAAGGTGGAAAAAAAAAAAGAAGTCTCCTCCAGGGCTGAATCATTAAATGCTAAGAACTTCATTTCCAGCCCACTGTGAAGGGAAACAGCAAATAAGTCTTTCAAATAGGTCAGCTGCATGCATTATTTTTTTGTAAAGACAATAAAACTACCTGCAAAGAGGTACATTTTCTTGATCATTATTTTACCCACTCATTTGCAGAAGAGGCTCAGCAAGTACATCTGTCCTTCAAATGAGGTAACCAAGATTTCAAAGCAAGCCTCTTCCTATTTCTGGGGGTCTTCATGCATCTTTTAAACATAATTGTGCAAAGCATTTGGGAGGCCCTACTGCTTAGCATGATGCCAATTTAAAAGAAGGAA
Organism: Melanerpes formicivorus; assembly: GCF_026170545.1. Classification (NCBI taxonomy): domain Eukaryota; kingdom Metazoa; phylum Chordata; class Aves; order Piciformes; family Picidae; genus Melanerpes; species Melanerpes formicivorus. The sequence continues at coordinate 2,771,023 of NW_027142423.1, read as the reverse complement.
AAAAAGACGTATTCTTTTGCCAGCTTCCAAATGAACTCAATGTCCAGGCCAGCAGCAAAGAACCACCATGCTCCCAGATAACAATTTAATAAAATTTGTGGCGTCTGAAGTAGCAATCTTTGCCTCAGCATGACACTCACAAGTATCAAATTTAATAAAATGACCCCAATAAAAGTTAATCAGAGGCGTTTAAATGTATTGGCAATAAAACAAATTTTATGGCCAGCAGAGTCAGTTATCTTCTGTGTGACAAATTAACTGAGCAGTGAAAATGGGGGATGCACCACTACCATCTTAACCATGAAAAACTCCTGTTACGTCAGCCAGGAGAGAAACCCCATGAAGAAGAGCCAATGGTATCCTGGGGTGCATCAAGCAAAGTGTGTCCTGCAGGTCTAGGGAGGTTCTTCTCCCCTTCTGCTCTACCCTGGTAAGACCACACCTGGAATACTGTGTTGAGTTTTGGGCTCCCCAGTTCAAGAGAGACAGAGACCTGCTGGAGAGAATCCAACGGAGAGCTACAAGGATGATTAGGGCACTTGAGCACCTCCCCTACGAAGAGAGACTGAGACACCTGAGTCTGTTTAGTCTTGAGAAGAGAAGACTGAGAATATCTGAGGGATGGGTGTCAAGTGGAGGTGGCCAAGCTCTTTTTGGTGGTGCGCAATAGCAAGACATGAAACAACATGTACAAGCTTGAACATGGAAGATTTCAACTCAACATGAGGAGAGACTTCTTTACAGTGAGGGTGACAGAGCACTGGAGCAGGCTGTCCAGAGATGTGGTGGAGTCTCCTTCTCTGAACACATGCCTGGATGCATTCCTGTGAGGACTACCTTGGGTGATCCTGCTTTGGCAGGGGGGTTAGACCCAATGATCTCTGGAGGTCCCTTCCAACCTCTAATGTACTGTGATACTGCGAAGGAATGTGTGAATGAATAAAAGCCCCTCAACACCATGCGTGGTGTACTATAGGGAACACAAAAACAACCAAAGGTGTCTTGTTTTACTCCAAGACAACCATAACTTTTCAAGGCTATACAACAGGTCCTCCAGTAATGGCCTGCTCTTTAATTATATCCCAAATGCAGGACAGGCACCATTAAATCCTAGAAGAAAGCAGCCATCATCAGAAGGTTAGCAGGTGTATTTACAAGACAATTCTGCTCAGCTATCTATCATGCAGTTTTGAACACTTAGCAGTATGAATCTCTGAAATCTGTAACATAGCAATTCTAATTAATTACCTTGGACTTAGGATGATAAACTAGAGTGAGCTGGTTAATTTTACGTGTACACAATACATCACAGGAGTAAAAGCATCAGTTTTGTAATCAGCATCAGCAGATGCATCTAGCTCAGAAACCGTTCAACTCGTTGCTTTTTTAACCTAGAGCTGGTAAGTTTTCTCCCTGGAAACAATCCATTACCTTTCCCATCACAATAGCTATCTTTGTGCCATCTAAAAAGTTTCTAAGATTGCCTCCTGTAACAAAGGCAAGCTTTGTACATGTCTTGTAAGAGATCTCTCTTTAAGTGAATCATGTTCAGCTGTAGTTGACCTGATCTTAAGGAAGAAGTACTGAATAGCTTTACTAAAAAAGAATTGCAGATCAGGAAAGCAGAACAATTAAATGGTAGGTTTGGAGTTTAAAAAAAAAAAAAAAAAGCTAAATAAAAAGTTTATCTATCTTGAATACCTGACCTTAGGATTTTGCCTTGCAGCATGAGATGCATTATTGCCTACCGAGAAGCAGAAGAAAAAAAATACTCTAACTTGTGGGGCAACAGCAGCTGAAATGAAAGATTAAAACCAATTATCAGTCTTGTTAAGTCTGAAGTATCTTAAGGGAAAGTCCAAAGACAAGGTAAAAAAGATGTGCTCTGTTCACTGAGCATATAGCTAATACCATCTTTGTCACCACCTTTCACTGTCTAGTGCCTTAAAAGCAGAAGAAAATCACTACTGACAAGATCTGGTACACGCAGTAAGGGAATCACATTGCAGGAATTTGGGAGGAGTGCATTCATTTTTATCCATGTGTAAGTCAAACCGGAATAAAAACTGTAGTTCCAAAAACTTCTGAAGTACTTTTCAATCTGAAGAGTTACTACCCTCAGTCGCCTTCCTGAAGATAGCTTTTTATATATCCTGCTACAAAGGTTGCAGCCTGTAGAACTTTCCCTAAAAGATTACATTTAACTTCGTATTCTCACACCTCTTCAACCAAATACTGAATGTATCCTCCTTTTGTGGTACATACTATCTTCTACTTACTCTTCCAACCTGGTCTGGTCTATTCTACTCTACTCTATTCCTGTCTTTATAACCACTATAGACCAACAGAAGTTTTATTTTGACATGGTTAAAACAATTAAAGAGAGAGTTCTAGCTGTTTTATTCCTAACATGAAAAAAGGCCAGTTAGGAATAAGCTGTGAAGTTTTAATTTGGGCTACAAAGAGGTGAATCCAGTTCTAGGCCCCTCAGTTTAGGAAGGATGTTGACTTGCTGGAACGAGTCCAGAGAAGGGCAACGAAGCTGGTGAGGGGTTTGGAACACAAGCCCTATGAGGAGAGACTGAGGGAGTTGGGATTGCTTAGCCTGGAGAAGAGGAGGCTCAGGAGTGACCTTATCACTCTCTACAACTACCTGAAGGGAGGTTGTAGACAGGCAGAGGTTGGTCTCTTCTCCGAGGCAGCCAGTACCAGAACAAGAGGACACAGTCTCAGGCTGCACCAGGGGAGGTTCAGGTTGGATGTTAGGAAGAAGTTCTATACAGAGAGAGTGATTGCCCATTGGAATGGGCTGCCTGGGGAGGTGGTGGAGTCGCCATCATTGGAGGTTTTCAGGAGGAGACTTGATGGGGTGCTTGGTGCCATGGGTTAGCTGTTTAGGTGGGTTGGATTGGTTGATGGGTTGGACGCGATGATCTTGAAGGTCTCTTCCAACCTGGTTTGGTTTATTCTAAATGAAGGTTTATTTTAAAATGCAATTTTATTTAATGCTTGTCAGTCTAAGGGATAAAGCCACACCTTAACATAAGCACTACTAGTTAGTAGTGTCTAGCTCACCTAGCATTGCTAGACCATCACCAGCAACACATGCATTCAGTGAATGAGCATGGTAAATTGGGCACTACTGAATTAATGGTTTATGGTGACAAGAACAAAAGGGAACATAAAGGAGAAGTTTTAAGACAGCTGTATGTTGAAGAGAATGAGAAGAAAGTGAAAATACTTCAACTCTTTTCAAGGTAAACCTCATCTTTTCAGAATCTAAAAAAAAAGGCAAACACATTGCAGTACCTGTAACTCACAGTCAAAAGAACACTTCTCCTTCCTCTCCAACAGTTCCCTATGGCTGCCACCTGTAAGACCACAGTTCAAAGGACCACATGGGGAAAAACAAATAAACAAAAGAAAGTAGAACAGGAGCCCACACAATTGAAGAGCTGAAGGAGCAAGAGTGAGAATCAGTTAGTGAATTTTGTTTAGGGAAATTAAGTGTTGTGATGGTAGACATTCCAAAATTAGCATGAGACAAACTTCACACTTTCTTTCACAACTGCCCAGGCATCCCAAAGAAGTTACTTGAATTCTTCTCTGCATCAGTTTCTTGAGCTGTAAACTAGTGACAGTTTACCTCACAGAGAGGTTATGAGGCAATTAACTGATCATAAAATGTGCCAAGATCCTCAAATGAAAGGTTCTATGCAAGTGCAGAGTATTAATCTCACACTCCAGGTACAAATCATTCTTATCCCACCTTCTACCTGGTGTTGGCAGCTTTACAACCATTTAAATTCTCTACTACATACGTTGGCTAGGTTCCCTGCAGCAGACATCTTAGACACAGTATACTTTTGTGGTTCGGCTACCTACACTTTCCTGCATAAAACAGAGCACTTGGTTCAAGACATCTGCAGCTTCAGCTTGACTGCCCAAATACACAGTCTGTGAGCTGCATACAGACACCAAGGTTTTGGCTGCAGTACTATAAGATCCATGAAACTTCTGTCAGCTGCATGTAACAGATATGTTGCCAGATACCATCTAACCTGCATAAAAGCTGGAGCCACCTTTGCAAGTTTAACTCTTCATTGCATACTTTTCAAAACATGCATTGGTTCTGTAGCCCATTAGAATGCCTGCACTTCATTCCTCATAACATTATTTAAATGCTACATCAGATGAAGATTTCCTTCTAAATTAATAAAACTATTTAAGTTCGGAGCAGGCAGTAACAAACACTGGAAAATTCAGTCACAATTCACTGGTGATATGGATTCAGCAGAGGCAGTGCAGAAAAGAGATAGTGCTTTTATCAGCTTGGTCTGCGGGTCAGGAGATCAAGTAGAAAAAAGGTTTCAAAGCAGGAAGTGCAGGGGGAAAAGAGCAGTGGTGCAAGCAAGGGCAGATCTGCTCTGTGTTAACAGGACAAGCTGGGGGAAGTAAAGAGAAAGATCAAGGAGAGAGATGAAAATAGTCATAAATCAGCTGTTACCCTAATGCCATAATCTTGGTGGAAGATGGGAGAGACTGTAGAAAAGAGGTGACAGTAAAAGTTAATTTACCATAAGTGATATTCCATACACAAAGAAGGAAGAAAATGCAAACCACTTTTATAAAGTTAAAGAAAATACAGCATTTGCAAGATTCCAGATAGGACGGAAGAACAGCAGTTTGCGAGCCTGCACGTGTGGGTGACATGATGACAATGAAGCCAATTCAAAGACAGCCTGGTGGGACACTACTAAGGAAATGCAAGACAAACCATAATGATGATCAAAGTTACGCAACACTGGCTAAATCCACTTTAGTTCTGCATTCACTACAGCTTCTAGTTATGATTTACTAGTATAAACAAAACCTTTTCTTTCCCCCCTTTTTTTTTTTTCCCCCTTCCACCAGCTCAGAAGTGCTTTGTAGTTCTGTAGGACTGAAACCAAGGTCCCTTTCCATTCTTTTCTTCCAAGTCTCTTTTGAATGTTTTTCCTTTTCCACAGAGCCAACAGCAATAGCGTTTTATAGATGTTCAGTGCACTACACACCTTTCTGCTATACAGAGACAAAATGACACACACATACATTTGCAGAAGTCCTGACAGGAGAAGAAAAGTATGCTGGGAAGAAAAACAGCAATGACATTTCTAAATATTTAATACTTCTTAAATTAAAAGGCTGTTGAAGTGTTCCAAAACAGTGATCAATTATGCTTTTTCAGGTCACGGTACAGTCATTCTATTCCTACCTAACAACAGTGGGGGGGGTTGGTAACTTGTAAGAGTTTGAGTGAATTCACAGACAAAATATATTTACCACCAGTAAATAAAATTTAGTGAAAGCTTTAGTTATTCAGCCACATCTACAATTATCTTTATACTTCCAGCCATTTCTTGATAGAACCAGAAAGGTAATCTTGTTTTTATCAAGATATGATAGCGAACTTTCATGAGACTAGAAGTTGTATTACTTTCTTTCTCTAACACTTTCCTGGTTATGGGACTTTGCCTGGGCCAAATATCTGCAAGACCTTACTAAGAAAAGCAGACAAAAAGAGTCTACTTGTTCTCATTTTATAACACAGTGGATCTCAAAGATGTTTGGACGTTACACTGTGTCTGCCATGTTCAGCAGCTACCTTCCTCTGTGTCAAAAGGAAAAAAACCTGCAACACAAAAAAATTAAGTAAAATGCCAAAATAATGACAAGTAAAATATTGTTTTCTTCTTTAGAGTATTCTAAGATACCTGAACAGCAAGGTTTGAGATGGTTTCATATAAACTTTGGTTATCGTTTCATAATGCTAAGTATTTTCAATGAAATCAAACCACTTTCAAATCAATCCCTGCGCAAAGAAAGACTTCCACATATAGGAGGGTATATAGTGTATTAGGTAGACTACCAAATGGGTTGATCACATTACAGATGTTGGAATGCATAAATTTGGTAATTTAAAAATCTCTTTCAAATTCAGGATAAATAGGGTCCCAAAAATCACAGAGCTGGAAGTCATTTGATAGCCATTCCATCCCATTATATACTGTTTGTAGCAAGCACTTGACTAAGGAGTCTTTCAAGATCTCTTCAGACTTCCCCTCAACCTGTCATAGGGCACCACATCCCTTACAGAGCTTCTCCTCATAAGTGACCCTTGACAAAAGTTAAACTCATTGTTGATTTATGAAGCCATCTCGGGGAGAAAAAGAGGAAGAGAGATTGGAGAAAGAGAAAAAGGCCAAAAAAGAAAAAAAATAAAGAACTCTTTTCTTCTTCTGCAGAAACCTTTCTCTTAATGGAGACAACTAAATGTTCATTCACTTTGTCTACTCTGAAAAACCCAGAATCTCACAAGAGGAACAACGAAGCTTTTAATTCAAAACTATTTTCATGCTAGCTAGTACTCTGTTACACAGTAATAAATAATAATAATAACAGCAACAGAAAAAAAGCTGAGGGGGGAGGGGAGAGCAGCTTCAGCAGCAGATAAACTCAGTAATAAAAGTAGCATTGCTGGAGGCTATTATGTTTAAGTATCCACAATGAAATCAACTGCACAGATGTTATCAAACAATCAGTTCTCCCAGCTCTGCCAATCAGCAAAGCCTCAAAATGTTATAACCTAGGCATTTTGTACATAGTGATGGTTTTGTTTCACGTCTGCAAAACTGCATCAAAATTTTATTAGGAGAAAGGCTATTCCCCTTATCCAAGTTATTAAGTTTTCCTTACTGAAGTCATTAAGATCACATTTTATTAATTTATTAGCAAGAATGAGCAAGATTGGAGCATGGACCTAAGTGTTACTTCTTTCATGTTAAAGTGATATTTAAATGCATGAAAGGAAAGCAAAGGAAAATCCTAAAGGAGCTTGTCTGTATCCTCCCAAGATGGCAGCACACCACTTCAGTGAACCTCTGCTCCCAGATAGGGTGAGCTACCTCATTGCTCTCCATGGCATGAAGCAGAAGTGTCCCACCTCTGCTGCAAACCATTTCCTAGCCTTCTTTCAGATTACAGGTCTCATTTAACAGCTGCTTTTGTTCCAAGGTTAACAAGTTGAACTAGCACCTCTCCCATAGCCATTTCTGATGTGAGTACTGTTTTGGTTTTGCAATTCCTCTTTCTATTGTGTCAGATCAAAATCTAAATCGTAGTGATGACAAGGAACATTGACACTTTAAACAGACAACTCTTTATTTAAAGTTGTGATCAAAGCATCAAGTAGCCTAATAAAACCCAGGTGGCTCTATCTTATCATACACCACACTCACTGTTTCAAGTGGCCCGTTTAATATATTTCCAGGTGTCAACAATATAAGGTTTGTTGCCAGTTCATTCAATTCCATCTCTGCTTATGTACCTGGTGCTTTTTTGGTAAGAAGGTCTAATTTGGGGTTTTTTTTTAATTCATAAATACTTATTTTAAGAGTTAGGCTTTTTTTGTCACTGTTGGCAAAACCACAGAAACCAATGTGGCTTTGTATTATACACTATCTACACGAAGCTGAGATGACTACAAAAGGAGATACAAAGTGACTCATGTTTGCAGTAGTTTTCTGGAAGACCATCTGTTTGTCCTGTAAAGTTCAAAAAACTTAACAGAAGCTTTAAAAGACTTCACTTGCATGTTTCAATTATAAACAAAATCAGTATTTTTATAGTTTTAACTGCTTTAGAAAGTCTTCAGCTTTAAAAGGAGTGTAAGCTTTGACAGCAAGCTGACAAAACAAAAATAAACAGAAAGACAGAAAAAATAATTTTATATTTATTCTTCATTTTAACTTTGTGCTTTATGCATCCAAACACACCAATTCCTTTTTCACTTGAAGCATCATTATAAGAAAAGTGGCTTGGAAGTCTTACCCAAACATCACAGAGTCCTGTTATTCACAGTGCTCTATTCTGTTTTCAGATAGCATATTAAAAAGTAAAATTAAGAGCTCAAGTTTCTACATTTGAGGATGGAGAGGCTTTTGTTTTTAGTTCTACACCCCTGCATCAAAGCTGAATTTTACCAGGAGCTCTATCATCCCTCACTCTGCCATTCGTTATTTCAAATAGCATCCTGTGTTCCCCCAGCTTGAAGTACACCAGAATTTCTGACCCGCTATTTGAACAAAACAGAGAATTTTTACATGAAAATCCGGTTCAGAAGTCTAACATTTATAAAATGCTATGGACATTCACCTTTCAAACCCCCACTTGCCTTCCAGTTATAACTACCCATTCAGTTGCCAAAACGGCCAGGTAGAGATGCCAATATTCCGCTGAAAGCCATAAAGACCTGGACATCTAAGCTTACGTGCTGCTTCTAAAACGTTTAAGCAGGTTATGTGTTTGTACAATGTTTAGGACACCCAGAGCCAGCTGACACCTCTGGGCATGAGCAGAGTAAAGCATAAATCAAGTCATGCTTCCTAGTCTGAGCTACACAGCTTTCAAGATGAGAGCAATAACCTTGTTCCAGTTTACATCTGAACACTTCTTACTCCCACCCCTCACACTGTCTCCTCAGCATTCCTCTTCAGCACTGTGTGCCTATTGGCAGCCATCAGTACATGCCTCCAAGTTTCTGTAAGCTTATCAACCCCAAGCAGATCTAGTCTTTTATCAGTAACACACTACTCAATGATTTTTGACACTGTATTATCTAACAAGCACATGACCAAAAAAAAAACAACCACAACTACCACCCACTAAACAAAACAAAACCAAAACCCAAACAAACAAAAAACATCTACAACACATCCAAGGAGGCATTTGATTCCTTTTTTTCATTGTTTGTTTCAAAATTGCTTTTCCTATTCCAGACAAGAATAGCCATGTTTGGTCTAGTTCCTGAATATTTGGTGCTCCAAGCTTGTCTTTCTTGTCCATGATGGGAGCTACGCAACTGGAGAACAACACATCAAGTCTAGACAAATAAAAAATCCAGCCCTTGTAGCTTCAGTTGCTCCTTGTAGAACTCAGAAATGTTTTGCAACGAGAAGAACCACTATGCTCAGAGGATGAAGACCTCCAGAATTTCATGAGTAACAAAGACCTCCATTTTTAAGAGTGCTTGTTGTTCCACTGCGTGAGAAAACTTTTCAAGCCTCAGTGTGTACCAGGAGTGGCACCCAGTGTCCAAACTGCATCCTTACAACAACGTCTTCAATTCCTTTCTCAAATGGTCTTGCCTCATTTCTTTCTTGCAGGCTGAAGCCACAGAACACTAGCAGCTCTATGCTTAAACTGTACATTTCACGAAGAATACTTAAAGTAGTTTGTATAAAGCTTTCACCAAACTTTTTTAATCACCAGTGCATAGATTAATCACGTATTCAACCATTTAACATGGAGAACAAGCATCTAGTCCAGTAAAATGCTTCAATTAAGCCATGCTATTACAGATTCAAACTCTGAATGAAATCAACATTTTCAGAAACTTTGGTCTTTCAACCATACTCAATCGACTTAACAACCACCAGCTGATTTATTCCCATTCATTGGTATAGCTTTAATAGCCTGAAACAGTTTCCCTAAGCACAGGTTTTATTAGAACAGAACTAAAAATCACGTTTAAAATTGGGGGGGGGAAATCACCCTAATTCTCATTGTTTGCAGCCATGCAGGATTTTTAAAGTTCATCTATTTTACTTGGCTGAGACAACTGTGTAAAAATGAGAGTAACAAATCTAGCAAAGAAAGTTCTCTTGTTTCCTCCCAAAACTGAACAGAGGGATAAGATTTAACAAGATTCAGCATCTGGAGTAAGCTATGAAGAAAGTTTACCCCAATCTGCTGCACAAGCTACAGTTTCTACTTATTTTTTTCCTTTCATTATCACAAATAGTTCAGAGTTGCACAAGATGGATTAAGATAAAATACTTAGTGATTAGAACAATTATTCTAAAGCATTAAACAGCTATTACTCTATCAGTAGGTAAGAACATGGTGTGGAACAATACAAACTGCTAAAAAGAAAAAAAAGAACATGCTAGGCAGAAATGAAAAAAAGTCAAATCTATATCCATCTACACGTGGAACTCAAGGTGCAAATACCCCTCTCAGAAATTTGGTCAGTTTTCCTGTTAGACTAGCATCAAAGTCTAAAATTCACCATAAGATCTCTACGCTAAGACAATGAGATCCAACACTGTCCACCTTATTTACTGCTTCACATGCTTGAGAACATCACATGCACCTTTTCAAATGTCAAATGTCTTACAATCAAGTGAAATTCTGCATTCATGAGAACATAAAAGACTACATTTCAGCTATCCTGCAAACATCTCTGAATTAGTTTTTCTTTCTCAACCAAAAGCACAAAACTGGCACAAGTTAGTGAGCGCTCCAAAATCTGATGTTCGGTATTTCTCGTGCCTTTTTAACTAACATGTCTAATTTTTCTGCTGCATAAATGCATGCTATAAAAGCTCCACAATATACTGTATGTATTAAGGGTTTATATATATATATATATATAAAGTATATATATACACACATGCACATGTATATATAAGTACATATTTTTAGATGTATATTCACAGACAAATTGAAAAGCGCCTTCAAATCTCGTTGGATTAGTTTCCCGTTAAGATTTATTTCGGTTCAACGCGACTTCCACTTGCAAAAAACACACACAGCAAATATATCTCCTGTTAGGTGCCTAATATGGCCAGGAAAACAGTTTTGATTATTCTGTGCCTGCTTATGCATTGTCCTAAAAACAATAAGATAGAACAGCAAGAAACTAGCAATTAAAGGAGTCTGAATGCACATCGGGAATCACTAAAATCCACACTAGCTAAGCAAGGAACAATATGACTGATGAATAGACCATATTATATTAGGATTGTTAGCAAGTGTTAAAAAAAAATTATCCTAAGTAGATGTCCCTCATGACCTAAATATACTGCACAAAGAACATGTCTGTCTTGTTTTCTAAACAAGTTTTAAGAAATCTTTCCATTTCTATTGTCGACTGTAACTCCACAATGCTGCATGCTGGCTATAACTATGTGCATCGAGGATTCATCACACTAAACCTACAAACACAGGACTGTTTTACTGGAGAGTAAACAATCTATTTTAATGTGCATTTTCCTACTCCACGAATTTACGCTGAACTGAAGCATGTAATCCAATAAAAGAAATCAAACTGTGTATTCAGCAAACAATGAAGCAAAAGACAAGCTGAAAAGCACAGCAACTTCTCGACCAACACACTACAAACCAAAATATACTTAATGTCCTGAAGTTACATGGGTGAGAACTACTTCATCTGCAATAAAAGCACATTGTAGAAGCAGTCAATAGGGCACTATACAGACTTAAGATCCTAGACATTATTACATGTGCAGCTATGCACCTGGCTCATCTTCAGTAATGTTCTAAAGAAGTTGGGTTTTTCCCCCCCTAAATTTTGCTGTTGTTAAGATTCTATACGCAGGCTTACCAGACTACAGCAAAAGGCAAGATTTGCTCAGTTTGAGCTTTCTCAGTCTCTCCATATATTTTTGACTGCATCACTGGATTTCACCCCATATACTAATTATAAATACTCAATGCCAAAATACAGATCTAGAGGACCTGCTAAGCATTTTTTCCATTTTCTAGCCAAGACTGGTATTTCTCTAACAAAATCCTTTCAGGTTAGTAATCTTTGTGAATCAACTTCTTACCCCTTCAACTCCCCTGCTGAAGTAGGCTCCCTGTTAGTAAAATGGATTTCCAGTCAGTTCCTGAAGTATTCAATTCAATATTCAATACTGAACCATCAATAACGTAAACATGAACAGTACGAACAAAAAAGGTGTCACTTGGGTTTAATGTACTCTGTATCTCTAGCATCTATCATTTTCTCTTAGAGGAGAATAATGCTACATAATTTTTCCAGATTATAAAGCTGACAAATCCATAACAGAGCAAGAAACAAGAACCAAACATTTTCCTTAATTTACTACTATTATTTATTCCAATCAGTTTCTCATACTTTCCGTCCAGGTGTATTGATTTGAATTGTTGTTCAATAGAACCAAAGGCATTTCCTTCATTTTGGCTCTCAGAAAAAAAAAATAGTAGTATGTGGGATTTGTTCATTTTGCCATGCTTTTCTTCAGCTCCCTCAAGTTTATTGCAGCATTCTGCAGGGAAGGAAATGGCTAAATACTTGCATTAGCAAAGAAGGAAAGGAGGGGGAATGGAAAGAGGTAATAATAATGTGTTATAAGAACACTCTCTTCCTCTTGGTCCAGTCACACTGGGAGAAGTGTTACTGAAAGAACAAATATGAGCATAGAGTAAAAATAACTGGCCAAAGCTACAGAGTAACCCAGGGACCACAAGCAATTGGGTCTCTTAAGAAAGGACATGCTACTGACCAAAACAAGACATGCAGAAAGCACAGAAAGAGTGAACAAGGCAGTCCAATAGGCATGTCCACTCCTACAGCACATTATCCAAGACTGGAAAATCATAATCAAGGATGGAGAAATACAAAGGTTTCAACACAACTGACAATGTCATCTTTACATGGTCAGGGATTCCTTCTGGACTGAAACTTTCTCAAAATACAAAGGCAGCCTAAAACTGCTTTTCTACCTTTTAGACACCCAATGCAGCACCTACCTCAGCTGGGTAAGATGAATACAGGATCTACCAGGATGTCCATTATACATTCTAGCAATTTCCTGCAAAAACTGATTCCTTAACACACAAATGGCAATATCCAGACTTTTTTTTTCTGAATTACAGTACAGTGAAATTCAAACACTTAGTAAAAGATAAAGAATACATCTGGAAAACAATAAAAGCCAACAAATTTCACCTTTGCCATATGTTCACAGCAATATCACTCCATGAACTAATCTGTAGTAGAAAAGCTAAAGGAATTATACAGAAGGCTGCTTTTAAAAGGAACTAGAACATTACATATTGCTTGCCATAATATTTCTACAAGTTAATGATAAAACACAAACACAAGATCATTTGCATCTGTGCAATTTAATTTGTGTGAGAATATAAAATATACTCCAGAGTTCCTTTATATTCCCCCAAATGAACAAATAATATGTTACATGAATTTGTAAGACTCAACCTTTAGATTCTTTGTAATTCATCAAAAATTGGTTTTACAGCTTTTGACTGCTCAGGGTAAATAACCTGTACATTTTATTTCTCCCTAATAAATAGTAAGCAGAAAGATTAATGTTTTTAAACCTTTACCACAAACTACAATATAGTCTGATGTCTGATGTAGATACTGATGTCTGAAATCAAACAACAGTTGTTTAACATCTGACTTGACTTTAATTCTTTAATTGGTTATCCTCTCCTGCGCACTTTTACGTCTTTAGTCAAAGTTAAGCTGATTGTATTAGCGAGAAAAATCGACTTTAGAGTAGCTCATTTGTAATATTTTGCCTAAATTGCATGGAAAAGAAATTGGGCATTCACTCTGCTGATCACATAAAAACCCTTGAGTTTCTGCAAGCGTTACAGAACTATGTGAAATATCCATAGGGCAAACTAAACCATCGTGCATCGTGATTACAAATATAAGACAGAACACAAACCATCAAACAAAAATTTCATCCTCAATTCAAAACTCCCAGATAGCGAAATGGTTAAAGCAAAACTGAGCTGGATACAAACTTCCAGCTTATTCTGATTGTAATACACAGCAAACTACCTATCACTTAAGGGAGATGTTTCTCTAACTTCACTTTTAGGATTGTTAAATGATTATTCTGAAGCATAACCACAAAGCATACCATAAAGTTTAGTGTGGAAGTTTGTTAGCTGTAACAATAATGTCCATTGTAATTGTGGATTATTTAAAAAGAAAATCAGAATCACATGTTTTCTTCCCCAAAAAAATGAAAAAAAAAGGGGGGGAAAAAATAAAAGACAGAATATTTCTGCATTTAAAAGCAAATTACACTAATTTCATTTGCAGTAGAATTTTAATGAAGCTGGATTTAAGTAAGACTTTAATATGCCTGGTGCTTTAAAGAGCAAAATTATCTCCCTTTTTTGATTCAAAATTATATGTTGAACAAGAGAATTTGCCTACCACTTTAAAGCATCGCCTCTACAGTAAAAAAATCAACTTGAAAATCCAGAAATGCAATAAATAAAGCATTTCAGGCAATGCATGCAATACTGTGAGTAAAGGAATATGCATTATTTTAAGTCTCCACAGTCCAGCAGTATAAACCCACTTATTTAAGTTCTTAGTTACGCCTGGTAGACTTGGGAAGTGAAGAAGAGAACCTTCAAAACAAGAAAGTTTCTGTTCTGCTTTTAGGATACAGAGACACATATAAAAGTGCCTGAATCCAATGCTACCCCTCTACAGTTCAGGCAGCATGTTTAGACTGAATCAAGAAATGAAAAAAAAAAAGAGAAACCATTGAGTCAGTAGGATTGTATTTAATTCAATGCACTTTGTAACAGTTTCGGAATACATTTGTAGCAAAGATTAGATGAATCTTATCAGATGGAAATAATGTTTATCCCTCTTCTGCCTGTCTGCAAGCCCCAGGTTTGCTGGCTCAGAAGCAGCGCAGCCCGGAGCGCGGTGCGCTGGGTGCGAGTGCCCTCTAACGGGGGCTGCGCCGAGCCTGCTGCTGTCCCGCCGCCTACAGCCACCGCCGGCTGGAAAAGAGCTTTAAAGTGGAGATGAGGATATGCACACGTACTCGTCTCGTTTCTCTGTTGTATTTGATATAACTAAAAGCCCTTTTTCTTGAGCACTTTTGACTACAAAAACATACTTCAAGCTGTATCTGACATAGACAAGTTCAGGTATTTGAACATAAAGGGCACTTCAGACTGTGCCCTTAAAAGTAGCCTTTTGTCTTAATTTCTTCTCGGCCCAATAACGACAGAAACCTCCAGCAGAGGTAAGTCTGCACAGCAGGAAAACTTATGCAAAACATTTAACATGCTGCATGCCTGCTACTCCACTGAACCATTACAACTATGCAAACTGCATCAATATTAGTTTCCTTTTAGGAAACAAATTGAGAACTCACAGTAGTGACAGGTACAAAATAATTCAGGTGTGATTAGCAGCTTCCTTAAAGAACCTTGATTATGTGATATATCTCATTACATGACAATAACCAACCAGTGCACTGCACTATCTGTCCTGGCAACCCAATTAAAAAAAGGAGGGGGGGCCCCAAACGAGACCGTTGTGTGTTTAACAGCTACCTACCCTGTCATAATCATCTGAATTCCTTATATAAATTAATCCTTAACAAGTCTACAGACTATTTAATTAATTTAAAAGATAATTTAAAAAAAAAAAAAAAAAAAAGAAGTTTAAAATTCAATGTGCTTTTTACACAGAGCACAAAAGTGAAATTTCAGAAACGCAAGCACAAATCTGATGGGCTTTTGCCAGCACTTAATAACTGAAAAGTCAACATTTACATAGCATAGGTTTCTTCCTAAATTACTATAGGAACTTACAAAAAAACCACAGCTGAGGAATTCACATGGACTACAACTGAAGCAAGAACCATGGCCATGATTTAAAAGCTTTTGGGTCATCTGCTCCTGTCCTTAGCGAAACAAAATAGAACTTAAAATCCATATAACTGGATCTCTGCTTTTCATAAAAGTTCAGTTTTCTTACAATGAAAGACAATACATGTGACCTTCTCTATTTTTACCAACTGTTACACACAAAGAGAATAAACCTAAACAAAAAAGGAAGACATGTGACAGCTAAAATTGCAACTGCCTTTTCAGAACACAGTTATAGCATGCTCAAGTTCTGTCCTGCAACAATAGAAGAGAAATAGAAGATATGCCTACAAGGATAAATGTTTTGAGTTATAATACCAGCATATTTTAAATAGGAATAACTGGAAGGTTATTTTCCCAAGAAAAACTGACAACATTTAGCCTTGACAGAAGTCTTTACAGAAAGGAGATGAATCAATGCAGCTAGAAGGCTTCTACAGCAATACTAGCAAAAGAAATGAACTTCAGAGTCCATGGGATCCCTGTAGGTGGATGCATACTGCCTAGGAGATTCTGGTTTGACCACACAGAGGTTTCAAGCACCTTAACAGCTTCATACTATCTTTCTAGTTGTGCTCACAAGGCTGTTTGTTGAGCTACACCATTAACCTGAAAAAATATAATTCTACAAGAGAGTAACCTTCTTTATTAAAATGCTTTTTCAAAAGCCCAAACAGTCCACCAAACACCACCACACTTATGCAGTGGCACACAGTAAACTGAAAAGCCTGTGAACCCACACAACTTCAGTCTTGAAGCCTCTATAATGTTAAACCAGCGTAGCAGACCACAGGCTTCACTTCAAGAAAGTAACTTCAAGAACAAGTCTTCCAGTAAAACAGGAGGGGCCTTTACATAGACAACACCCACTGCGCTCTCACTGTACTAGGCAGTAGTTCAAAAGCACACATTCAGTTCATTGCTTTATCTTAAACTAACTTTTCTAAGCATGTTTCTTTTAGCTACCTGAAGCCCTCTCCTTTCGCAATGACAACATATCACAGGTACCTACAACACTGCAGGTAAGGCTTAGCAGTATAAACTGCTGTCCCCCCTGGCCAATTAGGATCCTGAAAAAGTACTGTGTAGGAGCTACAGCACATTCCACTGTACACAGCTGCATTCATGTGAGGCTAAATAGAAGCCATAAGCAAAGAAAATGGTGAGTGGTTTTGTTGCATTATGCAATTTCTAGTTGTTACTGACAATAAAAATAACAACAACCTACAGTACAGAAGATTAAAGAGTCTAATACCTGTATTCATCTAGATACTTCTAACCTGAAAACTCAGTATCAACATTAATTTTCTCAGCAAGAAAGTAAAAACTGGGAATGGAAAGGGGAGGAGAAGGCAGCCATCACCTTTCTATCTGAAGCAAATCAGTGGGAATCTAATGGAAACTCTGAATAGTAATAAAAAGACAGAAAAGTTACAACCTTCTAGAACCTATTTTGATGTATAATTATATAACTGTCTCCGTGTTTCTACTGGCACAATTACCACAGCACTTAATTTATCATCTCAGTTTGCTAAGTAAAGTACTAAAATACATCAGGTTGAAATAAAATCTGCTTCAAAATACCTTATCAAAATAATGTCTCAAGATCTCTAACGAATTACAAGATGTATGCTACATTTTTAACTATTGCTTTCCACAGCAGGAATATAAATTTCCTTTAAACAGGGAGAAGAACTACTCAGTGAATAGCACTGAACATAAAAACAATGTAGTACAGAGGATTGAACTTGACATGTCACTCAGAGATATGATTTATAGACAAGAATAATGCACTTCTTTCTTAGCAGGAAAATAAACCTCATGCATTACCCTTTTCTTTTGGTAAACCTTAACTAAAAGAAAGCAAAACTATGCTCAGACAACAGTTTGGAAGCACTCTAAAGTGGAAGTAACTCTCAGGAAACTGCCTCCACAAAGACAAGTTGGGGTACTGCAACATTTCACAGAAGTGTCTAAGCCAGATTCCTTCCTGATTTTCCCTAACCAAGAGTTGAATTCATCGGGTAGAGGACTGGGTGCAGGGAAGAGTAGGGGTTGTACATGTACAATAACGGAAATTATCTTCTTAAAATTAAAGAACTGTCTTTTGAGAAACAAATTCAATGCCTAAGAGGACTTCAGCGCCCTAGTAAAAAGGAAACACAGTTATCTGAAAATTAATGCCTGAACAAAAGTCCAGAGAGGAGCCCTAAAATATCAGAGATTCATGTTGAAGCATCTTTTGCTGAAGACTCAACAACATAACCCTGTTCTGCAGTTTCGCTCCATTAGCTCACACATCATCAACTAAACTTCACCTACAGATTTCTAACACAGAAAGCTGGACTGAACCCTCCCATCCCCTCCAAAAAAGCCTTGTGCTGCAGCAGGCTGATCTAAGTGTTTAAGACTTCCCTGACAGGAAAATCTTACCAAAAAATTACACTTCTCTCAAAGAACCGCAGGAAGATGACACTGCAGGAGAAACTTTCTAAGATGAAAACCACCTGTGCATTCATAAATGGTAGGCAGTCATCCTAGGTCGATTATAAGAATTACTTCAACCTAAAAAAACCTTCTTGTTCTCTTTAGCTTCTAGAAATTGTCTCATTAAAAACACACTAAGAAAATGTTCTTGCACTAAAAGAACCAGTTTTAGTATAGATTGGTTTAAATAAAAGTAGCACTTCTGCAGGAATCCTCTCGTAGCAAATACTTTAATATTACCTCGGGCGTTAGCAGGAAGAGACAAAATGGCAGCAGAAAAAAGCACATCTAAGGAGATCTGAAGAAATGGTTGTCGCTAACAAGCATGTTATGCATGCATACTTCAAGTTCAAATTAACAATGTTTTCTCAGCACCCTCGAAAGCATGTTTCCTATTAGATTTGCTCAGTTTACAAAAGGAAAACATTAGCTTAAACGTGTCTTGCCAATTATCCAACAGTTTGTTTGCTCGAGTACAACCTTCCTGTACATCAGCAAAACTTCTCTTAACAATGATCACCTCGACATCACACGGCAAATCAGTAGTTTTCATGTAATCTGCTCCTAGAGCTCCTTCAAAATGATATAGAATGAAGTGATTTTGGGTGTATTCATTCAACTGCCAGCATTGCAGATCAGCAGTCTGCCAAAATATAACCACGCTGTGGCTGCTCCCCGTTTCCTTCCCTCAGAAGGAGAGTGTAGCCCCTCAGACAGTGCAACATTCCCTGCATTAATGTAAGATTGAGTATAACCAAAGTCTGCTAAGAACTGCTTTCTGCAGGCTCAGAAACTTGGAATCTCAACATGATTCTTCCTATTCCAGATTCTTAGATGATGAAAAAAACTAAAGATAAAAGCATGCACTAAGGAAGAAGAAAAGACAATACAATGTTATCCTGTCCAAAGAGGAAAACATTAAGGTGATAGAGGAACTGAAGTGCCAAGACCCTTACACTTTCCTTCCATATCTGTGGGCTCTGATATGTGCAAATACATAAAGCAAATTCCGATACTGATACAAGTTTTATGGGAAGGGAGGTGCCCTGTCTGGTTTGGGTTTTAGCAGCCTGAATTTTGAGGTTCTGGCATATAACAAGGGATTTCTTTGTTGGAGTATCTTTATCTAGAAGAAAAGAAAAAGAAGCTTTTGAAAATTTGGCAGGATGGTGGTGCAGAGAAATATCACTCCAGGGAAATCAAACAAGGAGTGTTTATAAAACATTACTGTTTTTCACATTGGCAAGACAGAAGACAGCTCTATAAGGAGCTTAAAAGGGCACATAATGCTCAGCTGGCAACCTTCAGAGCCATTTTGTTTGGGTTTCCATCTTCCCTACCCTCTACCACATAGGTCAAACAAGCCATAAGTGAAGGGAATGCAGAATGAACATAAGCACCATGCATTTCCTGAATGGTTCAGTCTACTTAACTGTATTTCACTGAGAAGGATACAGACAGAACCTCTCTGTTACCCATACAGTAGAGGCTAGGGAAGATGAGAAGTAATACAAAATGACTCTTGAGGTTGGCTTACAGAGTTCAGCAGTCAGGCTGCCCAACTTGGCTGCAAATGCCCTATCCCTGCTAGAGGTGTGTATCAGCATCACTAAGAGGTTCACTTTCCATTCTGGGTGCAGTTCACTCTGTTTTCTGTGCTCTTAGCACAGGAACAGAAGGCTGGCAAGCCAAGGCATCCAGGTGAGGGAAACTCCATAGGCATTGCTTTTTGCCCCTTACTTAACGCCAGGATTACTGCCTACTTGCTAAAGAAGGGAAGATGAAAGACTACAAATAAGAGTCACTATCTTGGAAGGAAGTTTCTTCCAAGCAGGAACAGTTGAACCTTGAATATCAGATCACAGGCTTACAGCTTCAGCATAGCAGTCATCAGTTTCAGAGATGGATTCATCTCGCCATATAAGAAATTTGTTTCACAATTTGCTCACCTATCAGCTACATGAAAATAATTCAAGTATGCTCTGCAGGAAAAACTTAGCATGGGCTCCAATTAAAAATGTAGATTATTCTGATCATTTGAAGAGTTCCAGAAAAGAAGGAATCTTTAAAACATCCTTACACTTTAATAAAATACAGGTCTGATTCAAGTACCCTATTAATGCATAACAATTTAGACTCCCTCATGTTGTTGTTTTTTTCATATAGCAAATTGTACAATCCCAAAACAGAAGCAATAAAATAGCTAAGAAACCTTAACAAGTGGCAAAGCAGTCTAAAAATTGTTTCTGTTTTAAAGGCAGGCTCTGGGATTCTTTTGTAATAAGATAAAATATTAATTTAATACTATGTATTCCCATTACAAGCAAGTAAAAGCAGTTTATAAAGTAATCTTGCTCAAATGGAATTATCAAAATTAGATAGAATCAAGCTTCTAACCACAAATACTTTGACAATATTTCCTTTTCACTTACTTTTGAAGTTAGTCTCTCTCTGTAAGCCCTAACAAGCAAGCATTTCTACTAGTGTCATTAAATACACACACACACATATATATAGCATAGCAGTAACAAAACATCACCAGGACTATCAAGGAAACACCAAGACAAATAGAAATCACTGATGCTACTTCTAGATCAGTTAAAATATCACCCAGATTTCAAGTTAACCAAGTTAAGAGTGTCTTAAGCTTAAAAAGATCTGCTCTCTAAGCTTTCAGTGAGTAGTTAACATGAATAAATAAATCCACAAAGAGACAATCTATATGCCTGACTACATACAGACATATATTTATGCATACATACACATAGACTGGAAACTAATGGCATTTCCTGTGTGGACAGTCTTGCTCTAAACTAAGTGCGTCTATACAATGCAGTATTTAGCTCTACAACTTTCCTGACACAGAGAAGACTTAGGTGGATAGTCAGGATAGCATTGCAGGTAACCCACTGATTCCTCAAGGCAAATAAAAACTTCTGATCACATGCAAGCTTCTGGTCACCATGAAAAAAAAATACACACATAGAGATTTCTTTTTTTTTTTTTTACCTTCATCAAAGTCTGCATCATCCTCTGTGTGCTGAGGGAAAGGGAAGCAATTGGTGATTTCAAGTCTGTCATCCACCACAAGACCCAGCAGCACTCCCTGGACCACTTCATTCCCCTGTCCTTCTTCTTGGTAATGTTTAATGATCTTTAGCACAACCTAGAACACAAAACAAGACAATCATAATGTGCTTTCTGTCTTCTAACTACCTATTAGGGATTTTTAATTCCTTAAGTGTTGCATAAATCAGAGCTGTAAACCAAGTGAGCTATTGGCTTAAACACCAGCAATTTTAGCACAGGTTGAAGAGCAGTGTTATAGGAGAGTAAGAGAGACCATTAAATGAATGGCAAAAATGCAGTTCTAAACCAGTTTTCTGAAACACTCTTTTAAAATGAATTACTGATCCTTTCCACTTTGCCTTGTTGCTTTAACTGTTAAAAGCTATCTTGCCAGGGCAATAAGCTCCCTCCTGAGGAAAACATTGTACGAGAAACCAAATTCCTTGAAAGTAACTATGCAGAAACCAGTAGGGATTTTTTTTTTAAAGGTACAAAATGCATCAAATTTCAATTGCATTAATCTTCACTATTATCTCTCATTATAGCTTTGCTTCAGATGATAGATTAATTTATATTTTGTATACAGTGTCATAGGATATTTAAGAAAAATGAATAAAAGAAAGGGGGAAAGGAGGAGGAGAAATTACTCCTATTTTTAAGATAATTTTCACTTTCTTCCTTAAACCTGAACTCAAGGAATAGGATGAACACTCAAAACCAGCCAATAATTTGCTAGAAATGCTTTACACTTAGATTTTATGTTTAACACTGAGAACCAGAACAAGGTAAGACACTAACCCCAAACATTCAACTTGAAAGAACATACACTTTGTTCAGCACAAGTGGGTTTTATTTCACTAGAGCCTAAGCCATCCAGCCAAGATGCACCAGAAAACATCTGAGGACTACACTGTCATGAGAGCAATGCTACTTTAATGTCTGTTGGCAAACAACAGACAAGTCTAATGGATTTCAGCTCAACCATCCTGTGAATATTTTACAAGGGGGGTAGGGGGAGAAAGTTAAGCTCGTATTTACATATCAGGAACAAATATCTGTCCCTATCTTTCTCCTTCTTTTGTTTAGTAAAACCTACTGTCACAGCTACAAAAATATCATCAATGAATTAAAGTACCACAACATAGGTTACATGGAAGAAAAAAGTGACTAGAAAGGAAATTCTTTACCAATACATTGCCTCCTTGGAGTAAAATGGGAAAACAAGACCTTCACAATCACCCTGCTTGGGGAATGGGGTAAGAATGGAAAAAAAATATTTTCTTCCAGCTAAGCTGCATATAAATATCAAACAGGCCTAACCCCACTGATTCCTTGTTTACTCACACTCACTTGGGTGTTCTCCCCCATCTAGAGATACTTGCACTGAAGCTGCTCCATCACAGGTAGGTAACACCATTTTGCCCCAGTATACATTCACATCCGTCCCTCACAGAATTACAGAATGTTAGGAGTTAGAAGGGACCACAAAAGACCATCCAGTCCAACCACCCACCCTGCCAGAGCTGGGTCACCTAGATTAAGTCACACTGGAATGCATCCAGGTGCGTTTTCAATGTCTCCAGAGAAGGAGACTCCATAACCTCTCTGGGCAGCCTCTTCCAGTGTCTTGTCACCCTCACAGTGAGAAGGTATTTCTTTATGCTCACATGGAATCTCCTATGCTCCAGTTTGCATCCATTGCCCCTTGTCCTGTCATTGGACATCACTGAGAAGAGCCTGGCTCCATCCTTCTGACACACACTCTTCACATGTTTATAAACATGAATGAGGTCACCCCTCAGTCTCCTCTTGTCCATGTAAAGAGACCCAGCTCCCTCACACTTTCCTCACAACAGAGATGTTCCACTCCCTTAGTCAGACCCTTTGAGGCCATATTCTTTTATCCAAATTGTCAGAATAAGTCTACAGAGCAGAGAAACTAAGTACATTGATAATTTAAATTGTATATCTTGGGAAACTAATAAGGAAAATTAAGAGGGTAGAATTTAACGGTGCTAAAAGCAGTTCAGCAAACACCAGTCTGGAGTCACCTGGATGCAGGAGATGGATGTCTTCTACCACAGAGCCTGCACATAAATAATATTCAACTTGCATTTAGTGTTAAGTTTATCATGTATCTGCAATGAGCTCTGTTTTCCGCAGTCCAAGAATCCACAACCAACAGGACACGTTGCAGCACAGCATGTTCTTTGCCTGCCATATAACTATTCTCAACAAGTTTACAATCTTGTAAGCATCACTTTTTCCACTTTTTTTCTCCTCATTTGCCCTTGAGTTTTCTATGCAGGCTGACTGCTACTGTGAATCCTGTTTGCCTGTTTGATTCCATTCCAGAAGCATTTGTCATACAATGCCAATTTTATTGCAGCATTTCTGATGATAACTGCTCACAGAAAGCAGCCACAAATGAAGTGAGTATGGGCTGTCAGAGATTATCAATGATTTTTCAGAGAGATAAAACTAGAAGTCCAAATCTCTTAAAGGCTAACCATATGCCCCAGTACACAATGAAGTTATTACACGAGTCTGCAATTTTCCATCTCCAGCCTGACGACTACAGCAGATATTATCCAGGGAAATACAAACCCCAATTTAGGCCTATCTGCAAACTTGTTTTCCAATGGAGTCTGAGAAAGAAACTCCTTTAGAAAGAGAGGTCATGATCTTACTATTCTAAATGTCACACCTGTTAGCAAGCTGGAGAGATTCAGGTTTATGACTTCACTGGAAAATACATTAGCTACTGAAATAATTTATAAAAAGATAAATGAACAAGTCTAGAGAAATGCATCCAATGGCACAGGATTCTTCTTTTCATTCTGTTCTTTGTTCTGCTGAGTTTTATTTAGCACATTAAGACACAAGTCTTTAGTACAGCAGGCTCTTAAAACTTGGATTGAAAAACCTGCCATCAAAATACTACCATATGAGCAAGCAGCAAACATGCACAGGAACTCGTGTTTTAGTACTAAAAACAGATCTTCAAGCATGAACTAAAACTATTTCTCTGTGCTAACAAGACCAGTTTCAAACGTGTAAAATGTCATTACCATTTGTTTGCTAGTCTAGATACAACAGGAAGAGACGATCACTATACAAATGACAATGCCATTACTCTTACCAATTTAACTGCACAAACCAATGCTTCATATTGAGTAAACCACACATCCCCCCAAAAATGAGAACTTTTATCAAGGCATCCCTTCCCCCCCCAAAAAAAACCAACCCAAAAACCAACAAACTATATTTATGAAGCATCAGAACAGAACCTGAACAGTTTGGTCTGAAAATAAACGTAAGCAATGTTAATATAAATAATACAAGTAACAACACACTGAGTAATACAAATAAATCTTTCCAAGTGACACAGGAAAAAAAATCCCAAATATATGAACACCAGTATAACCAATCTTTCATCCCACACTGATTCACTTTCCAAACTCCCATCCACCTATTCATCTAATAAGAGAGATTGTCTCTTTGGTTTTACATAGGCCTTGGATCCTTCGTGGCTTAGATAAGCTTAAATACTACTGCTAGACACGCTCAGCCCTTTCACTGCTGTTAGGTGACATCAGCAGTAACCAAACCACATTTCAACTGTTACTGTTATTTAAGTAATTCAGCTGGCCAACCAGGAAAGGCTATGTACTCAAGTACAAAATGTAGCAAGTAATTTGATTCACCAATTATAAAGGAGCAAGCAATCAGCTTTCTAAATTCTGATACCTCTGAACACACAAGTCAATAAACATATGCATCTTGATTTAGTAAATACATTTACTATGGAAGTAATACCCAGGTACACAAAGACTCATTAGAATAAAAATAGTATACAAGTACCTCCTAAATAAAACTCAAGAGTGCCCCAACCTTGTAAATTTATTGTTCAAAATACCAAAGTAATTAAATCACTTGGACTAGTCTCCTGTCAAATTTTAACAGCCACTAATCCTCAATTAACATTTTTTTTAATAAGGCTGCAGTCAGGCAATGCTTCTAATCTTCAAAGCATTGCTCAAACGTTAAGAATTAGGTCATAGCTCAAAAAACAGAAGAATCATTATGAAACTACTAAAAACTTCAAAGATATATATTTTAGCTGTAAGAGCATAATGCCAAATTTTAACTTTGGTTACGTCCCAACATCCCAATTGCAAACTTCAAAAGTTTGTGTCTCAGAGTTGCAGAAATACCTATAACATGAACCATCAGGAGCCTTTGAAGGGTCCTGAGAAGATTCTGCCGCAAGGACATGTATATGCTAAAATGCACATTTTTGTACTTCTCTAAAGAGAGACAACAGCAAATCAAAGCATGGAGGATCCATTTATCACTGTGCTCAAGAGAGCTTGAAGTCACCATATTGAAACGATATTTCCAGTCCCTGTGCTTGTCTCTTACAGATGTGATATCAAATGAGAGACAGCTTCTGTTAGCCCCTTGGATACATGATGTAACAAGCCAATTTACAGTCTTAATTCAAGTATTTAAATCTTTTTGAATGCTTACAATTTTTTCCCACCCAAGACAGCTTTGTCGGCACAACCACGAGCACCAACTGCCAGCATCTGGGGAGAGGATGGGGGGAGAGTGTAAATAACACAGTTGTGTAGTGCTTTTCAAACCAACCATAACCAACATGGCCATCAAATGTGGAAGGCGCCACGACAACCACATCCTCTCAGTATTTAACACTAGTGAAACTGTGATCAATATTTAGCTTGGCAAAAGAGTCTCAAAAGCTACTACAGTTTAATATATTTTGGATACATCCATACCACACATGGATCCTTCTCCATATGAATTCTTAAAACTCAAACCATAAACTTCTACATTTAAGCGTTACAGCATGAACAATTTTACTTAAATTCCCAGCACAAAGCCCTAGGTTAGTGTAGTTTTCTCAGTATCTCAGATGTCACTGCCAACAAGTTGTGCAATTGAGCTTGAATTAATCTAAAGAATGTATCTACCTCCCTACAACTACCTGAAGGGAGGCTATAGCCAGGTGGGGGTCACTCTGTTCTCCCAGGCAACCAGCAACAGAACAAGGTGACACAGACTCAAGTTGTGCCAGGGGAGGTTTAGGCTGGATGTTAGGAAGAAGTTCTTCACAGAAAGAGTGATAAGCCATTGGAATGGGCTGCCCAGGGAGGTGGGGGAGCTGCTCTTCAAGAAAAGACTGGATGAGGCACATAGTGCCATGGTCTGGTTGATTGGATAGGGCTGGGTGATAGGTTGGACTGGATGATCTTGGAGGTCTCTTCCAACCTGGCTGATTCTATGATTCTACCTGATACACATAAAATGTATATACGGTACTCCTGGAAGAAGAAAGTGAATCTCTTTAATACTGTTTTATATTAATTATTTAATGCTAGTTGATGTGTTTCATTAACTTGTGCTAAGTATATGACACAGTCGTGCACAAACATCCTAAATTGGACAGACATGGATTTGGTAGATGGACAATTCAGTGGATAAAGAACTGGCTGAATGGTTGCACTCAAAGAGCTGCAGTTAACAGCTCAATATCCAAGTGGAGACTAGTGACAAGTGGTGATCATCAGGGGTTGGTAGTGGTATCCCAGTACTGTTTAATGTCTTTATCTGTGACATGAATGGTAGAATTGAGTGCACCCTCAGCAAGTTTTCCAACAACACCAAGCTGTGTGGTGTGGTCAACACACTGGAGGGAAAGCCCACCATGCAGAGGGACCCTGACAGGCTTAAGTGGCGGGCCTGCATAAACCTCATGAAGTTCAACAAAGCCAAGAGCAAGATCCTGCTCATGGGTTGGGGCAATCCCAAGCACAAAAGAGAAAATTTAAAAGAACAAGATTAGAACAAATTGCAGTGAAATGTGGGAAATCTTACTGTTTTCTAATAGATCCAGAGGAGGGTTTAGGGTTTTTCATTGGGTTTTTTTTGTTTGTCTGTTTGCTCAGCAGGTTTTGTTTATTTGTTTGCTTTTTTGTTGCTTTATTGGGTTTTTTCCTTCCTTTCCTTACACACCACAGATAAATACTTATCCTATACTCACAAAACACAAGTTCTGGAAATTGACCAAGCACAAACCTGACTTGAGCTGATTTGTCTCCTGGCTATAGCACTATTTGATAAGACAGCAACAAAGTCTCTCAACTTTCCTGTCAGGAGAAAAGGACCTCTGCAGTAAATTAAAGATACCACTGCAACACTTAAGAGTACGAAAACACATGTCCAATATACATAACGCTCTCCTCCAGATGATTAAGGAGACAGATGTTTCCAGGCACGCATAAAAAATTCCAACTTAATCAATGCAGTCCAACCAAACTTGTTCTAGAAAGTATCCAAAAGCATCTAGTAAGCATCCAAACAGCACAAAATCAATGGGTTGATACCCTTGTCCTTTAGGTGCTGGATATGAAACTTCAGGATGCAAGACTGCCACCACAAAGTTGTGCCATGAGGTGAACTGAAGATTATAGGTGAGATTGAATTTTTCATGTTACCCCAGTTGTGAGAAATATGACAACCTCTATTGACAATGAAACCCTAAGTTCACTTCAATGCATATTCTAGCTCATCTACAGAGAGTTTTTAAATCTTCTAGACTGTCTGGGTCAAAAATACTGATTTTTGACCATTCCACATACAATGTCTAAACATTTACTCTTTTCTTCCTTAACTTTGGAATAAAAGCTCTTAAAAATCATGAGACTAATTTTATCTCAGAAGAAGCTAAAAAGAAAAATAATTTTAAATAACAATAGTTTAAAAAGCCTCACATTGTTTTCCATTAAGGCCTTCAACATGTTAAAAGCAATTGTTGTGGCAGGTATCTTCAATCCTGACAAGTAATCAGAAATACTTAATCTGTGCAAAATGCAAAGCCAAAAGGACAAGGCTGAGAAGACCTAAGAAACAAGATGACTTTTTAAAAACATTGCCTCTGAACAGCAAGTTCAGAAATAAGGAGTCTTAGCCCTCAGCATTCTGTCTAGCAACTATGAGAGTCATCCTTTGGATACAAGGCCTCAAATGACCCACAGCATTTTACCTTTATCTTGACCAGCTAGTCTTAACACCAGCATTTACAAAGCCATTGAAAATACAGTTCTTGGAATAGTAAGCTTAAATTTTATGTCACTCAACAGCTAATAAACACCAGATGTTAAAATCTTGTTTCTGAACTCAACAGAAAATTGGGGCCTAAAAACAATAATTACATAGGAGGCACAGAAGAATGATGCATGCCATGTCATACTACCTCAATGAAATGCAAATATCAAAATCTCTTTCTCACATGAATGGAAATTTCCTGCAGTGGTGCCTGAATTCAACTATCATGAACAATGCATATTGACCTGAGGGGGTCCTCAAGCAGGGTACTACGTATGATGATACTACACACAATTTTACATGGACATTATAGATCATAGAATTCTGTTGGTTTTGTCTCATGGAGGTCCTCAGTACCAAATCATTTTGGAAATCCATCTTGAACTATAGGGATTTTTTCTTTTTTTCCTTTTTTTTCCTTTTCCTGAGGAGAGGCATAGGAAGCAAGGGAGGAATAGTACAGGAGCGTGCAACATTTGAGTACTTTTGAGTATCAGGAAGCTTATGAAAATCTTTTTGTTCCCCGAGTGACTTATGTTACATCAGCTGGTATCATACCACCTACTTCACTTGCAACCCTCAAGATTTAAGTACAAACATCAGTAATCTTCAAAGAGTGCAGCTCCACAGTACATACATTAGGCTGAAGAAAACAACTCAAATTATAACTGATTATTGATTTGACATTAGTATTTTCACTGATTTCTTCTTGGTTTAGGAACCCTATTACACTGTAATTGTAGGAATCTCAATTGTTTTCCATATTACTTCCTTCTTCATGAAGTGCTCATAGTCATTTGACTCAACACTTTGCTGTGGGTCAGTCTTTTTTCCAGCAGTACAGAAAAGGCAGCAATATCCATACATAGCATTATGCTAGACAGAATGTATCTTGCCACTTCATCTCAGTGAGTAGCTGACTGAGCACAAGTGAAATCTAGTGACAGGACAAGAAGCATTTTATCATTCCTTCCTAAACATCAACTGGTTATGTGCTGGAAAAGCTGTACCTTGCTTACCCTGAAGCTCAGTCTGGAGAAAGTCATTCCATTCCTTTTTGTTACTCTGCCACACATTCAATGCAAACCAAATGCAAAGCTTAAAACACCACCTGCTAATGCCCCATATGAAATGCTTTGTTAAGCATCCACTCTTCCAGTTGTTATTTCTTCTCTTTAAGTGGGTGGGAAAACCAGTCTAATGAGAACAGAGCCTTCCTCTGTGGCAGCACAGCCCACCTGCTGCATCTTCCAACAGTTCCAGTCTTTCAGAGAAGGTGGTCGTTCACACAGTGCAAGTCCAGGCTCCCTAAGGACACTGCCAAATGATTGACACATATGTTGTATGCACTGAGAGCACACCCAGTTGCTGTAAACACAGGTTACATTCTCCAAATTATAAAGATCACAGATTTGATATAAAAACAGACCCAGAACATGAAATAAACCATTAATTAATACCCAGAACTGTTAAAATCTGATATAAATAGGTGGGTGTATTTCAGCCTGAAGAACTGAAACAGTACAGACACTAAGCCGGTTTCTGTACAAATACAACTTCAGAAGGGGTGATTACTGGGTTTTGGTTGGTTTTTCATAGGCTATGTTTTTTCTTGATTCTGCTAGGAACTTAATTAGCTAATGTCTTGTAGGTACCATGAAACATCTGTTTAAGTCATCTATTTACTCATGTCCAAGCGAGCTGCTTGTTCATGCAAAGGGAAAAAGTTAAACAGAAAATGCTGTGCACTGAAGGAAAAAGTCATTAAACAGTGGAGAAAAGTAAAGTTTAATAAAACAGAGACACAGAAAAAATATCTAGTGCTAATCAAGGTGCATTTTACCAAACTGACTAATCTCTTCCCAATTTCTTTTTCTTTTTTTTTTTTTCAGACTGCACAACTGTTCAGGTTAACAACCATCTCCAGTGGTGTTCACAACACACTGGTACACTTTAAATATGACCTCAATGTAAGTAAACATGCACCATGACATTCATGTGTTTAAATTCTCCATTGCCCTGTTCACACACTGCTATAACATATTTCTCTGCAATACAAAGCTTCACACACTGCTATAACATATTTCTCTGCAATACAAAGTTTCATAACACATTTCACAGTACATGGATTCATGCTTATTCCCATGGAAACCGTCAGGGCCACAGGCACTGCAGAATCACTTCCTTGTAGAAACATTTTTATAAGGCAGCCCCAGGATTTCAATCGTATGAGCAGGAGGGCATGAGATATTATTAGCACACAATTAGGAGGTAGTGATAGGGCTGTAATAAGACTAACATCCAAAATTCTGCTAGCTGCAACTGAGATGGAGTATTTCCCCAGGACTACTTAGTGTATTATTTCTCCTATTTCACAAATCTCACCAAATTCAAATCTTTTGAAGACATTCAGTACTTTAGACAACCTTCATAAATTGCTAAAACCATTTATATTTATTATTTTTAATGAAATCAATACCTAACCATCATTTCAAGAATGAAATCTGATTAATATACTCCTACAGTGCACAACATATGGAAACTATATAGAAACAGTAAAGGCAGACACTGTTTCACTTTCCATTCAATGCAGAGCCTTATGCTTATACTTCAACATACAGCTGATAAGTATGTTTGTGTATTAGTCAATCACCATGATTCAAGTAGTCACGGTGCTCACTGAGCTAGCAGTGTATTTCTAAGTAAAAGGTTTTTCTCTTCAATATCAACTTCTAGCAGCTTCTTATAAAAAGATTTAAAGATGACAGCCAAAAGCAGCAGTAGAAAATTTTATTTAACAGCCTATTTTTTATATCAGATTGTGCCAAACTTATCATTTTGAAGTTGAAGAAAAACTGCAAGATAGTTACCCTTATCTATTTGACCTTCAAAAATTAGTAAAATAAGGCAGAGCTAGATGGGGAGAAGGGAGTGGTGGATGAGCTGAAACTACTGCTCTTTTTCAAAGACCATACCCTGCAAAGCAGAACTGGAATAAAAATACTACTTATGGGCGTGTCTGAAAATCACAACTTCCACATGTATTCAACATATGCTTCCAAGAAACTAGTAAAATCCCTACTGGACACGACTTCCATGTCATTTTAATAATTTACTACCTTCTGTGAAACAATTTTTTCCACATTTAAGCACTGGTGAATGCTTGGTTATGTGCTAAGGGGCTGCAAGAGACAGATCCACCTAGTAACAGGTAGTGCAATCCAGAGAACCAAGCCTTGACTGAGATTCAGTTTTCCTTCTGACTTAAAGTATAAAATTGAGGAAGAGACAAAAGTCTGTTTGTTCATTTCAGCTTCCCCATCTTTCAAATACAGGTAAGACTTCCCTTTGTATCACCATCTGACAGCCATGTGAAAGCCACTTCCCAAAGAGCTCCATTTCTATTAACAACTACTGTGACGGTAAGATTAAAAACAACCACTCTGATTTTATCACTTAGAGCACCAATGGATAAGGCTTTTAGATTGTTCCCAGAAAGTCATGATAGTTGCAGTAAATACTCTATTTGTCATCTAAAGTCATAAAAGCATGAAAACATACTTTCTTCATTTCTAATAATGCAATAGCAAAAAACAACTGAGTCCTAAGTGCTCAATACTCAGCCCTCTGTTAATGAAGAATTTTATCAATGAGTTTGCTTCTTTTCCTCAGATGGAAAAAACCCCAAATACTGACAAGAAGTGACTTACACCTCCAACCATGATCATAAATAAGAAGGGGACTACACTTGCTTAATATGAATAGGTATGTATATTGTATATTGCATATTGCACAGACAGGATGTGAAGCAAATGGACTGTAAAGCAGGATATGATGTTTAAGCACAACCAAACCAGAGACCGATGAGCCTTATATGCTCAAACATGCTAACTCTTTTTCCAGTAAAAGACACAACATTTACACAAGAATTAACCTGTGATTGCATGCACACAGCAAAATTCAAGTGCATCTTCAAACTTCAGCAAGTAAATAAGTCTCTATGCTGACTTTAAAAGCAGACTAGGCAAAAGAAATTAATGAAATGCTTTTTTCAAACAAGTAGCCACATACAAGTCCTTCAAGAATATCTCCACACTTACTCCTAAATAGTGTTGTGTAAGAATGCTACCAGACATTATCCAAGTTAGGTACGTTATATTGCCTTTGCTCAGTTCTCTTGATAGTAGATTACCAGGTAATCTTACAAAAAAATATTCTTCTACAAGCCCAAAAATTTCCAATTTATTACACTGACAATTTATTTTCTTTCCATTAAAATCATACCATGTTGTTATGTGGTAACAAACTGCTAAGCATTATTTCTGAAGGAAGTTAAACCAGGTACCACATCTCTTCAATCCTCATGCTGGCTGAAAATTAAAGTATGTAAGAAGAACACCATGCTCCAAAGTGTGTCATCACTGAGCATGTATTTTGAGCACCTGTGTAAATGTGGAAAAATAACACACAAAGCAATCATACAAAAAAATGCCTCTAGAAGCTTTAATACCATCCACAGAAACAATAAGCTGAAAATACATCGACTTTTTTCAAAGATAAGGGGCAAAAAATGGAAGACTCACTCCTTTTTTAATGAGGCTGCTCATAAAGTCTGTAAAATTATTTAAAGGGTGGAACAAAAAACCCTAAGATATAAGGCATAAAAGATGTTCATTTTATACATAAGGCCTTTCAGTATAGGTACCCGCTGCTTTTTCTACTTCTGGCCTGCTGCATCTCGTATACTTCCCTCAATTACACCATGCTGCATGTCAGCTACAAAGCTCTACTTTTGTTACAATAAACTGGAAACAAGAAGAGGGTATTTAACATGTTTCACTGTGCAAGAGGACATAATGCATTGTCTCAGCAACAAAGTCAGTCGCCTCCCAACTCACAGGTGGCCAAGTCAAATTTAACACCTAAATAAGAGACAAAGCCAATGCTTATTGTCACATTTGTTTCCGACTTAACGTTTTAATCATTAACATGCAGTAAATTATCTGCAGGATATTTGGTGGAAACACTCTTTTCCTTGGTATTAACAGTCAAACAAGCATCACAAGAGTGCAATTTACTGTTTTCAACAGACACACATACATAACTACAAGGCAAGGCATCAATTTGATATGCACTGAACAGGAACAAAAAACAATGGAAAGTTTAACTACTGATGACAGCAGCATAGAGGGCAACACATTATTTCTCCTTGCACACTGAGGGGGGGAAAAAAAAAGGCTGCTCTGAAATAATATTTTCCCCTTCAAGTCTTGAAGTGTAATACTGTTCAACACATTATAGCCACCTCCACATTTAGATTAACTCCTTTTGTCAGCACACTAGTTTCACGGCATGAAGCGATACCAGATGTTCTGGTTTTAAATGCCTCACTAGAGTATACTTACACTGACACGTAGTAGATGCTGAGTGCACCAACACACTCTTACAAATCATTTAAAGTTTGTGCTCTATCAGCAAGTATACCTGATATTCATTGACAAAACATACTGAAATTTTAATCCTCAGACCGTGATGTGGGTGCTTCACTAAGCCTGAGAAGTGTTATATTCCAAGAAGGCTTTTGCCCCTTCAACTTGCTATTCCCTAACAATGCTCTCTTCTTAATGGAAGCACGGATTATGTGTCAGAAGTTCCCCTCTGGTTTAGATTCATGCAATTCATTGTACCTCAAGATTAATAGAAAGTACATACGTATCACTCAACTAATACAAAACATTTCTGTCCTCTCCATGGTTCAAGGCATCCATGAACACATCAAGCTAGTATAAAATTCACACACTAACGCTCCGTGCCAGCAGAACCCCATCTAAATTTTCAGGGAAACAGGGCAAGTAAAAGTCAAAGAGATTAAACTTCAACTTAAAATTCCATTGGATTCCTTTGGAGGAAACACAAAACACAATGCAGCCTGAAGGACATTATACTCTAAAATGCTGTTTTACAGCTCTGCAACATCAAGAAACTGTACAGAGAACACAGGCAGAACACACAGTCTGGGCATTCTTGTGAAGTCCTCAAAAAGGGTAAAGGAGAAGTGAAAAAAGCACAGGAACAGCTAGGAAAAGTACAATCTTCACAACTGAAGAAATATCATAAAAATTAGCCAGGTCAATGCAGGCTCCACTATTATTACTAATTATTCAAACACTAAGGAAATGGATCACTTTCTTTCCAAGAATACCAAGAGTTGACATTTTTAAAAGTACTTAAACATTTGTGAGATGAGTATCAAAAATCAATTTTCAGTAGAGAGGGTACTTGATTTCATTTACAATGATCAAACATATCATCCTAAAGAGCTCCTCACCCAAGAAGCTAAGCTTTCCCTATTAATAGCTGGGGATACAAGTCTATCCAACATATGCTGGTAAATGGCTGGTAATAAGAAAACAAGGCAAAAGCAACTTAAGATACTACAACTACAGGAACTAATGAGCAACAATGTTAGGGTGGTTTTAAAAAGGTAGACTTACATGGTTTTATGTATGTTTAAAAAAAAATGAAGTTAAGAACCTGTACATACCATAGATGAGAATACAAACCATTAGGCACACTACTACCATCACCAAATCAGAGATGATGTAAGGAAGCTTAAAGTAACAATCTGATTAAATCAGTCATATCTGACACAAGAGAAACACCTACACTATGGCCACACTTGTGCAAATGCAAAGCCTACAACTTCTACCCATCTCTTGACATATTTATGTTTTAGCCAATGTATATTTGTATTTAATATAAACAAAATGACATGGATAGCTAAAGGCTTAGCTTAAGTTCTCTACAAGCTTTAAGAAGCACATCTAAATACATTCTCAAAGACTCGTAGAATTAAGTAGCTTCAACAAATATTACCTGGCAGTATTAATATGGCCTCTAATTCTCATCTTTAAGTTTGATGACCTAAAGATTCAGCAATCTTTCATCCTTTGCTATCCATGTGCTTTTCTGCACATAGGCTAAGATAATTGTGTATTGGATCACTTCAAGGAAAACTTTTTATCTCAACATGCACTCTCAATCCAGAGTGTTTTTTATGTTACTTTTCCCTCCAATCCACAGGGTTGAGGGAGGTTGTGAGAGCAAGTTGTGCTAACCCAGGCCTGATCTTAATCTCTTTAAGGGACATGTCAGTTCATCTCTGCCTTCAGTTTTACATCTTGCCTGATATCACTACTAAAATTGTGAAAACTGCAGAAATATGCCAAGGAGGCTACTTTAGTTGCTACTTTAGAAACTAGAGAAAGGTTAGAAGCTGCATTAAAAAAAAAAAAAAAAAAAGGTCTAGAAAAATCTCAAAGATTTCATGGAAATTCAGAATCCCTTATTAGGATTACACTGTTTCCTAGTACTTCTGATAGGGTAACTTAAAAACTGGAGAATCTACATGCTGCTTCATTAAGCAAAACTAAACTTCCAGTTATCCTAGGAATACAAGAGTACAAGTTCCCAAGATCAGGTTAAGTAGCAACAGG
The DNA here is from genome assembly GCF_026170545.1 of Melanerpes formicivorus. Classification (NCBI taxonomy): domain Eukaryota; kingdom Metazoa; phylum Chordata; class Aves; order Piciformes; family Picidae; genus Melanerpes; species Melanerpes formicivorus. The sequence goes on along the minus strand of NW_027142423.1, from coordinate 2,735,312 downwards.
AAGCCAGCCAGCAAATGAAGAACAAGAGACTCACACCACCCTACAGCCAGCAATCTGCTACTTCCAGTACCACAATGTAATACTAAGCCTAACTAATGTTATACCACACATATGGCTATCTTGTTGAAAAGAACACAAATACTGCAAAAGTAAATTCTGAACAGTTACTACAAACATGAAACAAGATTATTCTGCACCGACAGAAAATATATATTTAACATAAGCTTTTTCTAAGCTTCACATGAGGAGGAGAAAGGGTAGCACAACTCTCTGTTCCTACTGTTTATGAGTAACACATGAAAGGAAAGAACATAAACTTTCTTCCCAGTTGCTCATTTTTCCTGCTGAATGCAGAAGTAGTAGCAGACACAAATGTAATGTATGCCTTTAGAAAGCACTTCATCCAATGTAAAAAAGCTGTACATGGACAGATTTAAGAAGGTGTAAGCTCCAGTTAGGTCCAAAAGCCTACTGCAAACCAAGCTGCAAAAAGCCAGTCATGACTTTTTATTTTCCCTTTCCAGTTTTTATACTATTAAAAGCATCACTTGTTCAGCTGTGATTACTGCAGATGGATACTATAAAACTTACAACTACTGTTTCTAAGAACTCCAGAAGGTGTTTAGGAGTCTTCATAAAGCTCCTCATAGTCAAAATCATTCACAAATTAAAGTTATCAGGGAAGTGCTAATCTCTCAAAGTAGGAACATAAAAAAGCAGCTTGCCCACAGCCACACAGAAAGAAAGAAGGAAAATTAAAAGAGAAAAATATCTTATGCATGTGATCACCACTTCTGGGAACACACATTTTCTTTGGCCTACTTCAGTGGAAGGAACATGATGGAATCTCCTATTCAGATCTGTACAACACAAAGCGAAGACAACAAAACGTGATGCATTTGCACTCATCTTCTGGTATTTTTCTGAAGATGGTCAAAACCAAATACATGAACTGCTACATCTCCTTCAAAAGGAAATAAAACCCCACACATTATAATTCTGAATTTCTGGAGGGTTATTCCTAATTTCTTCAGAAGACTAGATCACATGTACTGGAAACTGCCTTCACCATAGGTTTATTTGTTAAGCATAATTTTTCTGACACATTGCTATATGAACAAAAGTTCCACATGAAAAAAATGCAAGCCATGTGATACTTTGTTTGCTGAACCAATAAAAGCTGAATCAGCCCAAGCACTTCATGATGGCATAAACCAGTGACATATTAGGACTTTCCCTAACATGTAACTAAACCTGTGTTATCCCTTAAAATTGTACAAATTCTTACATACCCTACACGTCCCTCTCAGCAATCTAGAGCAAACACAGGCTGCCACTACTAACCTCTGTTGATAAATAAACCCAAAGCAGATTACAATACTGTCTTAAAGGAGTAACAGAAATCTCATATTTCTCTTCATTACACTGCCTAAACTGCAATACCCATTCAATAATTCAGAGAATGATCAGTTCCAACTCAAAGATGCCTTATTTAACAAACCTCAACAGCTCTGCATCCATATTCAATCAGTGTCTTTTTCTGTGTTATAAAAGAAACTGGATAGAGTCAAATTTATTTGATATTGCAGTCAAGCTGGATGAAGAATACCATCCACTTCTGCTTATCACACCTCACAAAATGCATTCCTAATTCAGAACTGTTAATGTAACTATATGCATGCATAATCTGCCTGCTATAAATCTCTCAAAAATTAATCAGAAAGCAAAACCAGGTTCAAGCTATTGAAACCAGAATACAACAGCAGTGGGGCAGAACTACCTGCCCCCAGCCCACTGGTCACACTTCTTTTGGTGAAGCACAGAATATTGTTGAACTTCGGGGCCGCAAGCACATGCTGATAGCTCATGTCCCAGTCTTCATCCATGACCATCCCCAAAGTCTTCTCCATAAGGCTGTTCTCAACCCCTTCATCTCCCAGCCTGTATTGACACGAAGGATTGCCCTGATCCAGGTATAGAGATTGCACCTGGCTTTGTTGAACCTCTTTAGGTTCCCAGTCATGACTGGATACTGTCACTAAATGCCAAGTGGGCTTCAAAGCTTGCCTCAAAATGAGAATCTTCCTTCTCCTTACTGGTGTACTGGTTCTCCTTCACACTTCAGCTGTACAGTGGTCTGGTGACATTTGGGAAAGATAATGAAGAAGCAACAAACATTTCTATCCTTATACATAGTTTTCTTCTATTTCATCTCATTGTGAGTAGCATCAATTGTACGAGACATGAATCAACACAAAAACATCCAGCAGCAAAGCCAAGAACCGACTTCAGTAGACACTCTTCTACTTGAGGTCAGCAAGGAACAACTCAACTAGGATAGCTTCATTCTCTAAACCCCTTCCATCCATCATTTTCTTGTATTTCTCATTAGTAAAAGACAGTAGGTGCTAGTGGTCCTAACACAGAAAGCAAAAGGCACAAGGGATGATGAAAAAACACACCATGCTTGTCAACTGTTACTCGTGTGTATTTTTCAACAGTCTAAGGTATGAGGGGTGAAACAGAAAAGCCTGGCACCAGCACAGCAGAAGTTAGAATACGAGTAAAAACTATTTACTCCTGTCATGTCCCGGCCTTGGCTTCTACACGGGAGGGTGTCACTCCCCTCAGCGGGGAGGGACATGCACAGAGGGACTCTGACTACGGATTGGGAAACTCGGGAGGATGAAATCCTTGGGGACGCCAGGCGACCCCGGTGCCGGGACGGACACTGTCGCTCGGCCACGACACCGCCCCATAGACGGGGCCAGCCCCGCCGGCAGCTCCACGCGGCCGCGGCCTCTCCGCCCGCCCCTTCGCCAGCAGTGGCCCCAGCCCCTCCGCTCACCAGCCCGTCGATCTGCACTTGCTTGACGGCTGAGTCGCCTGTAGCGGCGGCCTTGCCTTTGCCTTTCGAGGCGCCAAAGCCGCTGCCGGCAGCTCCGGAGCCTTCCTTGCGCGACGCCATCTTTCCCCTTGCACCGGCCGGAAAGAGAAAAATGAAACAGCGGAAGCGACGGCGAAAGCGCGGCGGCGCACGGCGAAGCGGCTCCGGAAGCCCGCGCGGAATCCCGGCGGGAGGCGCAAAGTGTAGTGGCGCCGCGGGGTGCCGCGCGCGAGTGCCGTGGCGGGATTCCTGCGCGGCCTTCGTGCGGGGCAGCTCGGCCCTCGCTGGGCCTGGCCAGCCGGCGCGCAGCCCAGATGTGCCTTTCGCTGGGCGCCGGTGGCCATCCTAAGTCACCGAGCTGGGACGGGAGAGGGGCTCTTCCTCTACCCTCCTCTCCACGTGCTCGCTGGCGCCTGGCAAACCTTTTCTGAGAGCCTGGGAATCTCGGGCCGTGCATGTGCGTGGCTTCCACGGGCGATTCTGATGCTAAACGGACATACAAAGTTACAGCCATACCACTGGGCTAGACTTGGCCAGTGGGCTGCAGTGAGGGTTCCCCAGCAGGGCTGAGGGCAGCTCTGCTCGGGGCTGGGGGGACATGTACATCTAATAAACCATCTTGAAGGGAAAAGCTTTGGATTTTAAGCTTTAAAAAGCAAGACTCTGGTGGAGCTAAATGTCTTTAGGACGAGGGTGTCCTCAGTGCACTGAAGGGATGCACAATTTTAACGTTTGATACAAACCAACCCCTCAACTATCAATTATTAATCTTGTGTCCAGGAAAGGGTTTATTTAAGTGTGGTATTAAAGACTGGTCTTGCTTTGTTGTTTTTTGTTGTGGGGTTTGGGTTGGGTTTTTTTAAATACCCTAAACCCTACACATTCTCCTGAAAGATGGAATGGGCTGTGAAAGGCAGACCCACCCAACACTCCAAAGCTCCCCAGGCACTGCCACACATACGGCCTCATAAAAATTCAACCTTAGCAATGTATCTGATGCTAATTTCAAACTGGGAGATGGGAGCATACTTGCCAACATCAATACAAAGATGTATCTGCGTTTCCCAGCAGATGCAGGCACAGCATTTACCTGTTCCTACAAAACAGCTTTTAAGTGTCACAAAAATAGGCCCTGCCAGCTGCCTGCTTTAGGACTAGAAGTTGTTCAAGCAATTAATCTAGTGTAATAATCATCCCCCACATGGCAAACCTATCACTGACCAGATCTGCACTAATAAGAGACCTAGATACCTACTTGAGATGAGAACACCTTGTGATAGATGTCTGAAGTTACGTGTGATGAATCCCATTTCCCTTTGGGAAAAAAAATCTGTTAAATGAAGTTCAAGAGTGAAGTTTAGAATTGCAGCATCACTGAGGTCAAATGTGTCTTGTGCCCCAAAGAGACTGAAGTATTCATGTGCAGCAGGATTAGAGCACTGTGCTAAAAAGTAGTTTTGTAGAGAGGCTGATGCAATAATGACCCAGAGTTTCAAGGCAGCATGCTGTGGCCAATGAGATGTTGCAAATTTGAGTCCTACCCGTAGCAGGTTTCCATGACTGAATGCTACATTCCCACTGACATTGCCCCTATTGAAGTTATTTTTAGAGAACAAAGTTGGTTGATTCAATATTAATATTTCATTTTGCTGCTATACATACATGCGTATCCAGTTTAAATTTACAAATATCATCAAACAGCTTTAAAGAAAACTGTGATTAGAAAACAGTATTATGGTGGCTTTCAGCTTCAGTCTATGGACTGATAGAGATCTGAGGGCTACTTTAAAGATGCTGGTGAAAGGTATTTACCTAGGAAAAAAAAACATCTGGAAAAGAATGAAAACAAGGCATATGACAAGTTTGGTATATTATTCTTCCCTATCAATTTTGGAACAGAAACTCAATGTAATTTAAAAAGGGGGGAAAAGCAAAACCAAACCAAACCAAAAAAAAACCCAAACAAGACCAGAACCCGCCCAAACCAACAAGTAGCTACAGCACAGAACAACAGCATGTTCAAAGACATTGCTGTGGGCACGCAAAATACCTCTAGTTGAGGGACTGGCATAGGACTTAGGTTACTTAGTGCACTGCCAGAATAATTCAGTCAATTTGGTTAATTATGATTACGAGAAAAATGAAGCACAAATATCAACTTCCTACTTTACAGGACTCGTCAGATCACTGGAGGGAAGAGACCAGTGCAAATACTGAATAGGAGGCCATAAAAAGCATTTCAGACTGAAAAATTTTAGCAACATTGCCCAAGCTAGTCAGGGAAACCACAAAACAGAAGACTTCCCTCACAAAGTATTTTCTAAAATTCAAGTAGTGCACAAACTTCATTAATAATTTGTGAGTGATACTCTAAATCAAAACACAGCTGGAACTAAACAAAACTGCTTTATTCTCCAGTCCTGCGTAAGTAAAACCTTTCAATAATTCAGGTGTAATTTCTCCCTACAATGCTGCTACACTCTATCAGTGCTATGAGCAGAACTAGTGTTGCTAATGGAAATTATCTGATTAAGGGTTCAAAGATGTAATCCCTTCCAAACTATCAGACTAAGGGCTAAAACAACTTGAATTATGTTTGTGTATGCTGCAGGCTAAGACCCTGCACATGAATAGTTACCAGAGACAGGCTAACCTGCAATGACTTGTTACCACTTCTAAATGGGGTCATGTCTGAATTCTGTTTTCCCTTCCTACCCTCTCAGCAATTCCAAATATTTCTAAACATAATGAACAACTTAATTTCATTATCACAAAGTATAGAGGAATAGGGAAGAATCACTTAGAATGCACATACAGCAGTCTGTACTTGCACTGAGACACACCACTGCCTCAAATACAAAGTTGTGCTAATAACTACAATTGCTTAAACCAACATTAATTATCTACAAAAAGGAATTGTTTCCAGAAAAACAATCTCCAAAACCTGATGGCAACGGATTCTCCTGACAGAGATGTAAAATTGCCTTGTAATAACCTGCACCCTTACAGAAGTCTGAAGTTCAGAAAAGCTTGTTTTTCTTGGAGGTGAGGTATTCAAGCTTAAACTTTCAGATGTCAACAGGGGCTCATAGCACATCTCCATATGAACATAACACTGACCTTTTTACAATGTGCCATTAATACAGAATCATAGAACTGTTAGGGTTGGAAGGGACCAGTTCCAACCCCACTGCCATGGGCAGAGACACCTCACACTAGATCAGGTTCCCCAGAACCACATCCAGCCTGGTCTTAAAAACCTCCAGGGATGAGGCGTCTACCACCTCCCTGGGCAATCTGTTCCAGTGCCTCAACACCCTCATGGGGAAGACCTTCTTCCTAACATCCAATCTGAATGTACCCATTTCTAGTTTTGTTCCATCCCCCGTAGTCCTATCACATCCTGATACCCTAAAAAGTCCCTCATCAGCTTTCTTGTAGGCCCCATTAAGATACTGGAAGGCCACAATTAGGTATCTTCAGAGCATTCTCTTCTCCAGACTGAACAGCACCAACTCTTTCAGTCTGTCCTCATAGGAGAGGTGCTCCAGCCCTCTGATCATCCTCATGACCCTTCTCTGGACATGTTCCAGCACATCCAGATCCTTCCTGTAATAGGAGCTCCAGAACTGGACACAGTGCTCCAGGTGGGGTCTCACCAGAGCAGAGCAGAGTGGGAGAATCACCTCCCTCGACCTGCTGACTATGCTTCTCTTGATGCATATGTAATATACCTACTCTGCCTTAGCAGGCAGGTGCATTGCTTAAAAAAAGAATTGTCTAACATCTTTTCTGTGTAAAGTAAGGTTTGTATTTGAGAGAAGTGTACTGAATATATGCCTGCACTTAATCCATTACTTAAGTTCAAGTAAAAAGCTTGTTCTACATAATTCTACACATGACATGGTCTTTTTGCTGCTTTTGAAGTCCCTTTCTTATTCCCAGAATGCCTCTCACATATCACTCTCAGAGTGAGAATCCTTATAACAAGCATCTGTTTTGGGTGGACCATGGCCAACAGCCAAACACCCACCCAGCCTTTCACTCAGTCCCCTCTCCCGCAGGATGGGGAGAAAATAGGAGGAAGGCAAAAAGACTTGTGTATCACATTTCAGAAGTGATGGGACAGACAAGATCTATTAAATGCTCATTCTCTTCTCTCCTTTATTAAAAAAAAAAAAAACAAAACACAACACCCCACCCCACCCCCCCCCACCCCCAAAAAAAAAGTGTTTGGGAGAAGATATATCAGGAACTCTCAGGTCTCTCCAGTAGATGCAGTTTTCTTGAGTACATGTTATTACTCTTCCATTAACTACAGTTATACTCAGTAGTGCTGCATACCATGCACAGGTAATTCCAAATACCAACTACAACTTCAGGAAACAGCACTGTGTATAAATCTTGTGTAATACAGGGGGTTCAGCCATCTGTATTCTGCTGATGACAGCATTTTAAGGAAAAGAAATATCCCCTGGCATATCAGCTCCATGTTAAAAAAGTTCTCACTGATAAATACAGTAGCACTTTACACCTACTTTGTTCAGATATCACTGATCACATCACCAGATGCAAATCATTTAAGTCAGGCCTTTTCTATACTTGTCTACAGCATCTACAGGATTCTGTTTCACTGATAAAGAACAACCTTTAGTGCCAGATATTCCAGTGCTTAATATGACCTCACACAGAGGAGCTCAGTGTGAAAATGTAGTAGCAGGCTACATAACTACATGGACATTTTATGCCAACAAATGTTTAAGTACTATTACTTACCATGAGACTGATTGTGACTCTAGAAGTTATTGGTACTAATACTGAAGTTGATTCCACTTTTGTTTTTTCCCAATTTTCTTGAAGAGAATCAAAGTGAGGAAATTGGTGATATTGGATTTTTTATTTGAAATAGAAAATGGAAAGTAATAAGGTGCAAAAGTGATAGAAAAACAGTAAAGGTAGGAACTGCAGCAGAACAGAAACCCCCAGGGATAAACATGAAATGCAATAAAGGAACTACAGGACCAGAATGTGAGCTTTGAAAATTCAATTTCTTTTCTGTAAGAATGGAGGTTTCAGATGCCAACATGGTTTCAGCCATGCTCTTAGACAGGCAACCTTTTAGCATTTGCTTGACTAAATGTAAAAGCACCACTACAGTAATACCTGGATAAAGACCGGTGAATTAAATATTGTGTCCATCTATATCCAAGATACTCATGAGCACACACAACTGTCTCCTAAGATAGCTGGAAAGACGGATTTAATGACAGAATACTGTCAACAGCATAATCAGACCCCATGGAAAATAATCACCTGGGGTTTTTTCCACCCTTCTTGTCCTTTTAATGCATAGAGTCTCAATTCTCTGATAAATCTTCCCACTTAAACATTTTACTTTCTAGAACAGCAAATAAATGAGCTGTTTTTCAGTTTTCTCTTTAACACTAGCAGATGTTGCCCATGTCTGTTTGCAAGCAGAAAGACCAGTATGACAGCTGGGTATTTGCTTACATGACCCTAGAGTAGTCTGACTGATTACAGCTAACTGGCAGGTACCTGCAGGTGGTTTTTTTGCTTGCAGTACAGTTGTCTCTGGCACAGAGATGCCTTGTTACACCTGCATAGCAGGACAGCTGTCTCTAAATGCTGTTTTGGTGGTGATAGCACATCCCTTTGCCTGCCTAAAATGCAGACATTAATTTCAGCTTCCTAACTGCACAGTGTCTGGTGTGCTCCTGTTTTCAACCTGGACAGGGAGAGGTTTGGGCAACATAGGTTTCTGAAAGCTATTTCCCCAGACTGCAGTGAAATTGATTTGGGGGTAAGTACTACTAAAATGTTTATTATATGCTTCTCAATTTTGAGCACAGACCTTATGCTGGTGCTTAATACAGGCAAAGAACGTAAACAGAGGTTGAAGGAAAGTATGCCAATGCATAATTAAACTACAGTCTCTCGGACAGTAATTCTAATTAAACCATTCGAGTGCATTAGGGGGGGAAAAAAAAAAAAAAATGAAATCGCATCTATTTATGGTCTTAGCGAAGGGCAGGCGCTAGCACAGCACCAGAGAAGGCAGAGTAATGAATTCGTCTGCAGGTGATCGGTGTGTCGCGCCGCGGACCCGGCGGCTCCCCCGGGCCGCCCTTCACGGCAGCCTGGCCGCCTAGGCACAAGGGAGCCAGGCGCGGGCCGTGTCTGCCACTTTCCGCGGCGGGATGGCAATCGCAGGCCTCGCCAAGCCACAGAGACGACCCTCGCAGGCAGGACGCTCACCCCGGCTTCATCTTTCCCAGACCCCAGCACCAGGCAGGGCAGTGGAAAGCCCAACCCGGCCCCGCCCCACTCGGCGGCAGGGCCCAGCGCAGCTTCCGGGCGGGCAGCGGCACCATGAAGCTGCGGCGGCAGAAGCATGCCAAGAAGAACATGGGCTTCTACAAGCACAACTTCCACTTCAGCCAGCCCTTCCAGATCTTGCTGGATGGCACCTTCTGCCAGGCCGCGCTCCGCAACAAGATCCAGATCCGGGAGCAGTTGCCCGGCTACCTCGGCGGGGCCACACAGCTCTGCACCACCCGGTAAGCCTCTGCCGCATGGAGCCAAAGCGGGGCGGGCAGCAGCCGCGCCGCGCATGCCCGGGAGCCCCGGAACGAGGAGAGCAGCGCATGCGGGAGAGTTGCTGTCACGGCCATGGGTCCTCGGGGTGGGCCTTGAGGGACTCTAGGCTGGCGTGGTTATATGGCGAGGGCGGTAGCTGTAGTGAGGAGGCAGCACTGTGGGCCGCAGTTAGCGTGCAGGAGAGCAGGAGCTTCTTTCAGGACCAGCCGCCTTGCCGATGTTGGCAGAAACTGTTGAGGCATTGATGAGGTGGGGTGAGAAGTAATCCCCATGTGTGAGGGATGCCTGGATGGGCTTTGTCCCACTCACAGCGTCTTCTTGGCAGAGTGAGAACAGAGGCAAATCTCTTGGACAGGGAAAGAATTGCTGGTCGTCTGGAGTTTCAGCCTGCCAATACAGGGTTCATAGAACCATAGAATTTTTACTGTTGGAAGGCGCCTCAATGATCATGTAGTTCCACCCTCCCCTGTCATGGGCAGGGACACCTCACACTAGATCAGGTTGCTCAGAGCCACATCCTGCCTGGCCTTAAAAACCTCCAGGGATGAGGCTGCCACCACCTCCCTGGGCAACCTGTGCCAATATCTCACCACACTCATGCTGAAGAACTTCTTCCTAACATCCAATCTGAGTCTATTCATTTCTATTTTTGTTCCATTCCCCCAATTCTGTGATTCTAAGACAGCTGGAAAGATGGATTTAATGACAGAATACTGTCAACAGCACAATCACATCCCATGGAAAATAATCACCTGGTGTTTTTCACACTTAGGGTTCTTCCCACAGTAGCTATTTTTAAGGGAGAACAGGGTGTGCTAGACAAAACTGGATGTCTGCATGCAGAATTTAAGTTGCCTTGAAGTTGCCTTTGTTTTTACTTGACTTTGTATATTGTCTGTGATAAAATCTTCCTGATCTGGGTTTCTGCAAAGACAGAATAACCAGCTGTCCATCTTGGAGGCAAGTACTGAAGATATCAGGAGGATGTATACCCCAGCCTGCAAAAATTACACATTGAGCCATCTTTCAAAGCATACAAAAGTGGCCCATGCCTCTAGATAGTAGAAAGGACCAAGTGGTGATGACTTTAGCTGTGAAAGGTTTGCAAATCACTTTAATCCAATGTGTATTGCAGTCATGTCTAAATGTCACTTCCTGCTTCCTTCTTTCAGCAATACCTGTTGGTCTTTTTGACCTATTTTCACTTAGGCTAGCTTAATGGACTTGTTTTCCCTGCTGACAGAATGTTAAGTTGGTGAGGCAGAACCTCAGTGACGTGACAACTGTCATGTGGCTGAGGGAGCTGGGGTTGCTTAGCCTGGAGAAGAGGAGGCTCAGGAGACCTTATTCCTGTCTTACAACTACCTGAAAGGAGGTTGTAGACAGGTGGGATTTGGTCTCTTCTCCTAGGCACCCAGCAACAGAACAGGAGAATGCAGTCTCAAGCTGTGCCAGGGGAAGTTTAGGCTCAAGGTGAGGAGAAAGTTCTTCACAGAGAGAGTGGTTTGCCGTTGGAATGTGCTGCCCAGGGAGGTGGTGGAGTCACCATCTGTGGGTGTGTTCAAAAGAGGATGGGATGTGGCACTTGAAGCCATGGTTTAATTAGTCATGAGGTGTTTGGTGATAGGTTGGACTTGATGATCTCTGAGGTCTTTTCTAACCTTGCTGATTCTATGACTCTATGACCAGAACTTCCCTGAGGAAATGAGCTAGCTTGCTGTTAGAGTCTTTGCAAAGATTGTCCTCAAAGGCTAAACATTCTTCTCTGGAAAGAAAAATAGTTGATGCCGTATCCCTGAAGCCATGTTTCAAGGCCATATATTCCTACCACTGCCCACATTTAATTGTAAGACTCAGTGGCTGAAGTAAGTTAAATTTCATCTGCTGTTCACTTCTGAGTATCCAAGCTAGCATCCACACAGACACTTCTGCATGGATGCTTTCCGGTGTGAGCGTCTGCTCCGAGTGCTGCTAACAGGAAGATTTTAGGTTTGCAATTTCTTGTCTAGTTGGAATGTTGGGCAACCATAAACTTACAGATTTTTAACCACATGAAATATGGAATCAAGGAAATCTTGCTGACATCTTTAGATAGGCTACTGCCTTCAGATTACCAGGTACCGTTTACAAATCACAGAACCTGAACAACTGGCCATTGCTCATTCCTAACTGATTCATGTCAACCTTCAACCTTTTGCCACTGTAAAAAAAAGTGTAGTAGTTTTCTCATTTAGAAATCACTGTTGCTTTTGGGTTTTAGATGTGTTATTAAAGAACTGGAATCATTGGGGAAAGCACTGTATGGAGCAAAATTAATTGCCCAAAGATCTGAAGTTCGAAACTGTTCTCACCACAAGGATCCTGTGAGTGGTTCAGCCTGTTTACTTTCCATGATTGAAGATGGCAATCCTCATCACTTCTTTATTGCTACACAGGTAAATGCTCATGGGAAATGTAACTCCATTTCATTTGAAGTGATCCTTGATACATAAGGAAACCTACAGGAGCCTGGATAATGAGCTTTTTAAGTAGCTCATGGGAATTAATCTTGTAAAGCTTTACTCACTCTTTAAATGTGTTTGTTAATTCTGAAGTAGGGAATCTTCTGTCTCACCTTCTAGGGTAACAAAAAAAATCTAGTTGTTCAAGTAAGAGGGTATAGGAAAAAGTGTAGAAAAACATACTGACCACATCCTGAGACATGAGGAAACAACTGATTAGTGTTCATTTACATACTGCTTGTGTGTGCATCTCCTGCCCTGAACCACCTTGGACCGTAGTCTGAAGAGTGGAATTAAGTGCTAAATGAGCATATAACTTCAGTGTTAAGAAATTTTGAAAGCTTTAACTAAATAAAGGTAGAGCCTGTGGACAAAGGAGAAAGGCAGGGATCTTTTTCTTAGCTCTCTTATTCAGACCATGTGTATAAATTATATAGAATATATATATATACAATGGTGTACAGTTGAATTCTGTACACTTACCTAAGATGCAAGTAGTTTAAAGTGGCTTGTAGAAGAAATCCTGTTGCTTCTTGTGAAGTGGTGGACTGCATGCCAATGAACTGGGACTTTTTCCTTAAAAATGCCTTTCTCTTTATACATGCAGTTAAAAAGAAAATGCTAACAGCTTTTCCACCACAAGTATACCTAATCAGAAGGAGAGAAATTGAAATTGAGATTGCTCTGAAAGGCAGCCACATGTATATTTACTAGATTAACTTTAGTTTCTTTTTCATAATGTAATTTATCTTCATAGTTTTGTATTAAAGTTATGTGCATCTGAATTGCAAATACCATTTAATCCCAAAATATTGACTCAGGTATTTAATTTTACAGGACCAGGAATTAGCAAACAGAGTGAAAAAGAAGGCCGGCGTTCCTCTCCTCTTTATTATTCAGAACACTATGGTGCTAGATAAACCTTCTCCTAAATCTTTGGCATTTGTTCAAAAGTTGCAGACAGATCAGCTTGTTCCAGAGTACCAGAAGCAAAGTATTGTGCAGCTCAAAGAAAAAGAAGGACTAGCTAAACAAGAAGGTGCAAAGAGAAGAAAACGGAAAAGGGCAGGTGGCCCCAATCCTCTCAGCTGTCTGAAGAAGAAAAAGAAAACACAGGAGGGTCAGGAGCCTTCTGCTGAGAAAAAGAAAAGAAGGAAAAGAAAACGAAATAGGGTTAAAGCAGAAGGCATGCAGTCAGTGCAGAAGAACGGAGAAGAGTAAAACCCATCATTATAAACAATGAAAGATGTGAATGTTACTTGAACTTTGCAAAAAGAAAGATTGCTATGCAATGAAATTGATAGTATCAATTATCTTACTATGAAGCAGTACTGCATCTCAACGTTTGCCGGTTATTTTCCTAGTAATTTATTCTGTTGTTTAGTAATTGGGATTGTGAGAAAATATTTAGGAACCCTCGTGGTTCATTATTCTCTCCAGCATCTTGATTCCTTCCAGAGAGTTCACATTGTCAGTAGCAATCTTTTCTAAATACTTCTTGGGGTTCATATGGGTTTGGGTGGGATACTAGACCTCTTTCTTCTGCTGTTCTTCCTAAAACTAGTCTTGACAGTTGTACTATTAAAGAATATGGAACTAACTTAAAAGAGCATAGTATCTTAATTACCTGTATTGTTTGAATACAAAAGTTAACTCTTTTGTGAAGTGTCCTCAACAAGTGCCTTCCAGCCTAAATTACTCTAAACTCTGTGTAAAACTCACATGTCTGTGTTCATGATGTGTATCTATTAAGAAAATCTTGGAGGGTGTGTGATTGTGTTGATACTCCTGACATCATAATGGCATCTTAGTGTGTCTAGTTTATCTTCAGTTTATTCTTCATTTATTAAATAGGATGAAAGCAACTTGAAAGTGCTAACTGAATTCCCTGGCTAACATCATCATTAGAGGATAGCACAGCTGTGGAGGAGTCCTGAAATACAACCAGCTCTCACCTGACTTCAAACTTTTCTCAGTGTGTTTCTGCTTAACTGAAATGTAATTCTTCAAAGGAAAGCTTTCTGTTTCTTCACCTACATGACTTAAAGCCATGTTTTTTAAATAGTCCTTCAGCCTACGTATTTTATGTTTACAAAGTAGTTCTTATGTATGCATTATGTGCACAGGTTCTCAAATATCTGGAGTAGATACATGACTATCATGTGTACTCCTTTCTGTTGGCTTTTCAAATTGTAAGGACAGCTGTTTCATGGAAACCAGAGTGGTGGGAGTTTGCCAGTCTTAGTGGAAACTGCAGGGTCTTTCCCTAGAATATGCAAAGATTTCCCTCCAGCCACTGCAGGAGAGATGTATCAGGGTGCTCTGTGCTGGCAGCACTGCATACTTCTGCAGCAGCCCCAGCCTGAAGTCATTCCTCACAACACAGCTGGTTGGAGTGCTCCATGCTTATGCCATAAGAGAGACTCCATGTGCCTTGGGAACTTCCTGTGAGCAATGGAAGCAGCTAGACTCGAGAGCTTTCATTAGGATTTGGAGCAGTCACACTCATCATCTTACTGTTCCTACATAGATTGCTAATAGTGAATCCTAAGGAGGAATTTAATAACTCCTAGAAATTCTTTAATGCAGAAGTATCTGTTTAATGTGTATCACTTGTCAAGCTGTCATCTTCCCAGCTCTTTCACTTATGTGGGCACAGTACCATGTTAATATAGCTTTCCTTCCCATACCCCCTTAAATATTGCTTGTATTTCTTCCCATTCCCCATACCCGCCCCTGGAAAGCACTGATATAAGTAAAGTTTGAAGCAGACAGCAGTGATGGTTCATGTTCAAGATCTTCTTCTGAGTCAAAAGTATATTAGAACTCTGTAACTTTACTAAAAAGACTGTTTTTAAAACAATATTTTGCAGGTGCTCTCTGGCTGTGCTGCTCTGCCTGCCAGGCTTTGGTAGAAATACATTTAGCTGGCTCAGACTAGGAACCATGCTGGAGACCCTCTAATAATTCAATGTGAGTCGATAAGAGCATCCCTAGGCATGTGAAACACCACTGCAGAAATACCTTAGAGCTAAGTTTGCTGTTGCAGCTGTTCAACTCCATGTTTTGCCCAAAGCTGTGGCGGTCAGTTCCACTCCCTTGTTTATCAATAAATGGTCTGGTCACACCTCTAGTATAGACAGGGTTCCCAGTGTGAAATTTTCAATAAAATTTAGGATTGTTTTGCTGTAGGATGTCAGAGGGACTGATTCTGGTTTTGATACTATAGAAAGCAGCCAGAGGTAAATTAAAAGGAGCCTGAGCAACAACTTCTTTAGGGCTATCGATTTCCTCTTTTCTCAGACAGGATAAATGTATTCCCTGAATCCTATGCAGTACCTCACTAAATCCTAAAATAAACCCCACAGAAATAACCAGTGTTGTACAGTACAATGTATACTACATATGCAAGAGTAATGGAAGAAGAAAACTAATGCTTCAAACCCAGTCTGCAGGGCATTAATGCTGAATTTAGGACAGTCTCATCTACCAGCAGCAAACAATATTTACCCAGACTACCTGCCAATTCAGTTGGCTGGATTTATGCATTGGTGTGATCTGGTATTGTACAATAAATCACTCCCTGAGCATCTGTTAACAACACTAAATAGATGATTTAATTAGAAGCTTCTGGAACGTGGGATGTTTTTGAATCATTAAAGTAAATATGAAATATGGTATGACTCGATGAATAAATACATTCTGATAGTGAAAGGAAAATAGGATGTCCAGAGCAGTCCTCCTCGTTTGTTTTCAGCTACACTGATCCAGCACAAATGACTTCTTCATCAGCTTTAGAGAGTTCCTGGAGTTTCTCGAACACATTCTGTCAGATCCAAGATGAAGAGCATCGGAACAATGCCATTATTTATACTCATTGCGTCCTTCGTATAGAAATTTCATGAGCAGCCACTGTATTTTTTATGCTTCTATGTGGGCGTAATATCTCACACAGGGAGCAGCCAGAGATACGGAGAATGAACAAATAAGAGCCCCAGCAGGTGTTATCATTTACAATTTTGGGGAGAAAGATTGCAGTGTGCCGAGAGAGAATGGCAGAAAGCAGAAGTTTTTGTACCCAAGTGAGAGAGAGACTGCATCTTGTGATTTAGGGCTGGCCTAACTAATGCTGAGAGAGGGGCTTATGATGTATTTCTGGTAATTACTATGTCTGTGCACTCCAAGCCCCAAATTTGTCTTGGAGAGCTCAGCTGTCTGCCCACGGAGGTAGTCATTTTGCAAAGGTTGCTGTGGCTTGTTACGGTGCCCAGGCTGGGCTCTCTCAAGAGGACTTTATTTTCTGATTTCTTCTGCAGTTGAGAGGGAGTGCGTGCAGCTGCACTCCGTGTATGGATACAGGGAAGCAATGAAGCTGTTAACAAGGGTCCAATTAAAAACCCAGAGCTGAGGGCTGGGAGGTAGAAAAGAAACAGTAAATTAGTCACTGAAATTTAAAAGAAAACAAGGAGGAGAGAAAAGTATATATGAGGAATTCTGAGTGTTAAGAGGATGAAAGGATTGGCCAGTAGCAAAAGGTGAACCAAAAATGGCTTAGAGGTCAAGGAGAGTAGGGAGTAGAATAATAAACCATAAACAAATTTTAGAAAGCCCACTTTTCCAATTCCCTGTCTGACTCAGTTGCTGCCTTTTCAAAACAGGGAGCTGGACTGATTAATCCACTTCACAGATCTTGTGCTGATAGCCTGAGAAGCATCCTGAGTGTGTAGGTCTCAGGATGCCAAATGCTCACTGTCATGTTTGCAGCCAAATCCTTCTGTGGAGTTTGCCTGACATTGCTCGTGGCTCACTGCCCAGCATGCAGATATTACATCCAGGAGCAACCTCACTCATTACATTACCGATAGGGTGAATCCATGTTATTTTAATTGCCCCTGAAGGTACTCAGAGCGATACCCTGGAACAGACTGAGGCTCCAAGGCACACAGCCTGAAGAAGAAAAGGCTCAGGGGAGACCTTATTGCTGTCTACAACTACCTGAAGGGTGGTTTTAGCCAGGAAGGGGTTGGTCTCTTCTCCCAAGCAACCAGCACCAGAACAAGAGGACACAGTCTCAAGCTGCACCAGGGAAAGTTTAGGCTTGAGGTGAGGAGAAAGTTCTTCACTGAGAGAGTTGTTCGCCATTGGAATGGGCTGGCCAGGGAAGTGGTGGAGTCACCATCCCTGGAAGTGTTCAAGAGGGGATTGGATGTGGTACTTGGTGCCATAGTTTAGCCATAAGGTCTGTGGTGATAGGTTGGACTTGATGATCTTTGAGGTCTCTTCCAACCTTGGTGATTCTGTGATTCTATGATTCTTCTGGCTGCAGAAATCTTGACCCAAAGCATGGAATAGTTCTTCCAGGATCTCAGTAGGGGACTTCAAAAGTTTGGTATTTCAGTCTTGACTTCTAGTTGATCCAGAATGATCTTTTTGCCATGTCCATTCCTCTGTGGCCAAGGATGCTACTGATTTGACTCATCAGGGCAGTTACTCCTTTAGGCTGTCTTGAAGAAACACTGAGGAGATTTTTCATTTTGTGAATTGACACCAGTTTCAACAGGCAGGTTTTCAGAAAAAAGATAAAAATGAAGAAAGCAGTTTTCTAGAATTCTTGGCTCCCTCTTTCCACTCATGACCTCTCTCTCAGCTCCCAAGAACACAAGCAGAGCTGTTCCGAGATGGTCCAACTATCTGTCTAGCCCAGCATTAGGTTTCCTTTAGTGGCCAAAAGCTGTTCCTCAGGAATAGAATGAAAATGGGCAAAACATTATTTCATTAAGTCCCCAGATGACTTTCCAACTTTCTGACAATTTGTTAGGGAGTTCCTGACCCAGGAACAATATTTTGTTTTCAACAATTAATTTCTGTCCAGTCTCTTCCTGAGATCATGTAAGCTTTAAGCCTCTGATTAATTTTCTGTGGTAGGGAGTTGCACAATTTGAACGCATCTTATGAAAAATATTTTCACGTGCCTGTTTTGTATGCACTACCTGCCAGCTAGCCCATGTAATGGGTGAAACATTAAGCAGTTAGTCATTCCTCCCACGCCACTCATGATTGCATAGACCTCTGTGATATTTCTCCTCATTCAGCTCTCTTCCAGGCTGAAGTGTCTTCTGTAGTACCTTACAGGGAAGCAGATTCCAGCTTATTCAAGCCCACCTGAATGCCTTTGTTTTCTGATGGATGTTCTTTGAGGAAGAGCATGGACAAGAAGAGTCCTGTGAGAAAAGTTATAGGACAGTAATTCTGCATTCAGCTTTTGGTATGCTGCCTACTCCTCAGGTCCCTGAGATGAATGCCGTTGCCCTTGGACCTGTCGTGGCTTCTTGCACATGGAAGGGTAGTATAAATATTTCCCTGAGCTCCCAAGCACTTCAGTGGCTGAGATTGCTAGCACACGCAAGTGAACAGGCTGCTGCACTGACACTATTGTATCAGCCCAGCCTCCACCCAACACACAATAAATGCTAAATAAAACTCAGCTGTACACTAGACTTGCAGTTGTATCCCTATACCCTAAAATGAAGATGTAAATGATAATTCAGATAGAATAGAATCATAGAACAGCCCAGGTTGGAAGAAACTTCAGATCATCTGGTCCAACCTTTCCCTTTCATGGGAAGGGAAGCCTAGGTAAGATAATATAGCAATCTGTTCAATGATGGGGACTCCACCACATCCTTAGGGAGGTTGTTTGTACTGTGAAAAATATCTTTCTCAGGTTGATATTACCTGTGACAGTGCACCTTGTTCTTGTTGCCCCTTGTCTGCTCTATGTGGCTCCTTGTGAAGAAGGAGTCTCTGACCTCTTTGTAGCTGTCCTTTAAATCACAGAATCATAGAATTGTTAGGATTGGAAGGGAGCTCAAGGATCATCTAGTTCTAATCCCCCTGCCATGGGCAGGGACACCTCACACTAGATCAGGTTGCTCAGAGCCACATCCAGCCTGGCCTTAAAAACTTCCAGGGATGAGGCTTCCACGACCTCCCTGGGCAACCTGTGCCAGTGTCTCACCACCCTCATGGGGAAGAACTTCTTCCTAACATCCAATCTGAATCTACTTGCTTCTAGTTTTGCTCTATTCCCCCCCAGTCCTATTACTCCCTGACACCCTCCCCAGCTTTCTTGTAGCCCCCTTCAGATACTGGAAGGCCACAATTAGGTCTCCTCGGAGCCTTCTCTTCTCCAGGCTGAACAGCCCCAACTCCCTCGGCCTGTCCTCATAGGAGAGGTGCTCCAGCCCTATGCTCATCCTCATGACCCTTCTCTGGACACGTTCCAGTAAAGTGAAGTGCTGAGGTCCCCTTCTGCAGGCCTAACTCCTTCAGTCTTTCCTCAGGAGGCAGGTTATCCACCCCTTTGATCATCTTTGTGCTCCTCTTTTGGACCCTCCTCTCTGTCCACATCTTTCTTGAACTATGAGGACCAGAACTAGATACAATATTCTAGGTGTGGCCTGACACTTACTCAGTAGAATGATATGTAAAATATCTGTGGGATCTTTAGTGGTTTGGCTTTTTTTTTTTTTTAATTGGTCTTTGTGTTTAATGGGCTAGGAAAAGGTAAGAAACAAAGCTGTATAATTAATCTGAAAATGTTTCCTCCCCTCATTTACTTCCTTTCAGCTATTGAGATTTTGTTGTTGTTATTTATAACTTAATTAATTATCTCCTTTGGAATGTTGGGGTTTTTTTTTTGTGGATACTTGCCAATTCACTAATATTCGCTGCCCACTATCTGATGGTGTCACAAACATACCATCTGTTCACATGTGCCTTCCAGAAGTCTCTGAAGGAGCTAGCTGACTCAAGCTGCAGGTGGTAGGGTTGCTCGAAATACATAATCACCACACTTGTAAATAACAGAACTTTTCTTGCATGGATCTTTGGTTGTTTTCTCTTTTAAACTACCTTCAATTAAGGATTTCTCTCCTGTTGTATATAAGCTTACCTCCACCACAAACCAGGAGGGGGTTGGTCTCTTCTCCCAGGCAACCAGCACCAGAACAAGAGGACACAGTCACAAGCTGTACCAGGGGAGGTTTAGGCTGGATGTCAGGAAGAAGCTCTTCATAGAAAGAGAGATTGGCCATTGGAATGTGCTGCCCAGGGAGGTGGTGGAGTCACCATCACTGGAGGTGTTTAGGAAGAGACTGGATGAGGCACTTGGTGCCATGGTTTAGTTGATTAGATAGTGTTGGGTGATAGGTTGGACTTGATGATCTCAAAGGTCTTTTCCAACCTGATTAATTCTCTTCTCTTCTCTTCTCTTCTCTTCTCTTCTCTTCTCTTCTCTTCTCTTCTCTTCTCTTCTCTTCTCTTCTCTTCTCTTCTCTTCTCTTCTCTTCTCTTCTCTTCTCTTCTCTTCTCTTCTCTTCTCTTCTCTTCTCTTCTCTTCTCTTCTCTTCTCTTCTCTTCTCTTCTCTTCTCTTCTCTTCTCTTCTCTTCTCTTCTCTTCTCCTGAAGAAGACTAATGTTCTGCATTTATTTTTATTTTTCCTTTTTTTCCCCCTGAAGGTTTTCTCAGCATTTTTTTTCCCAGTTTTGATACCATACACACCTGACTAGTGGTAAGCACCACTTGTTTGGTATTTTTGAGAGTGATGTGAACACCACTCACCTTTGGGCTGCGCCTCTGCACCAGCACCTGCCTCATATAAGGCTTGGCATCTCCTTTCCCTTCTTCCCCTCTATCTCTTTCTACATTCTCCCCTTTCTGAAAGCCGCAGAAAACCCTGGGACATTTAGGTGCATCAGTCTTCTGTATAGACATGCAAGGTGTATGGACAGTGAATACAACACTGATGACACCAGATGAAGAACAAGTTTAGGGAAGGTGTTGGATGATTTGCGTGTATAGAATCATAGAATCATAGAATCAATAAGGTTGGAAGAGACCTCAAAGATCATCAAGTCCAACTTGTCACCCAAGACCTCATGACTACTAAACCATGGCACCAAGTGCCATGTCCAATCCCCCCTTGAACACCTCCAGGGACAGTGACTCCATCACCTCCCTGGGCAGCCCATTCCAATGGTGAACAAGTCTCTCAGTGAAGAACTTTCTCCTCACCTTGAGCCTAAACTTTCCCTGGTGCAGCTTGAGACTGTGTCCTCTTGTTCTGGTGCTGGTTGCCTGGGAGAAGAGACCAACCCCCTCCTGGCTACAACCACCTTTCAGGTAGTTGTAGACAGCAATAAGGTCTCCCCTGAGCCTCCTCTTCTCCAGGCTAAGCAACCCCAGCTCCCTCAGCCTCTCCTTGTAAGGCTTGTGCTCGAGGCCTCTCCCCAGCCTCATTGCCCTTCTCTGGACATGTTCAAGAGTCTCAATGTCCTTCTTAAATTGAGGGGCCCAGAACTGGACACAGTGTAGGTACAGTGGGCCCAGGAAAGCAAATCTAACCAAAAAAACGCATCTACAGCTAAACCTAATAGCTATTAGGTTTAAGTAAGTTTAAGCACATCTAAAATTACTAAGGTTAGTTTAAGTAAAAGCTTAATACTGAAAATTCTGTGCTTTCATTGAGAGCAGAAGAAATGGCTGAAAAATGTAGAGTACAGTTCTGAAAACATTTACTCTTCACTAATGCCCTTGGCTTCTGGTCTGTCTTTATCTGACTGTCTTGCTGGTAAACTTTTCCAGGTTTATGATCAGCACCTCCCTGCAGAATCACTTAAGAGCTTCCCAGTTGCCCATGGGAAGTGACATATTATGTTATTTAGCACAAGCTCCCCAATGGTATTAGGCAGCTAGCTTACACTGGAGTAATTAGGAACATTAAATGACTTTGTAAACCTCAACCTTGGTTCATCCTTTTACCAGATTATGGTTGGTAGAGTAGATCTGAAAGCTGGTGATGCTGGCTCAGCCTCCTATTAATGCAGGACAGTGCTTGTGGCTGCTGCACCCTTTCCTTCAGTTACTAGTAAATTAATCTCTGTTAAAACATTTTCAAATGAGAAATCTCAATAGGTTACAAGAATAATAGTATCATGCTTTTAAAAGGGAAAATAGCAATATTTTTGTGGGATAGTGGATATCTCTACAGGCTTTTACTCAAACTATGTGAAACAGCCAGTGTTATTGCTGCGACTGAAGATTAATTTCTATGCCATTATCAAAAGTAACCCTTGAGGAATTAATTGCATTTGTATCTCATATTGAAGTCCTATATATATAATCATGCAATCTGGAACAGTTAAGCCCCTTCTTGGGAAACCTTTGCTGCTCAACAAGATTTGACTTTGCCTCAGACAGGTTACGGCCCGCTGGGATCTGAGGAGCTCACTAAAACACCATTTGTAATGCAAAGTGACAAATCCCAGAGCCAGGGCGATAATCTCTGCAAACTCTGTACAAACAGTCCCTTTGTCTCAGCCAAGTGATTAATGGGCTCTGCAGAATCAGCATAGGGCCCTCTGTATTAATTACTTCAGAGGGCTGCTAAATGGAAACCCCAAAGCCTGCAACAGCACCGGGGGAAAGCTGTGGGATTGGTGAGGCCAGGCTGGATATGGGGCCCTGCTCTTGGGGTGCAAAGTGGAAGGGGTGCAAGGCAACCTGAGCTCCTCCTGCAAGCCCTGGGGATGGCTGTGGGGCACTGGGGACTCCCCAGGCCACAGGTCTGCAGGCAGAAGTGACTTTGCTCAGCACAGCCAGTGGAATCACACTGGCTTGGCCAGGGTGGGCACATGAACACTGAGCCACTTCTGACTGCAGGTCTGCTCCTTCAGGTGCTTTTTGTCCCCAGGTCAACCCTGGTTGCTGATGGATGAGAAAAAATTCCAGCAAGCCTGGCTTTAAAATAGAGATCAGGTGGGGACCAGGAGCTGGAGGAGATGTGGTCATTCAGAAGGGATTGGGATTTGCAGTATTCCCTCTGTCTCTGCCATAACTGATGGGATTTAAAATGCTTAGGCCCTTCATAAGTTATTGCAGCTCTGCTGCTGCAACAAGTGAAACTCTGCCAATTTATCTCCAGGGAAGATCTGAGGCTCAATGTTTTACAGAGAAAGAAAGAAGATGAGAAGTGTGCATTTCTGTTTCCAGTACATTCTCTGGGCCTCATCCAAGGGGAAAACTTCTACATCTTGTCTCAGGACCTTGCAAGCCCAGATGTGGGACTCTGGTTAGAGACCCCCACAGACAAGTCTTAATGAATTTACCATGGATAGTTTTCTAATTCATGAAAAATATGTCAAATCCAGTAAAGAACACTGTCCTGCCTGTGTATTTTTCACTTGTCCCATAGAAGACTATGGCAGGGATATCATTACCTGCCCAGCTCTCTGAAGTTACCCAGCAATGGCACAATCCCAACACCTCTGCCAGATGTGATGTGTTCATGCCCAGCAGGCTGAACTGCCAGTGGTTACAGTGAGTTCATCTGGAAGAAATAATTTAGTTACTCTGTTTGGTGTGATCCAGTGACCACACAGGACTTCACTGTGCTCAGACAGGAATGACATTGATTATTGATGGTACTACATCAGGTATGGAACCACCCTGGTTAAGAAAAATTTGAGCTTCTCTCTTTGTGTAATAGCCTATGCCAGTGATAATTGATAACAGCGAAAGAGGTGCAAAGTTCCCTACCCTGTGCTAAATATAAGGAAACAAAGGCAGAAATAACTTTTCCAGGCTAACCTGGAAGGGGTAAAAGTTACAGCATTTTGGCTTCCTTGTGTTGTGCTTCTCACAGTGTCCTCCTGAAGTGTATTCTTCTTATGGCCACCCTCTTAACTGAAACAATACACCAAAATGGATAAATCACAGGAAAACATTCCTACTGGG
Source organism: Melanerpes formicivorus (assembly GCF_026170545.1). Lineage (NCBI taxonomy): Eukaryota > Metazoa > Chordata > Aves > Piciformes > Picidae > Melanerpes > Melanerpes formicivorus. The sequence goes on along the minus strand of NW_027142423.1, from coordinate 2,711,509 downwards.
ACACTTTGCACAGTGTGGTGCTTAGTACCAGGGAGGTTTATTATTTAAGATAAGGGAATGAATGGGACAAATTTTCATGTGCTCAAAAATGTTCAGTCATTAGGTGTTACATCTGATTTCTAAAGGCAGTTCCCTGAGTGAGAATTAGAGACTCCAAGTTTACAAATCAGCTGTAAAGGCAGTGTTACCAATCCAATTAGCTGTCAGAATCTTCAGACATCTTTAATAATGTGGCTCTCTAAATTTCACCAGTGAAGCATGAACTAAATCTCCACAGGTAAAGTCACTGTTTTCCTTGCACTGCTCTGTCTTGAGAAGAAAATGCATGAAAGACTTGGAAAATAGCAGAACATTTGCTTTCCAGACTATGTTCCCCTGAAATTGCCGGGATGAAGGCAGGGCAGCAAGAAAGCCACAGCCACATCAAGGAAGCTGAGGTCGCTCTTCTGAGAAATAAGACAGCCGGAATTTGAAAAGGACTTTAAATAAAACAAGCAATAAAATAAAATTATTTCAATCTGTTCTGAAGTCTTGCCACTCCTTTGGCTGATCAGTGGGCAGGGAGGGCAAGGAGGGCAGTCCATACAGGGGCACTTAGTCCAGAGTGTCTTGAGAGAGGATGCGCTATGATGCCCTCACGAGGGGCTTTCTCATGGGCGTTTTATACTGGAATAACAAATTCAGACTTGTGGATATATTAAAAAGAAAAATGTCTTGTTGGGTAGTGGAATCTCCCTCCAAGTCAGACAGGTCAGAAGTGCACTGCCTGGCAGTTTGCTGATGGGAACAAGTGCTTGGGGAGGGGAAAAAGCAGTTGGCCTGGGTCATAGCAGGCTCCTTTCTGTATTATTTCTTTTGCCCCTCAGGGAAGGAGTCTTCATTCTTCTCTGGGAAGTTTCTAGCTCTTCTGGTATTCAGAAAGAACAGTTAACCCATAAGCACTGGCAGCAGCTGAGCAGGAAGAAGCTGTGTTAAAAAGGAACCACTGAGAACTGTTTAAATTGCATTTCAGAACAAAACAGGACGGAATTACGTCTCCCTGGCATGGGCCTGAAACCAAAATGATTCTTCAGAGGCTAAATAATTTCAGGCACTGGTTAGACTACAGAGTGCAGCCTCAGATGGAAAGGAAGTTGGCTTTTCTTTAATTCTGTCCCTTGCTCTCACGAGAGCTTGAAACATGACTGAAAGTAATTCTTTCCCTGGATCCAGTTTAATTGCATTAATTTAGTGATTCTGTGATTTGAACCCATCGGTTTACTGGTTTAATCTCAATAGGAGCCCTGTCGCAATCATAGAATTGGTTCATTTTTAATTAACTTAGCAAAATGGTAGCAGATTAACCCTTGATGCCTTAAGAGTAAACTCCCGTGCTTATTCTTTTAAATAAAACCCATTTCAATAAAAGCCACCACACCAGTTTATTCTGTCAGACTGCTCCATGGGTTGGAAGCCCAAGGGAACAAGCAATTTAGAATAAAGCGCTTCCTTCAGATGAGCATGGATCCCTCATATAATGCATGTAGAACGAGAGCAGCACAGGGGGAGGAGCACAGGAAACAAAGCTGAACAGAGGAAAAAGACCTTTTTTCATACTACTTATTTTTTTGCAGAAACATGCTATTGAATCACATAATTATTTCTGACTTAACTGTTGTCAGATAAGAAAGGTTCAGAAATAAGGTTTAGGCATGGACAAAATAACCGTTCTTACTGTTAGATGGATGTCCAGGTGTCAGACTATTCAGTGGGGTGGCTTTAAATAACGGTCACAGTTCATATTTGTATGGTACCTTACAATCCATTCTGCCTTCTGTCATGTCTGATAAGAAAATAGTCCACTTACTGTATTGAAATTTCAGCTGCAAGCCTCTGTAGAGAGTAATCATACATTTTTAGGGAATTTTCCATTCTGCCTATCTGCTGCTATTATTGAACTTTTCAACTAGTTGCCCATGCTTTTTTTTCAGCATAATCATACCTTTTATTTCTTTCTCAGCACTCTGTTAGCTGTTACTCAGCCAGAAATCTCCAACACCAGAGGACAAAGTAAGGCTGCACAGTTCAGGCCTATGGAACTTTTCCTTACTGTCCAGACCTCTTAAACAAGGAGCTCCTACACTTACTGTGTGCATCCTTCTGGCACTGTCAGAAAGATGCTGCTTTTCCCCTTCAGCTTTCCTGGCCCCAGAAACATCATATTTACATCTAGTACTCTTCTTTGTATGAATTGTTACCAAAACAGTTCACTCTAGGCTGAACACATGTGTTTGTAGATGAAAAGCTCTGGGAGTTTGTTCTGAAATCTGATTTTCTGAATCAAGCAGTGCATAGAAAGAAGGGGGGGGGGTAATGTGTGTGTCGTCCACCTAGAAAAAGTATGATGTCTATAAATTAAAAGAGGGGTGAGAAACAACCAGAAATTGCCAGAATGCTGATGCAGCTCAATTTCAATCTTCAAAACCACAAGCAAGAAAATGAACTGCACCTCAATGACTTGTAAAACAAACTGGGGCATGGTCTGCAATGAGACTGAAGCTGCTCTAATGAAATCATTCCATCAGATGTGTGCAAACAGCTGGAAGAGGAAAATAGCTTCAACAGCTGGTATAAAGACCCTGAGATAAATTGCTCACCAAAGTAACAGAAATTGCAGAAACATGTCAAATTCATTTAAGTTTCAAGGAGAAAAGACAGCTGCTGACCACACTGGTGCAAAGGAAAAGGTGGCTGCCAAAAACAAATCAAAGGTTATGAGCCGTGTAACATCCACAGCATCAACAAAAGAGATCTTCTCTACTCGGCAGCCCTTGCTGGGACTTTTGCCACTTCAGGCAGCTCACAGGAAAAACAGTGGCTGGAGGTTTCACCAGGATGGTTCTGCACATTCACACAGAAGGGAACCTCCACTGATGACAAGGCTGCTCCAAGCAAGACCCTGCTGGTCCTTTCATTGCAGCTGGGACTCACTAGGAACCCCTGGGCCCTGCCCTGGGACTCTAAAGGGACAGTGAATGATGGAGAGGGAAAGTGGCTTTGATCAGCCCATGGCATGGTTTGCCAGAAGAGGGTACAGAAGCCTCAAGGCTTTTGTTTTCCTGTATTTGGTACATGATTGTAATGCTGTCCATATTTGAGCTATTTTTTGATGCAGAACAAGTCCATCTGCTCTCTGCTGACAGAAATACTTCATTTATTGTCATGCTTTTTTCAATCTTCAAACTTGGGCTGCTGAGAAGGCTCAAAGGTAATCCCATGCATCTTGTGAGTGGGATAGAGCAAACAGAAAGGCCACAGCACTGCCAGCTCACTCCTTCATCCCTTCACAAATCCATACTTTCCTGATAAAGTGCTTTACCAACTAGTGTTATAAACCAAAAAGATTAAGCTTCTGAAATGAAGGAAACAGCTGGGTCACAGCATGGTGTGCAGAGGGTGAGCAGAGACTGGGAAAAAAACGCCTGCTTCATGTCAAATACAATGGGAGCTTTACAGCATATTGTAGGGGACGCTTGGTTATTTTAAATCTCATATAATGGACCACCCTCACTCTATTCACACACACACACACACAAGAAAATTAGATGATACTTAATTTTCTGCATCTCCCATGCAAGAGGAAGAGGCTGGGTCAACCCAGCCAGAAGAAATTTGATTCCAGGGAGTCTCCCCAGTTTTCTTTCTTTCAAAGCTCAGATCAATAAGGTGTTTGTGTGCCTTAGAATAAAGACTTGTAAATATGTACTTGCCACCTGATTCTCTTTGTAATATAACCAGGGGGTATGTCTCAACAAGTGATAATTGGAAAACAACCACATGTGAGAAATCACCTTCCTTCAGAAAGGAGACAGCCAAAAATAGAACTAAGCAGATCATAGCCCAGGGCACTCCAGGAACTTTCCACCTGAATGAAAGTGAGTGGAAATGAAATGGCAAAATCAGAGCTAATGACAGCTTGCCTGCCTGCTAGATGTGACCTGCAAATGAATTTGAAATAATTTCCAACTGCTATCACAATTCAGGCTGCATATCCTTGTTATCTGCACACGGAGAGACACTTTAGAGGCACAGGGGTGAGTGTTTTTAATGGCTGTACCTCTTAGTAGGTGTGAGGTATTCTTTAGTAGGTATGAGGTATTCCCAAACTCCTTGGCTAGGTCTGTGGTACTTGCTATGCATATTTCTGCACCATGGACTCCTATTTCAAGTTCAGCAAACCATTTAAGGAGTAATGAAAGTACCATTTCAATCAGATATGAACGTTGTGCCAGCCCTGGCTTGGTGCTAGGAAGCAGGATCTGTTGTATGGGTTGAAGTTTGGCAGGAGTTGGTTAAAGGATGAGTTTCAAGAAAGTAGTGGTTGTTTCTAAGAGAGAGAGACCAAACACAGGGCTTCATAATGAAAATGTTTCAGTATTATTTCAGTTTTCTTAGCACAAGGAATAAGGAGAGAGTGAAGGAATGGCTGGCACCAGCCCAGCAGAGTCTTCTGGGGTGACTGCAGTGCTTGGTTGCAGAGGGTTCACACCTTCCCATGAGGCAATGAAGACCATCTTTCCATAACACCATTTCTGTTTGTTAGAGTGCTGGTGGTGACTGAGAGTGGAAAGTGACACAGCAGCTGCTCCCACACGACACAATTGCCACTGCTTCTGGCCAAGACCATAGAGTATCCTGCCAGAAAGCCCAGCTCAATGGTCCCAGACTCCAGGGCTATGTCTCCAATGCCACTGAAGTCCGTGGGGAAATTTCCCCTTGCTTTGACAGCACTGGCATTTCAGCCAGTTTTGCTTCTTACGATGAAATGTCCCAGCTGCCCAGACTGGTATTTTTGTCCACGTAGCTAAGTTTCCACTAGTATTGGATTGACTTTCACCTGCCTTTGGACTAGAGTGGCTGAGATCTCCATACCTGAACGAAGAGAAGGAAACATTCATCCTGTAGTTTGAATTTAATAAAGGAAACAAGAAAACAAGAAATAGAGGAAGTCAGAGGCACAGTGGGGAGGTCAGGACACCTGAAATGAGAAAGTCTTGAGGAGATGGAGTATTAGAAAGACAACAGGTCAAAGCTGTGCAAGGAATTTATCACCAGGCTCTGTTATTTTTTTTTGCATAGTTGTGTCATCCATCACAAGGATGTTTTCTCTAAATGAGTGAAGTAAGCTGCCCTTAGAGTTACATGCACATTGGGGAATAAAATACCTTGTCAGAACTTTTGCCAGAAATTTTCTAATATGCTAAGAACACAAGGAGGTTTTTTTTCCCTCTCTTTTTTTCCCCCTCTTTTTTTCCTCCTGATTCTATGTATTGTAGGAACATTCTTTCCCCTCTGTTTTCTAATAACCCCGCTCTGAAGGTAGGACAAAAGTTGGATTCATTGTGCTTCATTTATCAAGTTTGCAAAGATGCTCAGAAGACACCCCTCGAGGGATGAGGGGTTCTGATACTTAGAGAAATAAAATTTAATATCTACTTTGCTGGTGTAATGGAGATTTTTATTACTTTCAGAAATATATTTCAAGTTGGGAGACAAAGGTTTTAGGCAGATCTTTTGGAGAAGAGTGTGGTTTATTGCAAAGGGGTATAAAAGTAGATTGAGTTTCTTCCCAGACATTAATGCAACATACTTCATTCGGCTTCAGGAAGTCTGGCCAGCCTGTGGAAAATGTGAACTTGTATAACTGACAGTCAGGTTTATCAGGGGACATCCTACAAGTAAGCCCAGTGTTTACATGAAAGGATCCTGAACACTGAGAATTGTCTGTAAAACCAGACAGAAGAAACAAAAGGCAGACAATTACAGAATCACAGAATTTCAGGGGCTGGAAGGGACCTCAAAAGCTCATCCAGTCCAATCCCTCTGCCAGAGCAGAATCACTGACACCAGATTACACAGGAATGCATCCAGGTGGGTTTTGAATATCTCCAGAGAGGGAGACTCCACAACATCCCTGGGCAGCCTGTTCCAGTGCTCTGTCACCCTCACAGGGAAAATTTTTTTCCTCATATTTACATGAAACTTCCTATGCCTCAGCTTCCACCCACTGCCCCCTGTCCTGTCACTGGGCATCACCCAGCAGAGCCTGGCTCTGTCCCCTTGGCACTCACCCTTTCCATATTTATAAATACTGATGAGGTCACCTCTCAGTCTCCTCTTCTCTAAGCTAAAGAGCCTCAGCTATCTCTGTCTCTCCTCATATGGAAGATGTTCCACTCCCTTCATCATCCTCATGGCTCTGTGCTGGACTCTCTCAAGCAGCTCACTGTCTTTCTTGAACTGAGGGGCCCAGAACTGGACACAATACTCCAGATGCAGCCTCACCAGTGCAGAGTAGAGGGGAAGGAGAACCTCTCTTGACCTACTGGTCACACCCTTCTAATCTACCCCAGAATGGCATTGGCCTTCCTGGCCACAAGCGCACATTGCTGGCTCATGGTCATCCTTCCATCCACCAGGACCCCCAGGTCCCTTACACCTTCACTGCTCTCCAGCAGGTCCATCCCCAACCTATACTGGTGCATGGAGTTGTTCCTTCCCAGGTTCAAGACTCTACACTTGCCCTTGTTGAACTTCATCAGATTTCAACCTGCCCAGCTTTCCAGCCTGTCCAAGTCTATAGATTACTATGAATTCCAAAATCCATAGTAACTGGGAAAAAACCCCAAACAAACAAACATATGATGAACACCTTTGTAAAAACCTCAAAAGCCGTAAAATAATGTAGCAGCAGTAACTTCAGCAAAGTGATACTGGTGTCTTGGAGGCACAAGCACAGTTTTGTCTCCTGCTCTTCTAGTGGTGCTTAGATAATCAGCTAAGATTTGATACCATTGCCTGGCAGTAAGTTCATGTCTCAAAGTTAGTGATGTCTCAGACAGGAGTGCAATCCACTGGTGTTAATGCTCTTATTAGCCAGTAGACTTGCAAAGCAGAGAAGGCAGGGGGTTGCCAGTGAACTTCAGCTGTGGACTGAAGTTCAACTACTTCAATTCGTCATTGGAATGTGCTGCCCAGGGAGGTGGTGGAGTTGCCGTCCCTGGAGGTGTTCAAGAGGGGATTGGATGTGGCACTTGGTGCCATAGTTTAGTCATGAGGTCTGTGGTGACAGGTTGGACTCGATGATCTTTGAGGTCTCTTCCAACCTTGGTGATACTGTGATTCTGTGAACTTAGACAAGACTCTCAATACAGAGAGAGTCTGTGATACCCATCTCAGGGCTATGAAGGGCTGCAAAGGAAGTCCATCATAACCCTGTGATAGGCTGTGACTGTCACCACTGCTAAGGAGGTTGGCTGTCTTGAATGCTACTATGGAATGGTGACAACTCTCCATCAGATCTGCCAGAGCTTCCACTGACAAAGAGGTTGAGAAATGACAGCCTCCAAAACCAGAAAACAGTCTCTTTCTGAAGGATACCAGGGAGTGGTGCTGCTGTTACTCTGGTATCATTAAAAAAAATAAAAATAAAAAAGGAAAACTGTTTGTTCATCCCCAAAATGATTCTGAACAAATCTGTTCTGTCACATTTCCAAAGCTCACCAATGTGAACTCCTTTGCACAGTTCTCCCAGGGTACATGAACATCCTCGTCTCCTTTTTTCAGGTGATTCAACACCTTCCCCTATTCATGCATGGACAGGGCATAGGTGTCCAGGAGGTTTCTTGACATGGCTGGACTGGAGTGAGCTGTCTTCCTTCCTATTGCTCCTAGGACCAAAAGCAGCAGGTCCTTCTAAATGCCCCTATGTTCCACTTTGTGCATGGACCTAGATTAGCAAACAACATTCATGTACACTTTCAACTGGATGAACAATCTGAAATACTGGAATGTCACCTGACCACTGCTTCCATTGAATCCACAAGAGAAATCTAGAAACAAAGTGATTCATAAGTGGAAACCGCTGGAGGGAAATCCTCTGTGCTGCTGGAGCTGGATTTGTGATGCTTTGCTAAACTAAGCATTGGTGGTGATAGCAGGTCTCTGCCAGATGTGCCCTGGGATGGGGATTTATGGGAGTGGAGAGAAAGCAATTGCTAGAAAGGGTGGGAGTAATAGCCCTCCAGGGACTTTCTTGTCAAGATCATTCCCTGCTGGGCTGTTTCCTGATTGAATAATTTAAAATGAGATTTTATATTCTCTGTCTGGGATATTTAGCTCTCGTGGGTTGTTTTTATCAGCTGTGTAGTTTGGGTGATTCTATTTGCTAGCTGTGATTCCCTCCAGGGCAGCTGCTTTGGTCTTCCCTGAGAGGTTTGTGCTCAGGTGCTCTTCTAGCTACTTCAACTCTTCAATAACCTTCTGAAAGCTCTCCTTGCTCAGAAGCAGTTCTTCTCCTTCCCATCTGTCTGTAAAATCCATCCTGAAAAGTGTAGCCTTTTCAGTAGGGAGATGGTGTCTCTTGTAACCTGGAGTAGTTACCACTTTTTGAGTGAGTGGATGACCTTTGCCTCTGGGATTTCAAATGAAGGCTTCAATAAAACTGATTAACCTAAATCCAAACCGAGAAGAAACTGAACAACTGCTTTGGAGTTGTGCCACATATCTAAACTGCATGAGAACATTGATAAGATGTGATCTAACTACCACAGTGACAGGACCCAAGAAACCTCTTCAGCCTAGCAGACCTTTCAGATTTGAGGATAGAAGAGGAAGGGAATAGAAAGAGACTCAAAATCTGTTTTCTATACAAGTAAAGTTCTCCATGGCAAAGCAAGCATATGGTGTGAATGCAAAAACTCATTAGTGCAGACCTTTGGGAGACACCACCATTAAGCAACACAGAGACAGATCAACATTTGAGAGAAACAACAAATTGCCAGCACTGGGGAAAAATAACTGAGAGCCAAATGAATACAGTGTTAGACTCGTGAGAAGAATATCCAGGGATGGAATTTCTGAGGAAGACTTTTCCTGAGGAAGACTTTTCCTGAGGAAGGTTTCTAGCTCTGTGAGACCAGTCCAGGCATGAAGTAGATTGGCTCAGTCCCTGGTAGTGGTACAGAGAGATATTTATGTTGGTAATAGATAGCTGATGACATTTTTCTGTGGGCCAGTTCCATCCCTTAACGCTTTAAATGTTTCGAGAATTTAAGATCCTTTGTTGGGCTGCTTAGATTCTTGGTCAGCGTGGTCTTCTAAAATCAAAATATCAGTGCAGAAATGTCATGAAGAAAAGTTTGCTTCCCCTCCAGAAGGAAATATGGAGTCATGATGGGACATGTTTACGTGTAACCTCACACACATCCATCCACACATTCCAGTAAGAATTTAACTCCTTTACATTTCTTTTCTTGGCCTTTTGCCCACCATTACATGGCTTTCATCAAGAACTTATACCTACCAGACATTACTTGGCATCTAAACCTTAAGCCTGAAAAGAAAACATATCTCCTGTAGCTGATTGGAGGAAGGGAATATGGAGACATTCCACTTTGCAAGGGGTTCTTTCAAATGCTAGCTACTTCCACTACATTTGACTGGGATCTAGAAGCTTCTTTAAAGAGAGTATTGTAGTGATGATTTGTCAGATTACGAGCCAATTAGTTCTGCAATCAAACTTCATAGATGTAGTAGAGCCCTGCTGCTGCCTGTGGCAGATCACGCTGTGACAGGAACACGACTTTCCTCTGCAGCTGCAAGGCGCTTGAGGTGATAGGACGTAGGATGGAAATGGCAGGGTACTAACCTCAGTCATCTTCACAGAGGTGAGATGAGAGATTAAAGAACTACAATGTTCTCTCACCTGGGCTTCTCCCTGGCTAACCATGATAAGGCTTTCTAGTAAGACAGGGTGGGAAATCCCTCTTCTGAGGGAGCTGGGGTTGTTTAGCCTGGAGAAGAGGAGGCTCAGAGAGACCTTATTGCCATCTACAACTACCTGAAGGGAAGTTGTAGCCAGGTGGATGGTGATCTCTTCTCCCAGGCAACCAGCACCTGAACAAGAGGACACAGTCTCAAACTGTGCCAGGGGAGGTTTAGACTTGATCTTATAAAGAAGTTCTTCACAGAAAGAGAGATTGCCTATTGAAATGTGCTGCCCAGGGAGGTGGTGGTATCAATGTCCTGGAGGTGTTTAAGAAAAGCCTGGATGAGGCACTTAGTGCCATGGTCTAGTTGATTAGATAGAGTTGGGTGATAGGTTGGACTGGATGATCTTGGAGGTCTCTTCCAACCTGGTTGATTCTGTGATTCTATGATTCTGGGGAAGGAAAGAGGACACTTTGTAGCCCAAGTGACTTGTCAAATGCTGTTCTGGAAGGGTATTTACATGTCTGCACTGTGCATCCCTGAGGAAAACAACAGTTTCTATGGAGCAGGCAAGCCCCGAATCCAAGGCTATCAGGGAACTCCCAGCAGCTCACAGCTGAGCACCAGGCTTGGGGCTGCTGCATAAGGCATCTATTTTCCCTTTGGGCAGTAGAACGCTCAGCCCAAGGTTTTTCCCTGCGTGCTGAGCACCTTTGTGTGAGCCTGTTGCTACACTACAGGAATGTAACAGCTGTGGTACCCTTCTCAGACAGTGCTGTCTCCCTCAGCCAGACACAAACATTGGTACCATGTGCCCATTTGCTTCACAGATGAGGTTAGAAATCACACCTACTGCATTGCCAAGTATCCAGGCATGTTTTACTTGTGTTTTTCCGCTGAGGATGCACGTGAGGTAATGGTGTGCTTTGCTTTACAATACAGAAAGAGCACATGTAGCCTTGGTTCCAGAAAACTGGTCCTTTAACAGGAAAAGTCTTAGCCCTAAAATTAAGCAGAAAACTTACTGGTACAACTGAAAAACTCAGCCTCCAGGACCATGGACCATATTTGCACCCATGGATCGTGTCAGCACATGGGTAACTGTCACATCCTTTTCTCAGCAGACAAACTGCAGGCCCTGAATCTCATCCTACTGAATCTACCTCCACAGCTGGCAGGTCTTATACCTCCACCTCATTTGTGATGAAAACCCCCAGTCCTCTCACTTTCAGTCCAGCCTCAGGGCTTCAGAGCCCTGTGGTTCCCCCATGCATATGCCCAGCACATCTGGCTGTATTTGGTACTTGTGCATTTCCCTCAGGGTGTGACTGATCTACACATTGCACTGAACCCAAAGTGCCTTTCCTAACAGAAAAAGCACTTACAGAGTAATAGGGACAAAGTCTGCCAAAACACAAAATCATTTTAGGTAAGGTTGGATGTGTACCTAGCACTCTTCTCTGAAACAGGCTCAGTCTCCTTCTCCCCTGGCTCTGCAGGGAGTGATCTATATCTGCCCTATGGGGAAGGACTGTGTGCACCAAACACTTCCTCCACAGCTGTGTGCACCAGAGACTCAGCCCCTTGCTCACTTTTGCCTTATCCAAAGCAACTGGCTGGAAATCAGTGAAACCTGTGGAACATCTGCAGAGCTCTAGTGGTCAGGTCCCCCCTGGCAAGGGAAGAGAACAAGCAAGACAGGGGAATCATGGTGGCTGCAGCACAGAGCAGCTTTGCTGCTGATGTAGAGGATGATTCCTGACAAATACCTCTTCCATTTGGTGGGTCTGCTCTTCTTGGGCTTGGTTTTAAATCTTTTTAGTATTTGGTTTTAAACTTTTTTAGTAATAAGGCTACCTGCTCAGCTTTGGACAGAGCTGAGGGGACAGGCTCTTCTTACTTGCTCCCTGTGATAGAACAAGGAGCAATGGATGTAAGCTGTAGCACAGGAGGTTCCACTTCAACACAAGGAGGAACTTCTCTACTGTAAGGGTCACAGAGCACTGGAAGAGGCTCTCAAGAGAGGTAGTGGAGTCTCCTTCTCTGGAGATTTTCAAGGCCTGTCTGAATGTGTTCCTCTGTGACCTGAGCTAGGTTGTATGGTCCTGCTCTGGCAGGGAGGTTGGACTTGATGATTTCTTTGGGTCCCTTCCAACCGCTGACATCCTGTGATCCACAGACTCAGTGGTGAAGGTGGCAGAGATCTCAGCTCCAATTCACATGGCAGGGATCAGACTGTCCCAGTTAACAAGCTGGAACTGCTTCTGACAGATGTGAAGATGGAACTTGGAACTGGAAGCTCTTGGTGTCCTCCACACTTATTTCTGCCTTGAGAAATGATGAAGGAAAATCTACAGCTTGCGTTGCTAAGTAGCTGCCACCATAACAAACCTTTTCATGCCTTTTCTGGCTCATTGCTGCCTCCCTCAGCATCATCCAGACAAGCTACAAGTTTGCATGCACATAATCACAGAATGCAAAATAGCAACTTCAGTTTCTTTTCAGGGTCTCTCAGTCATCTGACCAATCAGCCAAACGCTCCTAAGTTAAGCATCAAATTTGTCTTTTGAATCCAGATGCTAAGCTACTTCTGTTTTTTCTCACAACATTGACTCTGGTTTCTTATTCCTTACACATCAGCATTTCTTTTGTTTTGGAGATTATTCCTGTAGTCAAGGAATATGAGAGGCTGCTTAATTTGTGCAAGCCCAAATTTAGCTGAACTTTCCTGCAAAAATGCTCAGCGGTGGAATAGTTTATGGTATTCCCATCTCTTGAGTTTCCCAGTTCACAATCCACTCTGATGTGTGGTACATGCTGCCTGTGAAGTGCACGTTGACTCTCGTTCTGGCTTACTCTAACGTGCGGAGTGGATATAGTAGCTTTCACAGAACGAACAGAAAGCTTGTGCAGACACATCCTCTGGCAGAAGCTGGCCTTTGAGCTCTGTCATAGAAATAGCTGGTTTGAGGGAGAACATTCAACTTCTGCCTTGGAAAAGCAGAGTATTCATAGCAGCATGCAAGCTGATGGTAAACATGCCAGTTCACCAGTTTTAACCCCATTTCAAACAGCGTTACTGTGACTTTCCTAGACTGATTTAACACACTCACAAAGCTGGCACAGCCACCCAAAAAAGCAGCCCTCATCCCTTCCCTATTCTCCTTCCTGGTTGTTCTTGTGCTCAGTTGGCACAAGTTTCTGTGTGGCTGCCCAGTGCACAGGATGTGGGAATTGATCCAGCTGGAAGGGAAAAAAAAAAAGCAACATGTTTCTTTTTGTGGGTTTAACCCTGAATCAGTTCCAGTCATCTCCAAACCTAGAAAACTAAATTGTACAAATAATTGCCAGCACTACCTGGGCAATGCAAGGCAGGGAAGGGGAACGCATTCCAAGAAAGAAGCAGAGCAGTAATTTAAAGAGGACTCCTTGCACGAAGAACACTACTGCCTTTAAACCCCCATCTGCTCTAGAAGGATGCTGAGTGTCATTAGCAAACCTGGCTTTCTATAAAACCTATTTCTGATCAACGTCAAACAACATTTATAAGCATCCATGATTAAAGGTCAACCACTCTGCCCTCAATTATTCAGTGTTAGTTTCAGGCTATGTTATAATGCTTGTTTTTATTGAAAACAAAAGTTGGGCAAACAAGCCAAGCAGCGGGGCTGGGGAGGGAGAACATGTAGAGACCTTGTTCATGACAGCCAAACTACTTCTTGTATCCTTCCTGGCTGCTGGGGAATAGCTAGGGCCAAATGAAATTGAAGGGTGTGTTCTCCCAGAAAGTTTCTGGCACTTTATTCTACTTATAACACAACATTAACATTGGTGTTTGGCTAATAGGAATATTTCATCCTAGCTGAGCTTTTGGATTTTTATTTTTTGGACTCTATGAAGATGTTTTGAACTCAAACAAATGTAAAACCAGATCCTCTAAGAACAAGTGGAAAAATTTCCTCTTTTTCCCTAGTTTCTGTTCTTGTCTCTCAAGTGGCTTTATCAAAGGTCAGTAATAAATGCAAAGGGATTTGTCCTTTCTCTCTGTGTGTTGCAGAATCTATTTCCTGGAGCTTTAGTTTCTCAATGTACTCATCCTGCAGAAGCTCACAGTATACAGCCTCACCAATTCCTGTATGCAGAACAGAAGAGGAGTTATTTGAAAAACCACAAGCAGGAACATGATAACCACTGGATGAAATATGTTCTACAAGCAGTGGATGTGTGAGAACTCTGGGAGCAGAAAACTGTATCAGAACCCCACTCTCTCCCAAAAAAAAAGGTGTAAGCACACAGACACACATCTGGCAGTGGGATGACAATAGGGAGTGGAGAAGAGCCCTTTGAAGCTTGACTTACCTTAATTTGTGACTGTAGAAGCACATCAGCTGGAAAGACCAAAGCTGAACAGACAGTCTAGCCTTAAGAGACTGGCACAGTTCAACACCCTTAACACCACATACTTGACCTGCCAGCAAAGTCCCTGGAGCAAGGCTGAACATGGCAGCTGCCAGTTAGGTGACTAACCAAGTTGGTTTAGAATCCTGAAGTCCAAGTTCCAGCAATACCTTCGGCCAACACTTTTAGCTAACTCAGATCCTGTCCTACAAAACACCATGTGAATTACAAAGAGTCCTCTACTCATACCCATCCCAGAAGCTGTTTAACCTACAGATGCAGATAACATTATCTGCCTGTCTTACTCCCTTCTGTCCCAGCTGGAATGAGAACAGAGGTGTCTTGTGGGAGAACTGGGACAGTATATCCTCAAGGTGGTCAGACATGCAGGGCAGGAATTCATTCAACAACTGAATCCTTGTGGGATTCATGAACTGTTTTCCTTCTCACCCACCAAAAAAGGAGTAATTTGGAAAGCAGGGCAGGCATAGCAGTCACTGATGTAAATACTTAAGATTTGCAGACAGAGCAAACCTACTGCCAGTGGGGAAAACAGAGCACTGTAAAGGTATTCACAGCAGTTCCTCCTTCTCACTGGTGCAGGGTAATGCCATAGCCAAAGACACCAGACACATTCCAGACTGAAGGTTAAAGCAGCAAGGAGTAAATTTTACAGTACTGTTATCAAATCTAAACCCCCTCACAAAAAGATTGGTTTCTGGAAAGTAGATGATATTACTCTCTGCACTGCTAGGAAAATGGCTTCTTATCTACTAACTGAGTGCTTATGGTTAAGGCCTTTAAAACCTTTTCAGACATTTATTTGAAAGGGAACTATAATAAAATGCACATGCTGTACTTTAAGTACTGCAATATCTTTGTAAAGAACAAGTCACAGGGAAAACAGAATAAATGCTGTGCAACAGCCTTTCTGCATCTCATCATCCGTCTGCACAATAACAGAGGAGGGGAAATAATACTTCTTGTAGTTATAGGAGATACAGCAAATGCTTTGTCCATCAGCATTCCTTAAACCTTGTTCAACAGCTGATGAGTGTATTACTGCAGAGCCTGCTTTCCAAGAAATCTGTCAGTGCTGCTTGCAGGCTATGTTCAAAACTGGTAACAATCCCTGTGGGTTATCAAGCACAGCTTTGCCTTCATTGCTTCAGGCTGCATTTAGTGTCATTGGGAGTGTACATTTGTGCAAAATCAACTTGTCCCAAGTGCTGATAACAGCAGTGGAAAAGTGATGATAAAAATGTCCCAGATTATTGGTGTGGTAGTTTCAGGCTATGAGAAGAAAAAGGCAGAAAAGCTACCCTTCATTCTACTCTGAGTGTCTGAATTCCCATACTTCTCTCTCCTTATGCAGCTTTAACAAAAGGAATGAAAAATGAAGTCCTTATTTTCCAGTGCAGGCAAGTTGTGTACATACATACACATACACCCCCCTCCAGGCTAGCTCACCACAGGCCAGCCTGCATTCCACAAGGCTTGCAGCACACACAAGATCAGCTCAGCTGTATCGATGGGTAGCTCAAAAGCAGCATAGTCACTTCTGTGTGGAGCCCAGGTGAAGTCAGCCTATCAGACCCAGGATTGTTCTTCAACTTCCAGACAGTTCATACAGAATACAGAAACATGTCCAGGAGGGAGTCTTCCCTAGTTACAGAATTAACCAGGTTGGAAAAGACCTTCGAGATTATCGAGTCCAGCCTATCACCCAACACCATCTAATCAACTAAACCATGGCACCAAGCACCCCATCCAGTCTCTTTTTAACAGTGATGGTGACTCCACCACCTCCCTGGGCAGCCCATTCCAATGGCCAATCACTCTTTCTGTGATGAACATCTTCCCAACATCCAGTCTAAACCTCCCCTGGCACAGCTTGAAACTGTGTCCTCTTGTTCTGTCATAGGTTGCAGAGGAGAAGAGACGAACTCCCAGCTGTCTACAACCTCCTTTCAGGTAGTTGTAGACAGCAATAAGGTCTCCTCTGAGCTTCCTCTTCTCCAAGCTAAACCACCCCAGCTCCCTCAAGCCTCTCCTCATAGGGCTTGTGCTCCAAACCCCTCCCCAGCCTTGTTGCCCTTCTCTGGACACGTTCCAGCAAGTCAACATCTTCCTTATTGTCGAAATAGAATTCATGACCCCAGACTCTATGTAAGCTCTGCAGATAACCCAAGTGACTTCATAAGCACTGGCATATAGCTGCCTTCCTGTAGTATCCCTTCAGGTATTGGAAGGCTGGAGAGGCACTTTTCATAAGGCTGTCACTATAGGTGATAGGACTAGCGTTTTAAGCTGAGGGAGAGTAGGTTTAGACTGGATTTGAGGAAGAAGTTCTTCAGTACAAGGGTGGTGGGACACTGGAATAGGCTGCCCAGGGAGGTTGTGGGTGCCTCCTCCCTGCAGGTAATTCAGGGTCAGACTGGATGAGGCCTTGAGCAGCCAAGTCTAGTTGAGAGGCATCCCTGCCCATGGTGGGGAGCTTGGAGGAGATGATCTCTAAGGTTCCTTCCAACTCTAGGCCACTCTACAATTCTATACCCATGCTGAGGCAAAGGAATTCAAGGTGGATGTGTTCTGGCATTCAGAAAGGACTGGCATGGAAATTATTCACATTTTAGAGTCTCTCCCCCAATTTTCTACACAGACATTCCAAGTAATGGAACATTGCAACAAAACCACAACAGGGCCTGTACAATAGCAAGAAATCTATAGACATATTCCTTGAGAGATTCAAAAACTTGAACTGAACCTTTACACTTCCACTTCCCCCCCCAAAAAATACCAAACCTGTAAGTGCTAGGTCCCATACTACATAAAATGGAAGGTGTTCAAACCTGACACAGACCTAATACATAAGAGCTTATAACACAAATTTTATTAGAAAAGTTATACATAACAGCATCAACTATTTCCAAGAATATTAACCTTGAAAAGCAACAAAAATGGACTAAAAATGTGTAACAAGAAAACTAATGACCCTTTCTATAATTAAACATTCAAGTTATCTACAATGTCTCTTTTTACAAGGGGGGAAAATCATGGTTTTACAGGCACATGTTGAAAATAAAGCTGCAGTAACTTTATACAATTAACTTTTCCAAGGATTATGAAAACATGGTCAGCATGTAGTCTCCGGTTGTGTTTTAAACATTCACATAATTTTACAGTTTTGAGCAAACACTGAAATGTCAGAGTCCCAAAATTATTTCACAAAGTGCCAAACGTTAAAACCAGAACTTTCTGCGTGAATAGTTTCGCCCTAAAAAATAAAGACAACCGACCGAGTGAAGACAGGTTTCCATCCTCAACATATTCACATCATTTCTGGTGCTACCTGCTCTAACAGGAAAGTTCCATCCTCTGTAAGTAAAATCAAATGGGACTTCTTTTGCCAAACTGGTAAAAACCTTTTGAACACAGCAGTGTGCATTATTGGAAAGAAAAACGATACTAAAACCATAAATATATCCAAAGAGCCATTAAAACACTACACAATTAAGTGGAACTGTGCCCGTCTGCACTGTAGATTCAAGTTTGTTGCCCTTTCAGTACAGGTGGTATCAGAATTTAGCATCTTTACAGAGGCAGTCTGGTCACCTTCTCTCACTCTTGTCTTCTGCCTGCTTAATAAAAATCAGATAATTTACAATCTAGAAGTCCATTTTTAAAAAGTCTGGAAGTATATACACAGCTCTAACAAAGCTGAATCATTTTGATGCCTTCAAGGTCTAAAAGAAACGACCAGGATTTTGAATTGAGGCTCATTTAACAGTAATTAGCCATTATCAGTAGTGGACCATCACGAGGCGAAAAGGAATGTTTCGTCTAAAATGCTTAACACCTTCCTTCCTTTCAGGTACACAACAGTAGCACGTAGAGGAAGTGCTTTCCACAGACACCCATTTCCCTTTAGCATCAAGGGCTACGAAAATCTGACTGCAAAAATGCAGTGACAAAGCAAGCTGACGTATCAGGCACCACCTTTTATGTTGGCAGCTTTAAAGACCCACGGTACGCACAAAGATCTAAAGGACGGGAGAAAAACCAACCCCACTACTACGAGAAGCAGACGGAACATTTTAGACGAGTTTGGCAAAGTTTTGGATCAGACAACAGGTTGGCCATTCCGGCTTACTTGTCTAGGTTAAAGGTACTGAATCAACTAGTCAAATCATCAGGAGACGTTTCATTGATACTCAACATTACATGCACCAATATTGCACACAACTGCTCAGAGCTGTTAAATCTTCATCTGGGTCCTTGAGCCGTCTGGTTTCTGCACTCGGAACTGAAGCCGCCCACCCCAGCAGTTTCACAAGAAGTTTAAAGTGGTAAATTTAAAATACAAAAACCAAAATAACCCAAAAAACCAAGGACTTTATACAGACAGTAAAATCTAAATTCTCTGCAATGATCTTGTGGGCCCTACAGATGGGGCAATACGTGTACGCACTAGTGAAACAGACACTAGCTCTGCTCTAGACTAACCATTCAAATAATATGAAATCTGGGACCGGGTGTTGCAATGATGTCGCTGTAAGGCTCCTCCTGTGTCAGCTCTATAGCTTGCTGTTTCTTAAGTACCAGGAAACTGTAGAATTTTGCAGCTGCTTGTTTTCTATTTGTATTTCTGCACAGCTCGAGCAAGCTGATAGATTCTGCTCCAGTTTTAGCGAGAGCTCTCTGAAAAACACAAGCGTTCATTCCATAAATTGTAGTAAGGATGACTTTGGAAAATAAGAACAGCTTAGAGAGATGGAACAGAAACGCTTCGGTGACAGCACCATCTCAGGAGTTGCAAAATGCTTAAGGGAACAAAGGGGCAGCAACTGCAAACTAGACTGAATGGGGAAGATAGGACAGGAACAGATGAAATACACACACCCACATGCAAACATCAATTGGCACTTAGTTTCAGAGTATACTAGGGGTGCTCAATAATCTTACCAGAAAAAAGTTCCTTAGTTCTAGCAAGCAAGAATCCATCCTACAAAGATTACCCATTTGTGCAGGCTGATGCCAAATGCTGAAAGCTATTGCTGTACCTCACCCAAGATCAGATTCCCACAGCTGTTAATAGATTCGCTTTATCATAGCATGAAAGTTTTCAAAGTAGCCTAGCCAGGGACAAACACCCTGTAAAATGGTTTTATTCCTAGACCTCGATGTGATTTGCCTTGGGTCACACAGCACAAAGTCAGATGTGCTAAAGTTTCACTAAAAAACTCACTATCAAATTATTTTATAGTTTGAATTTCTGAGAGTCTTACTTGCACACCAAGTGTGGACATAAAGACTGAAAAAATTAAGCAGAACAATTTTACCTCAAATATTCCTTGCAAAAACCAAGCATGTATTTTTCACACTCCTAAGACAGAGCTGGTATTTTAAGTCCCTAACACCTACTGCAAAGAAAGCTCTTTCTTAACCTTTTTATTCAGGTCAAAAGTGTCAATGGGCACACTCAAAAGCTACTCTAAGTGAATCATCAAGTGTACCTGGAGTCCGTGAAGCATTTGTTGAGTCCTCTTGTTCCATCTCCTTTCTTCTTGATCCTGATCACCCCCTGTACCATCTTCCTCCTGCAAGCAGCCAAAATTCACTCGTTTACAGAACAGTAAACAATGTTATTCACTGAGTTATGAAAGGAAAGGTATTTCTAGATACCACTGCAGTTTTTTCTTTTCATCAAGCCTTAGGGTTTATACAACCTGAGTCACAGGATACACCTAGAAGAGGCAGAAAGCAGAATGGAAGAAGAAACATATGTAAGCTAATGTACTGAAGTAAGGTTGCCTGCCACTGATGATCATGTCTCAAAATGTTATGCTGACAATTAGTAAAACCAAGTTCAGTCATGACAGCTGAATGAGGAGCGACTTCAGATCAATCTGGGATCGTTAGTATTGAACATGGTAGCAACAGCGCTTTTATTCTGCAAACATTAATGAACACAGACATGTTCTCCTTAGACTGTGGAAACAGAACCACTGCAAAAGGAAAATAGGCTGTTCCAGAGCTTCAGTTATCACATTTGTGGATGTGGTTTTCTTACCAAAAGAAATATATCTACTTTTACTGAGTGGCATGAACGATTTAAAATGTACTAATGAAATTAAGTTCAACATTTCTGTGGAAGGCATCATAAATACATGAAGTGTTTCAATCCTACCATGCGTGAGAACAAGAGAACCCTCTAACTCCAAGCAGAATGTATATGCAACTTATAAAAAGGAGTAATATAAATGTTATTGAAGTAATTTTGGAATCTACATTTCTAAAGGTTGTAATTTCCTAAATATGGATTGAAGAGTTGTTTCTTACGCAATTTAATGAATCCAATGTCAAACAGAAAAACTCTTTCAGTATATAGAGTCCTTACCTCCTCTTCTTCTTCCTCCTCCTTCTCTTTTTCCTTCTCCTTCTCTTTTTCTGGCAGAAGTTCCAGCTCTGGTATTAGCTGGCAGATGTTTTGGGGCTCCTCTGGAGGCATTTCTACAGGTGGCATTTCCAGCTGCTGTGCTGGTGGATGCTTTAAGAGTACACATTAGTTAAACCGATAGCATCATTTTATCAGTGCTTTTACAACAGTATTACGATGCTACAAACTGGGTTCACAAAATCTAACTCTCCAGATCTTAGCCATTTGTCAGCATTTTCTATTTGTGAGAAGTTAACAGCAATTTGCTTTCTTTTGCTGTCCATACATGTATTTTTAATCTTTTAGAGTCTACTCACATCAGAAACTACAATGCCACTAAGAAGAAAAAGGCTTTCCAATAACTTCATTAGTATGCCACCCCAATTACTGATCTCACTTCTTGGATCAGCACATGAAACTTTTGAAGTCCCACGTGCCCACAAGCACACACTAGCTCTCTGGAACAAGACTTCTTTGAAATATCAAAATGCTGTTCTTTGCAATACAAGTATGAAGGCAATGAAACATTGGTACTCTCTGAAACTTCCAAAAATGTATGACTGACTGGTATCAGGAGGAAAATCCAGAAAAGCGGTTCAACAGGATTTATGTAGTCTGTTTCCAAGAAAAGAAATATCACAGTGTATCAGAGGTTGGAAGCGACCTCAAGACATCATCAGGTCCAACCTCCCTGCTAATGCAGCATCACTAAAGGTCATCCACACAGGAATGCATCTAGGTGGGTTTGAAAGTCTCCAGAAAAGGGGACTCCACAACCTCCCTGGGCGGCCTGTTCCTGTAAAGAAGTTTCTGCCTATGTTGAGGTGAAATCTTCTATGTTCAAGCTTGAACCTGTTGTTCCTTGTCTTATTACTATGCACCACCCAGAAGATCTTGGCCCCATCCACTTGACACCCACCCCTCAGGTATTTATACACATTGATGAGATCCCCTCTCAGTCTCCTCGAGACTAAAAAGCCCCAGGGCCCTCAGTCTTTCTTCATAGGGGAGATGCTCAAGTCCCCTAATCATCCTCATGGCTCTCTGTTGGATTCCCTCCAGCAGGTCTCTGTCTTTCTTGAACTAGGGAGCCCAAAACGGGACACAGTATTCCAGGTGTGGTCTCACCAGGGCAGAGTAGAGAGGTAGAACTTCCCTAGACCTGCTGGACAAACCTTCTTGATGCATCCCAGGCTACCACTGGCTCTCTCAACTACAAGGGCACATTGTTGTTCCATGGAGAACTTGCTGTCCACCAGCACTCCAAGGTCTTTCTCCATGGAGCTGCTTTCCAGCAGGGCAGCCCCTAACCTGTACTGATGCATGTTGTTATAGCTCCTCAGATGTAGGACCCTGTACTTGTCCTTCAAGAGGTTTGCCTGCACCCAGTACTCCAGCCTGTCCACGTCACGTTGGATGGCTGCACAGCGCAAAGGGGTGTCAGCCAACCCTCCCAGTTTTGTATCATCAGCGAACCTCCTGAGGGTACTCTCAATCCTCTTATCCAGGTCGTTGATAAAGATAATGAACAAAACTGGACCCAAATATTCAATATTCTTCTCCTAGATCTGTAACACAGTTAAGTGCTGGCCAGTAAAGCTGCCTTGACATCTGAAACTCCTTCTAAACACATCCTAAAAGTAGTTCACAATAATTTCTGTTATACAGTCACACAGCAGGTATTGCTACAGTTATGATGATAGAGGCCTGATCTGCTTGGTGTGATCAAAAATTCCTAACACATCCCAACAGCATTGACTTCAGCACAGTCAGTGACATGGCCAAGAGGAGCAGCAGCTGCCTTCCTTTTCAGCAAGACAATGTAACATCTAACAATCTCGTTCTACAATGAACCACCTGCTAAGCCAAGAAATATGTGAAAAGTGGGGTTAAAAATGCACAAATACAGGAAATACAGCATAAACCAGACTGTTCTCACCAGGTAGGCATTCAGAATAAGAATACACCTTTCATTCTGTCCACTTTCTCTCCCCTTCACAAAGATGGTTTCCTTTCACACTGCATGGCAGCATTTGCAGCACAGGCAGACAGCTAGATTTGAGTCTACACATAACTAGGAAATCTTTCCTGAAGATCAAAAATTGTTTTTGTGAGCCCTTAAGCCTGGCACACTAGGACTATCTTAAAGGAAATTTGTGCAGCCAGCACAATCCCTTTCTGTCAGTAAAAGCTGTTTGTATACATGTGCCCAGCAGATGAAGGATAGCTTTGTAAACAATACACTTCGCTGCCTGAAGACTTTCTGGAGGAAGCAGAACCATTTCTTTATCCTGTTTGAAATGTTTCAGTAAGCTTTCCACTGAAGAAAAACACTAAAAAAGACTACCCAGAGACAGAGATTCTGATACTACTCCAGCATCTCACAACACCACAGAAAGCCAGTGCTTCAAATCTGTCTCACTTCTTGGTCAAAACATTACCCACTTCTCATTCTCTAAACAAAATAACCCCCTAAATTAAAGATCTTACTCACAGGTAACGCTGGCTCTGGTTCTACTTGCTGCAGCTTGCGTTTAACACCTGTCTGAGGCGGTGGGGGTGGCATAACAGATTCATCCAGGTTGGTTCTGCTGCCTTCCATCATTGATTCTTGCAAACGACTTGGTTCTTCCAGAATAGGTTCATCTATATTCCACAACAAACCCAGTTTGAGATAGTTTGGTACATTACTAAGTCTGATTTACTATTAAATTAGAATTTAGCACTCTGTAACAGCCTGCATAGCTCTTGCTGTGAGTTAAACAGGACTGGTACAGATATGCATACAACCCAATCCAATATCCATTTAATCACTGGATCAAGCTGAATCTTTAACTCTCTTCCAGTAAAAGGGCTGTATTAGGTCACAGAATGTATATCAAGCTAAACAACCATTGCAAAGTTCTGATTCATTCAACATCTTCAGTGATCTAATATAAAGCACAAACAAAAGAGAAAAACAAGCTCCAAGAAAAAGCAGAGCATCTTTAACAAGACACAAACCAATGACATCTCTTTGCTGCTGTTGCTGTTGTTGTTGCTGCTCCTCTCTGGGAACCTCTGGGTTTTCAAAGTCTTTAAGGAACTCATCAAGGTTGTCAGCTTCTCCACCTTTCCTTCTCTTTCTTAGGTCTTCTGGTACCAAGGGTGTAAGACAACGTGTGAAGAGCTACAGAGGAAAGTTTAATTATTCACTGTTCTAGTTCTCAGTGTCCTTCATTTCATAAAGTAACTATGGGCCATCCTTTCCCATTCTTAAGCTCCTCTCCCACAGCAGTAACAGTTTTTAAGAATAATTTGTATCTGTAACTGATAAATATTTTAGGCTTTGGTCTTATTTTAGTTGTTTTAACTATGTTTTTCTTTAAAGTGATGAACACTTCTATATCATATATGCTGATGCTTATATACAAGGCACAATCCTGAATCCATTTAGAAATGAACTTGGACAAAAATATTACCTTCAGTAGCCTGTTGTTCCACAAAGGTTGTGCAGGCAGAGAGAAAAGCTTTTCAACTCCACCTGTTTCTTTCCACATCATCAGTTTCTTAGTAGGAGGTGCCAAGTCCAAAGTAGTAACAATATCAGAGTAGTCACTTAATTGTGCTCGAATAGTCTTGCTGTCCAGTTCTTTCACACTGTCCACAATCAGCTTTCTCTTCCTCTTTGCTTTGGTTTCTTTGACTGTTGAGATTTTTATCAAATCATCAAAGTTAGGTCAAACAGATAACCTCACTGCAGAAGAACCCTGCATGTCTTAGAGGTCTTATTTGCCTATGTATAAAGCTGCTTCAATAATCTAAGGCAATGTTAGCTTTGGGAAAAGGAATTAAAAGCTATAGGCACTGCATAACCTCTAAACTCTTCTGTGCATATTTGTAGTCCTACCTAAGCCTCAACATCCTCTTCTGCACATGCTTCTCTCCCTCATGGCTTGCTTGTCAGGCTGCCATTCTTCAGGAATAAATGCTTGATAGGTAAACTCCCTCTGACCAAACAGTCAAAATACCACAGCAAGTTTTCCCTCTAAGCACTGCTGAGCTTTGGAATTGTTACAGTAGGTGATTATCTTACCAGTACCTGTCATCCTGCTCTAGAATGACTCTACAGTACACTGCTTACAGCCTGGCCCTTTGCAGCAGACCCTGAAGCTCTGGCAAACACTGTCTTTGCTGGTCCCAGACGATCAGCTGTAGGACCTCTGTTGCTAGCTTGCCACCAGAGGGCAGCGCTAGGGCTTTTTAATTGACCAAGCAGTTAAGCCAGGGCCTGAAGCTCAGTCAGAAAACACAGAACAAACTGCATTTTTCCATTTTAATTCTTTTAACTAGAGCAGAGCTCTGTTTATAATGAGATAAATACAGTACCAGTTAAAATAATGCAAGGAAAAAGAAATAATTTCATTATTTAGTGGAACTCCAAATACAAAGATGAGTGTCCTGAATTCAGCCATTCATTAAAAAATGATGAATGACTGTAAGTGCCTTCATTCTCAGAGTCAACAGTCACTCCAGGCCGTCAAACACAGTGTATCAAGAACTGTGCTGTACTACAGATACTGTATTAGGATTAAAAATATAATGAGTTCTGTGTGTGAAAAGCTGCAGTATCACGCTGCGACACATACAGAAGGCAAAAGCTACAAGCTAGTACCCTCCAAGAACATCACTGTAAGCTATCTGCCTGGAAAGCACTGGAAGGCTACCATTAGAATAAAAGGAATTCAGCACCTGATCCCTGGTTTCCTCTCTTCCACACAGAGTAAGAAGTAATGCTAAGACATTCATTTCGACTCTAGTGAGCTAAAGTGGTCTACGATGACCCAAGTAAAGTATTCCCAAATAGTTTACTCACCAGTTATATCAATTGGCTCCAGAGCAAAAGCTTCCTCTTCATTGGGAACAAGTGTTGTCTGATCAGTCATAGTTGGTAATGGTTCAACTGGATCTACTGAGTCAGGACTGTCTGGTCCACCCACTGCCAATGAGAACAAGAATCTTGCACTACATCAAAACATTAACGAACTCTGCTACCCTTCTCCATTCCTTGGTGTGGTTTACTGCATTTCATAATTTTGAGGTGAACATGGTTTTGAAGTAGTAGAATCCAAATTAAGTTAGTTGAAAACAATTCTGGATCTGGCCCTAGATCTTACTCACTTGATACATTATCATCATCATCCATATCATCATGGGGAGGTTGCTCTGGCATTGTTACTCCACTTTCTGAGAGTGCAGGAGGGTCATCAAAGATACCACCATCGTTATTGCTGAGAAGTTTGTCATCTGAAACAGCCATGAGAACAAATCCATTATGCATCCAGGAATTCATGAAACAAATACAAACAAATGTAGAAAGTAGTGCAGGTAAGTTTATGAGAACAAAGATGAAGACAGTGTAAAGATTAGAGAAACCAATACTTTTTTGATGCTGACAGAAGCAATGGGAAGTGTTTTTTCAAGGTGCAATTCAGCTTACATTTTGAGATCACCACTATTACAATATTAGTAGTACTTCAGAGAAGCTCTCAATATGATTCTCACCATAATTAAACAAACCCCTGCAAGGAGTCAAAGAAGAGTTGCATATTGATTTTTTTTCTCTACAGAATGCTATGTACAGAATGGCAAAACTCTGGGTGATTTATTTAATTTGAAATATTCCACCACTTAACATGTCACATATCATCTATGTTGCTTTAGCACTCACAAACCAGAATTCCAATGATGAAGGCCTAAGAGTGGCACCTTGGCAACAAAGGAAACAACCTCCTCTCTGTCCCCTCAGGAACTAATTATTGAGGCAGAAGGTAGGACAGAAGAAAAACAAATTCCTCAAACATACCCAATATTCCACCATCATTTCCTTCTCCAAAATTATCATCCTTGTATTGGTCTTCATATTCCAGGTGATTAGATTTCTCATTGAGGTGACTGGTGCTCTGTTCAGGTTCCAGTAAGAGATTGGAAGCACTGGTGCTCACTAGCATGTCATCCTCAAATGCACTACCTTCTCTCATCATCTCACGATCATCCATCCCAAAGTCACCTGCAAGAACAAGATTCCACTGTTTTAAATGCTGAAGAACCAAGATAAAAGCTTATCAATCAGCCACCTAGCTAATTATCAGCAATAGCCTGAATGTAAGACTGAACCTCATCTCAAATTAACTGCAAAATTAATGACAAGACATAAGGAATTATACCCAGCAATATCATAGCAAGAAAAACTGTTCAAGAAATTATGTGAAAAAATAGCTGCCTCCTCTTCAAAGAATTTTATTATACTCATTTGAATTGATTTTAGCAAGATTCTACTGAATTTTAGCTGTATTGAAACCAAAGAGAGGAAGCCAATATCAAACCAACACCATCACCAATATCTACATCACACTTTCAAAAAAGAAAACTTGATTATGGATGACATTGCACTCTGGAAACTACATATTCAAGTACAACTGTCTCCAGGCTTTGATTCAGATCTTAGAACACTGTCCTTGAAATTATACTGACACATTAAACTAGTCACCACAGACTTCTTCAGCTTCAGAAACCTCACAACAGTTTCTGACTGAACGTATGCCTGTGAGTAAAGCAACAGCTAACTTCATATTTGCATCAGGTTTTGAAAATGGTGACTGGCAATGCTTTACTCATTAACCAACTGAATATTCTTTAGCTTTATATAGGCAGCTAGAAGTTTGGTGAATAGTAGAGGACAAGGTCTGTGGGAAAAATGACATGTACAAAATAAAAATTAAAAGTGTGGAAGCACAGCATGTTTGTTCTAGTGGGAACATTATAGTACCTTCAAAATCATAACATTACAGTAGCTAAAACTAGCTTAGTAACACATAATAACACACAAGATTTTTACCAAAGTCATTATCCTGGAGGATACTGATGTTGCCTACTTCTTCTCTCATTGTAATTTCTTCCACTCTACTCTGGTTCAAACTGAACTGCTGGGCCACATCAATATCACTTAAACAAACAAAAGGCAGTTATTAAAAGAACCCAAACAACTCCATTAAAAAGAGTAATTAACAATTGATAAAGACTCCTTAGATAAATGTGAAATTAGTTCCTAAAAAGCACACTATATACTTAATGAATAGGCTGATGGTGAGTACAAAATAGAACTACATAAAGCAGTAAAACTGTTTAGGTTTAAAGCTAAATTGCATTAGTTTCTGGGAAACGTATCAGTAACCTCTCACTCATTGCTAAGCTGGAGTCAGTAGGTCTAAAGGCCAAATTAATAAGCAAGAAAACACTTCCCTCTCTTCAATTTCAAAAGCTATCAGTGCAGTTTATCAGTAAGTTTATCTACTAATAGTTAACAATCTCTGACATGCATTAAGTTTCCTAGCTGCAATTTCAGATTGGCATATATTCTTCATTTGAATATAAACCAACAGAAACCTGAGGAAAGCAAGCTGTATCCCAGAAATGCCATTATAAATAATCCAAATGGGGAATAGAAATTTTGTAAATCTCAAGAACTCTTCAAATGGTAAACTTGTTATTATGTTTGCAAGTAACACAATAGCATTAAAAGTTTTAAGAGTTACAAATGCCACCACAAAAGGCCAATAAGGACACTGAGTTACAACTACTCTTATCTGAGACATATGTGATGCAGAGTGCCTTGCATGAAAGAAAAAAGAAAATGATAATGCATATCTGAATTTTTCAAAATCCTCTGTGAGGACAGCTTTAACTTCTGTTAAAATTGCCTGCTACTATGAACTTAAAAATCAATACCAAGATGACTGTGTATTTGCTTGGTATATTAAAAGACTTAAGAATAAAAGTTACATACACACTTTAATTTGGCAATGAGTTTGCTGTTTAAAATCAAAGTTCTCCTCAACTAAAAATCAAACATTATTTGCATGGAAATGAAAAACAAACAAACCAAGCTTACTCTAGATCAGGAAGTGGCTGGTCAAAATCATGGAATTCCTCAGGTAATGTAATAGCATTGTAAGCGGCCTCTCTGTTTTCCTCAGGCAAATCGACAACCCCTGCAGAGATGAACACTCAAACATGAGCTCCCACTCCTTACAAGGACAGTGTTTTTCCCTACTCCTTAACCATTATTGTCTCTGCAGAGTTTCTTGTCTTTACATTGTCAAATTGAACCAATGCTAGGCACCTACAAAACCACTTTAGATAATGTTAGTATTGAGATTCATTCTAAATTCAAAACAGGCACCCTCAAGCTCTGGTACTGTTTTCTACAACCCTGAAAGCCTCAAATCACTCAATGTTTATGTAGTACAGTGCAGAGCTGTGCAGCTAACAGAGGTGCTGTACATCATCACAACTATGCAGGTATCTGATACAAAATCAATTTACCATGATGCTCCAGGTGAGCTAGTTCATCCTGTATTATGGTTTGGGTAAAGCACCAGCAACACAGTATGACTACTTTGCTACTGGTAATTTAGTCAGTTTGATTAGTTCTGAAAGACCTAGCACATTAATGGCAGTGCTTTGGCCACACAAACTGTTAGGCTTCTGCCTTTAAAAGGGCTGGATTACCTAAACTACATGAACACATTTCCTTGTGCTCCCAAGATGTTTAATGACTATCAAAGTAGGCATCACAGAGAAGTGCCAGTAATTGGCACCTCTTTTTTTATTCAAAGGCTTAGAGGTTAGGACACTTCAAAGTGGATGGGAAAGGCAAGTTCAATTCCTCCCGTAACTTG
This sequence comes from Melanerpes formicivorus, assembly GCF_026170545.1. NCBI lineage: Eukaryota > Metazoa > Chordata > Aves > Piciformes > Picidae > Melanerpes > Melanerpes formicivorus. Next base: position 2,682,202 of record NW_027142423.1, on the reverse strand, counting down.
CAGAAAATAAGAGCTTTATATTTTGCCTTCTGACCCACACAACACAGGCAGTTCTGAGAAACACTCTGCCCACGGGCTCTCTTCTGCAATAGATAATCAAAGACCCACTGTCCAGAGAGACCAGGAATAAGCAGGAGTCTATACTTCACATATCTTTGTACTTGGCTCAGCCACACAGCCAGCATGAAGCTGCACTAAACAAAGTATCTTCTGTAATAGAGCATAATTTTATCCAATTCTTCCACAGACAGAATGATAGAAGCATATACCTTAATAAATAGCATTATATAACAATGCAACTTTTGGCAGTGCTTAGACAAAGATACCGATACCTGGACGAAAGGCCATCTTAATCTTAATGAAAGCCTCATTGCAGTCTGCAAGAAGATATTTTGCTTTCCTGTGGTAGATTCTAACAACACCTAGCAAGAGATGTCCTGAGGTTCGAAGTGCCATCTTCACCTAAAAACATATTGCACAATCACCCAATTAGGTGCAGTCTTATTTTTCCTTCCTTTAAAGCAATTTCAGGCAGATTTCAATGAGTTTTTCAGTAACATCAAATATCCCAAACAAGTATAAAAATCAGCAGAAAAAAAAAATGAAGAAAGAATGAAACAGCTACAGTTCAAGATGACTCTCCACATATTCTAAGTCCTTTCAGACCTGACACTGAAGTGGATTACTGTTTTGGAACAGTAAGTACTTGTGATTGTACTAACCATTTTTTCCTTATACTTAGCAGGTCTTCCAAAATCCAGAGTAACATTATAGACATATTATTATATTTGCATCCATCAAAATAGTTGTTTTTTTTTTTTATTTTATTTTTGAAATAGTTGATTTTCTCACAAGACATTCAGACATCTCTTAAGTGATAAAAATCAACTGTATCAGTTTGCTAGTTCTTAAATGGCAAATTTCTTTTTCTTGAGTAGTGGGGGGGAATAATTAAAAAACCCAAGTTCCTCAAAATTTCCTCTGATTCCAAAACAGCCATCCAGAAGTGCTATGTTCTTTCATTTTTATTGCTACCCATTCACTTTCCAGAAACCCAGAGACTAAAAGTGTCAAAAGCAAGGCTTTTACACTACTGTATTATTTATATGGAAAATGATGCTCCTATAACCAGTAGTAGGACAAGTTACTGTGATACTTCAGAACTTTTATGTGTAACTAATCAGAAACAGGCTCTGAACTTAGGCCATAAGCATAAACAAGAATATCTAAGTACAATTTCCACAGGGCATAGTAATAACAGCACTGAAAGTGTCATCATAAGGCCTTTAAAAGTCACTTCTCAGAAAGCCTGGGCTTGCCTCTTTTTCAAACATTTGCTTCTAAGTCATACGTAGTATCACAGGATAACTAAGGTTGGAAGAGACCTCGAGGATCATCGAGTCCAACCTATCAACACAGACCCCAGGACTAGACCATGGCACCAAGTGCCACGTCCAATCTCCTCTTGAACACCTCCAGGGACGGTGACTCCACCACCTCCCTGGGCAGCACGTTTCAATGACAAACAACTCGCTCGGTGAAGAACTTTCTCCTCACCTCGAGTCTAAACCTCCCCTGGCACATCAAGATACAAGTCCCCCATGTACACAAAGCAAAATACTTTGTAACTAATTGCATGACACTTAAGCATTGGTATAACTGACAACAAAATAGTCTTAGGAATCCAAGAGTCAACAGAGTGTTCCACATCTGAACAGACCTTTCCACCCTTTAAAGCCACAACATTAAGAATTTTATTTGTGCCAGTGACCCAAACAGCAACACCACCTGTACATACAAATTCTTTTCACTACAAGGTAACACTGTATCAGTGTAAAATAGATACCTTTGGTGAAATGATGCTCTCCACGCTGCTCTCCAGGTTACATTCAAAAACATGAGCTTTGGTTAGCTTCTTATCCCAGTGGGCTGCCAGCCAGATTTTGGCCAGCGGCCCACGTTTGCTCAGAACAAAGTGGGCATAGAACATGGTTCCGAATCTCTAAAGCAAAGTGCAAACCTGTAAAGAGAAAGGAAAAAAAAAAAAAGTTGGTTTTCTTTTAGGAAAATCTTTATGAGGAACAAGCAATGCACATGTTTACTTTTCAACCATTAAGGTCAGACTATTTGTATAAAATTCATTATTACAAAGCCACTTCCAAGTGGTGGCTTTGTAACAGCATATAAATTTATTGCACAAGAAATATAAAGCAGGAAAAACATCAACCAATGACCATTTATGTAATGTAAAAATGTTAACCATCCCACAAGGAAGAAAAAAAAAGTATCTTCAACATATTAAACTTTATGGTAATAATACCAAGCTTATAACACAAACATGTCTCCTTTTTTTTCAGTTCAACAGTAGTTTCCTACCTCTTCCATGTCTTTCTACTCTCAACTCAGCTGCTACTACTGCACTAAACCACTATGTATTCTACACTGTATCACTAAAACATTCAGCATTGTAAAATACACAGACCTAAACTTTTTGGCTTTCATCGTATTTTCTTTAACAGAAAATACAATGATGTCTTCACTTTGGAACAGACTGTTCTTCATTTCATAATCCTCTTCATAATGCATCATATTTTTTTATTCAAGTGTTGATAATAATGGTAAGAAAATTGACTTTGTAATTTTCAACTTCCTGAAGATTCCATTTTCACCTCTCTCCTTCAGCAGAAATACAAAGACTCCCTTTTGTCTACTCATCTAGTAACCGTATTCTCACAGCTGATAAGATGCCAACATAGCAAACCATGGGCAAGTAGAACAGCACAGTATCTTATGATCTAAACGTGGCAATTTCAAGCATGAGGTGAGCATATGATTCAGTTCAACTACAAGTTGAGAAAACAAAGGTTGCTTTAAAGAGGTGGAAGATTCTGTACAAACAGGTTGGGTTTTCTTTCTCCAGCAATATCTGCAACTAGAGAAAAAGAAACCAAAGAGAACAGGAGAGAAGCAGCAAGCGCAGAAGAACTGTCAGAGGAAGCACAGCAATCTAACAGTAAAAGTAGGGCAGTTTAACATGGGCAGAACTAGTGTGAGAAGCATCACTTTCCAGTCATTAAAAAAACCCAACCCAGTCTGTCCCAAATGAATGCCAACACAACTTAAAAGCAAACAGGGAACACGTTTCAAAGCACCTAGGGTAGAGCTGTTTATATTTATAGGGTATGCTTTACAGAGAGGGGGTAGAAATAACAACAAAAAAGGGAGGGAGGGGCAGAAAAGAAAAAGAACAATTTTGACTGCTAGTAAAATAAGTAGAGAGCAAGAGAATGACTGGCATTAGTGGTTCAGCGGAGGCAAAGCCAACTTCTACGTATCTGGAGAACAGAGGAAAATAATCACAGATCTAGGCAGGTATCTCTGAAAGTAAAGCCAAATAATACTTGTGTGTTATTTTTGTTATGGGGGTTCTGCTTTGCTTGTTTTGAGTTGTTTGTTGTTGTTTGGTTTTTCTTTTGGGGGGTGGTGTGTGTTTTGCTTTAATAAATGGGATCTGAAGAAATATAAAGGATAGGGAAAATTATCTTTGTAGTGGTACCATACCCCAAACTTACACCTACTCATAGGTATCAATGTGCAAGCTAATGAGAGCTTTGAATTTCAGCTGCATTAAACAGAACAGAGTTGTCTGGACAACAGAAGAGATTATGAAGCTTATCTGTCTTAATGACAGACTGGCCACTGAATCTGTTCAAAACCAAGAATGACAGTGTAGCGGGTTTAAAGGAAATTAAGCCTAGGTTCAGCTTCAGCTCAAGTTAACAGAGTAGATAGACAGGATTAAAACTACTCTTGGGAGTGTATCAGCTTTATGCTATCAGCTTTGAGTCATAACAAAGCTGCAGATGGAACAAAAAGTTCCAAATGCCATTTTTATTTGTTGAGATTGTGGGGATCTAAGGACAGCACTGCACAAAGATGGACATGAGCACACTTTTCAAAAAAGCACAATAAACAATTTTGGAAGTCTCCTTGATGAACAGACATTATCTAAAGGAAGGTACTTTACTCCCCCTCCTCCCCGCAGTGGTTTGAAAGACATCACATTGATTCAAAGGCCAGCAAACAATTCAATTCCTCCTGTGTTCTCAAAGACCTCACAGTATTTTTGTATATGCAAAGATCTGCCTTTGCAGCACAGCACTTCAACAGCTAGAACTGCTATCACAACCACACACTGCTCTGGTAACTGCAGGCCTGCAAATTACCCCTAAATATGAAGAAGTCGAAAATCATGGCACCAAAACAGTAAGTGGTCACCTCTCAGGTGTTTCCTAGGTTTGACTCAGTACTGGAGTTATGTATCAAACCTAAAACTTGCTTGTAAGGCTAATGATGAGACTATACTACATGTGCAAGGGTACTTAAACTTTTAGAGTGAATAAGAATCACAAGTAACTACTGACAGCTGTCTCCAGTTTCTCTTCATCCATTAATGAAGTCACAGAGAAATAGATTAGAGAAATTTAAAGTGTATTAATCTGAACTGTTAGGAGTATTTTCCACTTCCAGATTCCAGCAGATGGTCTGCTCTGTGTTGTAATACCTGGGTTACAGCAACTGTACAAACCCTGCCTTTACAGTTCTGAGCTGCAGCAGATCACACACTGTTGTTTAGCACATCAACACAATTCTTGCAGCAGGCCCCAATGGTTGCTCTCACTTTTTCTTCAGGTTTGTTTGCTTGTTTTGGGGTATTTTATAATGCTTTTCTTTATTTCAGACTTTACATCTGATCTTCAATCCATAAAGCAGTATGCTGATGAAGTGGCATAAAAGGAGAAGAAATAGATTTTTTTGGCATAACTCGAGACTGAGATGAATGTTAAAGGAACTATGATTTTCTTGGAGTGGCACAGTGCTCATGCAGACATGTAAAACATATGTTGCTGGCTGCCAAAGCAACTGATAAGAATCCTCTTTAAAACTTGTAAGGTAAAATATAATTGCAAAGTTTTTTTAACTGACTAGATATGAACCAGGACTTCACAAACTTGTTTGAAGAACTTCATTTTTTTCTGTCTTGCCTGCACTGCTCTGAGGCAAAAATAGAATGTACTGACACAAGACCAGGTGAGACCAAATCACAATCTTGCCAAATTGTGCTTCTAGAAAACTTTACACTTGATTTTAATGAACTTTAAATTTCCTTCAATGTGCCATACTTGTCCTCAGGCTCCCCCACCTAACCTGTTCTAAACAATGGCTATTTGTATTAGAACTAAAAAGGTAATTGATGGTCCTGAAGATGCAACAAGAAAACTGGCTAGATGCTACCTATGAACTTCATCCTAACCATCAATTCACAAATATTCAGGGACAAGTCACCTCAATTTCTTGTGGAAAGATATTGAGCTAATCTAACTAGATAGAACTTTGACAAAGACATACAGCATTTCCCATTTGTCTCTGTGTCTTGATTGTTTCACCAACAATTTTTCTGAAATTGTGTAAGTGAGGTTGCACTAGCAGGCCTGCAACTATGTAATGGTCCTCTTTTACATGAGCTGTTCTCCAATTACAACAGACTAGGCACCTACATAATCAAATTGCTAGAACCGGTGCCCCACTAAAATTACTAATTCAAAAGGCTGATCTCACTACATGGTTTGAGATTTTCAAACCCTATGAAAATAGTTCTTCTCCCAAGTTCATTTTCATATCTAAACCCCAGCAAATATCTTGCCCTTGCCCTCATCCCATGGAAAGAGTATTTTAGACTCTATCTCAATTATCCCAAAGTGTTTTGCACAATTCCAGTTCCAACTCAAACTAATGTTTGCAGAAACCATGTATTAACACACTCCTTAAATGTATGCAAGTTAAAGAAAACAGAATTCCTTGTATTGCTCCATCTTTTGCAGCAGTTATTCTTCTGCAATGCTCACCCGAAGAGCACATATGCAAAAACCTCACATTTTGCCCTAAAAAAGTTAAGCTCATGTAGTAACACAGGCACCTAATCTCATTTCTGTGGGAAATCCCATGAGACCAGCAACCCTGATGGCAAGACAAGACTAATTTAATTATGTGGTAGTTTAAGTTTATTGCAGGTCTTGTTCACTTTTTGCTCCTCCTTTTATTCCCACCACCGCACTTATTTCCTCCCCAGTTAAAACTTTAGATGAGTGGGCTTTGTGTCTCCAAGTTTCACAGAATGCAAAATGTTTACAAATGGATCATCACAAAACAAAATGCAAGCTTGGCACTACTAATGTTTTCATGTTTCCTCAGTTTTGATCTAATGAATTTTACTAAGAGATTAATTAAAGCATGTGCTTATTGCACATGGTCACACAATGTGGGCCTATATGAAAATGTCTCCAAATTTACAGTATTTTCTTCGATGTATCTAAATGTAACAAAAAGCCATTTTCACTGAAACAGCACTGAACCTGGCACTGAAACAGCCAGTAAGTCAGTGAGCCCAAACTTCCTCTCTTTTTGATAAAAAAACCACAACTTGCTTTATATTTAACAAAATCATTTTATTCAGAGAAAAATTCTAAAGTCTATTTACAAGATTTAGATGAGAGTAAGAAGTTAATTCTTCAGGAGGTAGATATTCTTAAAGGGACCTTTAATTTGCAGATCAACAGTCACCGTGCCCTGAAAGGCAACTCTTATGCTATTAGTGAGCATTATGAGAACATTCAAAAGCCTGTTTTATCCAAGCGAGAAGTTAAACTAAATGAGAAAACGAGACAGACAAAACTTCGCTCCTCTCCCAGTCCCCCCACTGCAGTAGCTCTGCCGACCCTTTGCCAACCCACAGCTATGGATCTGTTGCGTTATTCCGGCCACGAGACCCCAACGTCGCTCCCTCGGCTCTGCCCAGAGCTGGCTCTCCGGTGGAAGAGGGGAGGTCACTGCACTTCCGCGCCTGTGACCGCTCCCCGTTTACAGGCCGTCTGCACCAGGGACCACACTTCCCTCGCCGCCTCCGGTGAGGCCCCACGCTGCGCTCCCCTGTGCGGTTGTGTCCGTGCCGCCGCCAGGCCGCAGACGGGGCCCCGCTGCGCCCGACGTCCGCGCAGGTCACCCCAACCACTCGGCCCCGCGCCACGGGACTCCAGCCTGGGCCTCGCCACCCACTGGGCTGTCTGACGGGGCCCAGCACTCCCCTCCCCTCCCGCTGCCCCTCACCCGTCTGCACCAAGACGGTTCGGCAGAAGAGCCGGTGCGGCTGTACCCAGCCGCAGAGGCCGCCAGCCGAGCCCGAGTAGGCCGGCAGCGCCCCAAGAGCCAGGCTGCGGCCGGTCCCCGCCACACCTCTTGGGACAGCGATAGCGAACCGGGGCGCCCGACGGTAGCGAGCGCAGCTAGCGTCGCTTCTTACCCTGGACCGGTGCAGGAGATGACTGGTGGGGAGGCTAGCGAGGCCGGGCTCGGTATCCGCTCCGCTCCTCCTCCTAGAGCCACTCACTCAAACAAACAAGATGGCGGCCGCAGCCCTTCCTGCCGCCCAAACCAGCCGTTCAAATCGGCAGGATGTTTACTGTTAAAATGCCCCCTCCTTCCTCCGGGCCACGCCGCCGTCCAAGGCGCCTGCGCGGTACTCCGCACGACGGACCGCCAGGAGGAGGGCACCCTGCGGGACCCGGCCAGCTGCGCATGCACTCGGCCCCGGAGAGAAGGGGCGGAACAGTGAGCTTGCATGAGTGACAGCTGCACGTGAGGCGTGAGGCTGAGGCACTGATGGAGTCACTGCGCCTGTGCCGCTATCTAGCCTCTGTGGTGCATTCCGGCTGCCCTAGGGAGCGGCGGAAGTGGGCGGTGGGCAGGCACGCGGCGTTACCGGGGCGAGTGCGGCGCTGGAGTGCGGCCCGGCCCGATCCGGTGGCTCTACCTTGCAGCAGTGGGGCATGGGGTCGGGCGGGGTGCTTCATCGTCAGGCCCAGTCTGGGGACGCCGTTCGTTCGGGAGTGCATAGCCCAGCCTTCGAGTTCAGCCTGGGCTGCGCTGGATGTAGTTCTTGGGTCTCTTGTTACCTGGCAAATAAAAAGTTCTGTCTCGAAGATGACTCTTGAGTTTTCAATTAATTTGTTTTAAAACATAAGGGTCTAATTTTAAACGAATATCCTTTTTTTTCCACCCCTTCGTTTTCCTTTTTTATTTTGCAGCCTGTTTACTTAAGGAGGTTAATAACCAGGTCTCCTGGAGCTTTGCATCTTGCCCCTGCTCTCAAACACTGCAGGCGTTTCTGTTACGCTGCGGGGATGTTTGCTATGTTGGGAGCAACTGCACACGCCATGCATTTTGCTTTCTTTGGGCTTGCTTTATTTCAATGGCATCTAGGAAGGCGGTAGAGTTTTTTTTTTGTTTGTAATTTACAATCGTAGAATCAACAAGGTTGGAAAAGACCTCAAAGATCATCAGGTCCAACCTGTCACCCAAGACCTCATGCCTACCAGACCATGGTACCAAGTGCCACGTCCAATCCTTTCTTGAACACCTCCATTTGGCTGCCTTTGATGAGGGATTGTGGCTACAACTGAATTTAAACAGGGGTTAAGGACTAAAAGGAATGGGAAGTCAAAAAGTCTTCTCTCTGAGTCTGGAGGTATAAGTAAATAAAGTAACATTCTATATCAACAGCAAAGTCTTTAGCCTGAAGGGATCCAAGATACAAAACCTTTATAAACCTTTCAGAAATAGTATTTTTTTAGTATGTGTAATGGGGCATCAGTTTACAAAAATAGTGCTGGGAAATATGCTTACCAAGGGTTTAAGAAGTATGACTGCAAGTTGTGACACTTGGATAATACATCTTAGTGACTGATAACATCAACAAATAATATGTAAAAACATCCAGGCTCAGTCTGCTGATGCTCTTTCCTCAGATTCAATTATTCATATTTCAGCATTCATCTTTATTTAGAGCAAATATCCATTCACTGAGGGCCCCACATAGAGTTCTGCTAGGTATGGTGATGTTTTAAGGAGGGTTTTGTTCAGGGAAACATTTGCAGTGTCCCCACTATTTATTTTGTCTCAGTATGAAATCAGTTAGTGGTCTAGGCATTAAATTAGGGAGTGTCTAGGCTACAGGCCAAGGCCTAGAGCCATTGATTACAAATGTAAATTAACACTGCTGATATACTGGACTTCCAAACCCAGCAAAAGTGTGGACCAGTAAAGACACATTGCTTGCTGCTCTAGGAAAACCACTCACAGGGATGAAAAAAAGCCATACTCATAAAGGAATAGCACAACTGTGTGAATCAGAAATTTAAACTCTTATAGCCCATCCCCTAGCATTGCTGAAAAGTCTGTAGAATACATGTGCTTGGGTCTGGCCCTGTTGAGGACTTATTTCATTTACATGCATTTTTGAAAGGAATCCTCTGTCTCGACAGACACTGAGGGTTCAGTAGCCTTTGGCAAGAATTCCTTTTCTAGCTGGTATTGGCCAGTGTGTGCTCATTGCCTTTCTAGAAGCTCTACATCAGATTGCCTTTGACTGGCATCAGAAATTAATGATGGGAGAGAATTAACAATAACTATTTTTTAATAAACTGTCACTAGCATTTCCCTAACCATTGCCCAGTTTTTAAATGAAATAAAAAATGGGCCTCAGATATTTTTGTCTTATGCTCTGTACCATTTAAGCAAAAGATCATTTAAAATAAACAAAGCTAGGATGCTTAGAGTGAAGGGATTTTGATATTTACCATCTAATTAAAACATAAAGTTAGTAAATAGGTTTCATCCTTTCCAGATGACTCTTTGCAGTCAGATTCTGCAGTTCTTCTGAAGTTTAGTTTCCAGTCTTTGCATGCTTAGTTATTTTAGGACTTTAAAAGTACCTACTTCAAAGAAGCAAGTATATGCAAATCCCTGAGAGTATATAGTCGATAAATTTGGCTCAGTTTAAATCTAAAGGATTTGAATTGTTATCACATCTGTTTCTCATGGCAGTATGTGACTGCTGTGAAGATCAGTCTGTAATCTTGCCCTCTAGTTTATTCTTGAATGTACTCTAAAATGATGCCAGTCTAATTTAATATGGCTTATTTTTTTCCCAAGGTCTTTTAGCTTGATACTTTCCCCTTTAATCTAACAGGAATGCTTCCTTCCATCAAAATTAAAATCCAGACAGTTAATTTGCACATCCCTAAAGAAGTTATTTGCCTGATAAAAGAATGTTGCATTTTTACTACACTTCATGAGCAAGCAGATATTTATACTGTAAACAATTATAGTACTGTAAACAAGGAATAACACAATTACAGTGTATTGGAACTCATTTCCTTTGATCTCCATCCACTGACCTGTCAGTTTTCAAGAATACAAATGAGCTCTCTTCATTATTGATCATAGATGAAATTATTTCATGACTGCTTCAAATGTTTATGATTAAGTCAAATATTTTCCAATGGTACCCTTTTGCACTTTGCTCCTCATGAAGATCAATTCTTTGGAAAAAAAATAATAATATTTTTTCTGTTACTAGTGTTTGTTTGTTTGCATTTTTTCTTCTCACTCAGATTGGAAACTGTCCTGGATGTCCTAACTCATCTTCCTGACTCAGGTTTTGTTTCTAAAAATCTACCAGAAGGAAAGCAGCACACTATTTAATTTGTATGCAGCACTCAGTTCTTAGCTAGAATTTCTCCTCTGGCTCTGCTCAGACACATGCATTCCAGATGGTACATAAAAACCCAAGTGTGTGACTATTATGTGCACTCTTGCTGGCATACAGCAGATGACATTATGCAGTGACATTTAGAAACTGAGGCAAAAAGCCTATTTTGGTTTCCAGCTTCGGTCAAGTGTATCTATCAGGCAACACAACCATGATTTTCAAGTCCAGAACAGCTTAGTTCACATATCAATAGGAGAAAGAACAATATGTTGTAATTCCTTTTGAATAGCTGAAGTAATAATTTTCCCCACATAAGTATTTTCCCTTGAAATTTGAAATCCAGTCCCTCTCTTGGATCACATATCCATCTTCCAGTTTCTTCCAGTCTAAGCTACTTTGCCCCATCACTTCAAATCGCTGGCAACATGGTTGCAAAAAAAATTGCTTTTTTGAGCCCTCAAAGAAGAAATTCAGAGGAGTCACAGTCATGCTGCTACCCAGGTGAGGTAGGAAAAAACCTGCTATCATTTGTAATTTGATTAGAACCTGTGTACTTTCAAAGCTTTTCAAGGCAGATAATTTCAAGTTTCTTGAATACATTGGACCTTCTCTGAGGAGCAGTTTCAGCCTCTGTTTACAGCAAGTCAGCTCTACTGCAGCTATATAGAAGAGCGGGACTTGCTAGAAGGGACCTCCTACTGCAAGTGCAGATAGAAGTTTTCAGCTGTAAGATACAACTGCCTTTAGGTGATCCATAGGTGTAATGATTTGTGAAACTGACATTTGGCTGCCATCACAAAATCAGCATGGCACTCTGTTCTGAACATTAGAAGACAAATATTTTCACTCTAGCTGGTACTTTGGACTTCCTATTTTTGGTATGGGCCACCTGGCACAAATCCCAAGTGATGGAAGTAAAAGATGTGAGTAACTGAAAATGTTACCCTTTTGCCACAGGGACTTTTTGTTCACAATGCATCCTTTTGCATGTATCTCCTGGCAGAAGGATTTTCTATCTGCTGAGAATTCTCTGCATGGCAAGTCAAAGATGTCCCCTACCACTTTATTTCACTCAAGGAACACAAAGAGATGTAACTGAGGCAATGAAAATTTTCATTTCTGAAATCACAATGGAAATGCAGCTCTCAATGTTTTCTAGTACTGGAGGGGTGGAACTGAAGAGGTTGTTAGGATCTGATATAGCAAATCATGCACCACATAATCAGTACAAGGTGACCCATGCTTAAGTAACATCTTTATCACAAGATTTTTTACTGTCTCTACTTCATCACCCATCACCAGGAAGATACCTATCTTCCTTCTGGTTCTGTTGCAGCTATGGGGCTAACTGTATGAATATACCTAGTGGTGTTTTTCACAAGTCTGGAAGCAGTTTTGCACAGAATGGATCTGCCCCACCAGCCATCTCTGACACTACAGTGGCAATATGTAGCTACCGTTCTGTAAACTGCCATCAGCAGCCGCCAAAGGTGCAGTTATCCATAGAATCATAGAATCAATACGACCTCAAAGATCATCAGGTCCAACCTGTCACCCAAGACCTCATGACCACTAAACCATGGCACCAAGTGGCATGTCCAATCCCCTCTTGAACACCTCCATGGATGGTGACTCCACCACCTCCCTGGGCAGCACATTCCAATGGCTGACTCTCTCTATGAAGAAGCTTTCTCCTCACCTCCAGCCTAAACTTCCCTTGCCGCAGTTTGAGACTGTATCCTCTTGTTCTGGTGCTGGTTGCCTGGGAGAAGAGACTAACCCCCTCCTCACTACAACCTCCCTTCAGGTAGTTGTAGACAGCAATGAGGTCTCCCCTGAGCCTTCTCTTCTCCAGGCTAAACAACCCCAGCTCCCTCAGCCTCTCCTCACAGGGCTTGTGCTTGAGGCCTCTCATATCAAAGACAGAAAGTATTCAGTTGTACCTTGCTCCCAGACACTGTCCTGTTCTAAAAGAATATGGAAAATTACATCAGGATTATCCCTTGATACAATTATAAGTGATGTCTGGAATAAAATATCCAACATAAAAAATCTCCATGCTCTGAATTGCATTGATTACCAGTATAACTGCCTTCTGTTAAGTGTCCTCCAAGACTTCATAGAACCATTTCCCCAAAGCATGGTGCTTGAAAAGGGAGTGAAAAAAAACCCAAAACGGCAGCATACTTCTTCCCCAAGTTGAGCATGTCATTCAAAATAAATTCCATTCTCTGTATAGAAGCAATGCATCATGGTAAACTGAAAGTCAGCTCATTGAACATGGATGAAGCATCCCCATTAGTGTGACATGAGTATAATGAATATTCTTACTGCAAGGTAACCTTCTTGTAGGCAAGGCTGAATTCTTTGGAAAATATATGGAATAGAGATTCTGTGTCAAACTATGTAACATTAATAGATGTTGAGCAAGGTTGCCCAGTGGCATAAGTCAGCCTGCCATTAAATCAAGTACTGGAAGTTAGTAGAAATACAGTATTTCATATCAGATAAGTATCAGGTCTTACAATTGTTTAGTATTGAAAAGGCAGTTTTCTCCCTGAAATTTTTCTTTAACTATGCACTTCTCCTTTGAAAGTTCTTTACCTTTCACAATTCCTGTTTGTCATTGCTTTACAAATTCAAAGTGGTTTAAATATTTTTCAGTAGAAATTGTCTAGGACTATCTGTCTATTGAAATTTTCTCCTGCTGCATGTAGGTATGGCTATATTTATTTGTTTGATCAAAAATAACAATTAATTAAACCATTTACGTGGTCTACAGGATTTAGAGAGAATTGACTATTGGAATGGGCTGCCCAGGGAGGTGGTGGAGTCACCATCACTGGAGTTGTTTAGGAAGAGACTGGATGGGGTGCTTGATGCCATAGTTTAGTTGATTAGATGGTGTTGGATGATAGGTTGGACTTGATGGTCTCAAAGGTCTTTTCCAACCTGGTTAATTCTATTCTATTCTATTCTATTCTATTCTATTCTATTCTATTCTATTCTATTCTATTCTATTCTATTCTATTCTATCCTATCCTATCCTATCCTATCCTATCCTATTCAATATTAGAAGCTAGAGCAACATGATGCATCAAAATAACTATTTTGAAGCTACATAAAAAATTATATGTTATATGTACAGCATAATATCTGTGCCACCCAATTTGTCATACTGTTGAACATATCAGCATAGTTTCTGTGTCTTTATAATCCTAAACAATTGTTACAAGCTACTGTAATTTCATTCCATTAATAAGAAAGTTCTGTTTTGTATAATGTAACCCCTCAAACAATAAATTTCTGCAGATGAATAAATCATCCTTTATATGAAGGGTGCATTTATAAATACTTCATGTGGAGATAATAGAGATCAATAAATGTTGTAAGTAAGTTACAGCTGCATATAGGATAATCTGAAGGTGCCTCAAGGCATATAAGTGGAAGATGTTAGAGATTTTCATATGCTAAGGTCATAAGCAAGCTGTTCAGGTGGTCTTGAAGAGTGATCAAGATTTAGATCGAGGTACATTTGTAGACTGATAAGCCAGATGAGTCTTCTCCCTAGACCTGCTGCACACACTTTTCTTGATGCTCCCCAGGATACTGTTGACTCTAATGGCCACAAGGGCACATTGTTGTCCCATGGAGAGCTTGCTGTCCCCTAGGACTCCCAGGTCTTTCTCCATGGTGCTGCTTTCCAGCAGGACAGCCCCTGTACAGCCTAACCTGTACTGGTGCCTGTTGTTGCTTCCAGCATGTTCTGTTGACATTTGTTACTGGCCAATGTTTTATTCTGTGATACAACACATTTCAGTGTAGAATGTACATTATCTAATCAGTGGTATGAAAGCAGGAGGAGAAACCAGTGCACAGTAGTAAAGGATGCAGTAAGATAAATAGGCATTGCTATGCTGGTCCCCCATCTTTGCAGATCTGCAGGCTCATCTTCTTATATTGCAGAATCCTTTTCAAGCTCACCTTCTATAGAGGTGGGGCAAAAGATAAAAGGATTCTTGACTCTGGTGATACTGTAGGTTTTTAGAATCAGCTTTAATTTGCACACTGTAACAGTTATATCAAAAAAGCTGCAAGTAGTAATTTCAAATCTAAATGCTGTGAGCCTGAATTTCATGTTACAGTTAGGAAAGAGGAAGAGAATTTTCACTTTTTAATGTTGTTCTTCCCTTTGCCTGATGAAGTGCCCTTGCTGTGACCACCAGAAATATCTTTGTGTACCTGACATGCAGATATAGCAGAGTTAATCAGATCTAAATGCATACATGTGTATAGGCATACATCTATACATCTAAACATTTGTGTGATCTCCTTGCAAAAGTTCAGTTCAGGGAAAAATGCTTAAGTATGATACCATGATGATTGTTTAATAAGCAGGAAGCTAAATGATCCACAGAAGTACTTAAGTCTCATTTCTTACCAGTTTGTGTCTTTGTTAGTACATATTCTCTCTACCCTCACCTGGGAGAACTCTAAGCCTTGCTCACAGCCCCTAGTACTTTGCCTTTTCTTAAAATATTCCTTTTTCATTTCCCTTAAGTCTTTTTCCCTCCCATTTTGTCCTCAAGTTTCCTCCCATGGGCAAGGTAAGAGAAGGTAAGGCTGGACAGATGGGCAGAATCCAACAACATGAGATTTAACACATCCAAGTGCCGGGTTCTGCACATTGGCCACAACAACCCCATGCAGTGCTCCAGGCTGGGGTCAGAGTGTCTGGAGAGCAGCCAGGCAGAGAGGGACTTGGGGATACTGGTCGATGGCAGGCTGAACATGAGCCTGCAGTGTGCCCAGGCAGCCAAGAGGGCCAATGGCATCCTGGCCTGCATCAAGAACACTGTGGCCAGCAGGAGCAGGGAGGTCATTCTGCCCCTGTACACTGCACTGGTTAGGCCACACCTCGAGTACTGTGTCCAGTTCTGGGCCCCTCAGTTTAGGAAGAATGTTGACCTGCTGGAACGAGTCCAGAGAAGAGCAACAAAGTTGGTGAGGGGTTTGGAACACAAGCCCTATGAGGAGAGGCTGAGGGAGCTGGGGTTGCTCAGCCTGGAGAAGAGGAGACTCAGGGGTGACCTTATCACTCTCTACAACTACCTGAAGGGAGGTTGTAGACAGGCGGATGATGGTCTCTTCTCCCAGGCAGCCAGTACCAGAACAAGAGGACACAGTCTCAGGCTGCACCAGGGGAGGTTCAGGCTGGATGTTAGGAAGAATTTCTATACAGAGAGAGTGATTGCCCATTGGAATGGGTTGCCCAGGGAAGTGGTGGAGTCGCCGTCATTGGAGGTGTTCAGGAGGAGACTTGATGGGGTGCTTGGTGCCATGGGTTAGCTGTTTGGGTGGGTTGGATTGGTTGATGGGTTGGACACGATGATCTTGAAGGTCTCTTCCAACCTGGTTTGGTTTATTCTAAATAAAGGTTTTTATTCTAAATAAAGAAAGTATGTATTGTGGCTGATTTTTCCTTGGATATACTGGGGTGCTACTTCCCTGGATTCCCCATTGCTGAGGGGCTGCCAGGCAGGCCAAACACAACAGTTAACTTGAGCTCATTTGTCTTCTCCACTGGCTACGCAGTATTTAATTCTTCCTTCTTTTTGTATTTTCTTCTTTTCAGAAAGCTTTTGGGAACTTCAGCCTTTTTTTTTTTTTTTTTTGTTTTAAACTGGCCATCTGGTTCAAAAGTTATTAAGGAAGGATTGACAGAGACTTTAATTGAATAAGCCTCATTTCCTTTCAAATTCAGGCTAACAGCTTGTTCTGCTGTAGGCAGCATTTCACAGAGAAAGCCAAACACAGATCAGTAGGAGCATGCTTGTATTATGCCAGGCTTCAAATTCCTGCTTCAAGCCATTGGAAAACTAAACCTGCTAAACCCATCTAAATTGTTAAACATGGAATAATAACTGTTTTTTCTATCTTGTGGCTCCCTCTGTTCCAGGAAAGAGATAAATTGCCTTTGGCTGAGATTTGGTAATAATACTAGTGTATAATCACCTACCCACTTTCTTACCTATGCTCTAGTTTAACAAATCCTGCTTATCTCTAACTCTGATATATAACAATGTCAACATTGAGAGCTGGGTTTTTTCACTAAGTAACTATATCTATTAGTGTGAACATCTAGCAGGCTAACTGGGACACAGCAATCCCATTCCTTTTCTTGCCTTTGTCAGTGTAGTGTTTTGAGAACGAAAACCATATACGTACACACACCCCCTCAAGTACTATTCTGAGGTCTTTGTGTACCTACAGAATAAGGTTTTGCATAAACCTTATACAACCTTTCAGCACAGCACAGAAGTTAACCTAGTCAGCACATTATTTTTGTAATAAAAGTTAAATTTTTCTTATCATAGACTCATGAAATGGTAGGGGTTGGAAGGGACCTCTGAGGATCATTGAGTCCAACCGCTCTGCCAAAGCAGGATCACCTAGGGCAGGTCACTCAGAAATGCATCCAGATGGGATATAGGAACAAACTAGCACTATTTGCCTGTAGTGTGATAATATCCGTGTCAGGGTAAAATTGGTGTCGCTGAAATCCACCTGAATTCTGAGTCAAAAATCTAAATATTCCCAGTGGTGTAATATCTAGGATGCAGAAATCCCTTAGCTCTGAGGTTTCCTGTGTATAATATCCTCGACTCCCAGCAGTTAAACACCATGTGCTGTTATGAATTTGGTTTTAAGGTTCCTTTAAAATATAGTAGGTTTACCTTCATATTCTTACCTTAGCATGGGGGGGGGGGGGGGAGGCGGGAAATCAGACTGTAGGAAAATACTTGAAAATCACTGATGATGAGAAACTGTCCCCAGTGACCCAGGGAGGGCCCTGAAATCAATTCACAGGAAATATAAATATTTTTTTAGATGTTTTTTTTTAAAAAGGAATATTTTTTAGAAGCACAGAAATTTCTGCTCCATATATACATGAAGAAAAGTAGCTTTTAGACCCATTGATTTGAATTAATTACCCTACTTCATATTCCTAAGTTCTCCTTATGTGTTACTTGCTAATGTCAGGAGAATCCTGGTTTTACCTTAGTGATGCAATAGGACTAGGGGGAATGCCCTACTGAATGAACTTAATTATGTGAAGGCATACAATGGCAGGTGGACCTTTGTTAAAAACATTTTTATTCATATGTAATTTATTATTTGGTACTTTTCTACACACACAAAAAAAAGAGGGAACAATCTCTTAAGGCAGCTTTCTTTCAAATTTCTTCATCTTGTGCTTCCAATTTCTTTATCTTGTCCTGTTGCAGGGAAGTTAGGTGTCATCTTCAAGGACATATATCTTGTTAGTTATAGGGGAGTGCCCTAGCATTTTCAATGTTGGGTATGTAAAGTAACTTCTGTATTTCAGATTAAGACGTGAGCCAGCCTGACAACCTTAGTCAGTGGCTTACTGTAGGTCAACAACTTATTCTGTGCTCAACTAAGCCATACTCTCAGCACAGCTAACACTACCACATGCAATGAGGATGTGTCAAACAGAAGCTGTGCTGATATTTTTGTGATGGATGTTTTACTGTCTCAGGCAGTTACTGAATTTGTGAGGGAACTGTGGCCTTCACAGCAGTACGAGTGTAGCACCAGAATACCAGTACAGCACACTACATCACGTTACAGGGTACAGTGGTATCTTGCCTTGGAACTATGGCATAAGTAGTTGGTGGCAACGTGCAAGTAGAGCCTGTCTCATCACCAGCCCTTCTGAGAAACGTAAATTGTTTGGTAAGCCACAAGCAGCTTGGAAACTGGGAGTTGGCCTTCTTTGCCATGATCATTTAATGACTGGAAAACTATGAAAGATCTATGTTGGTTTCCAAAACTAATCATCTAGGCACACGCTCTTCCCAGACCATGCTAGGTCACTGAGAGAAATCAAAACCAGCCTGCCTTGATACTTCATCCACAAGGCTGATGTGGCCTCAGTAGTTCCTGTAGTCTCATCAGAAAATGGGGGTCTCCACACAGTTTTATTCTGTAATTCCCAGGGCCTGTAAATCTACTAATCAACCCTAATGATTCTCAGAAATATTTTCACCTCAACACTAATGGTTAGATTGCCCCATAACTAGGACAGATTTTATGGTGTTTTGTCTAGTTCTGTTGTACTTCTAGTGGCTGGACAGCTACCATAGATGTTAATATCTCTCTTTATTCAGGAAACAAGGTCAACTATATCATCAGTTAAATAGATGGCACTACATCTATCAAGACTTCTGGATCTTGCAGTTGCAGAGGACAGTTTCAAAGCTTGCAATCCTTTGCTAATATTATATAACAAATCTCCCTTAAAGATAATTAAAACGACTTTAATTCTTCTACCTCATCTGTTTGTGCTTCAATTTAACCCCACCTCCCCTTGCTTTCTGTGTCTTGAAGGGTAAGACTTTTTGGTATTGCCTCTCTGCTCCATCTTCAACACAGTACCTTGTTCTCATAACTCCTCAGCCATTTCTCTGCTGCTCTGCCTCTGTTTTTCAGTCAACCTGGAAACATGGTTGCACTGTCTGCTCTGAGATTATCTCATACCCAATTACACTTGACAAACATTTATTTTTGGCTAGTTTTGACAGACCTTCTTTAATTAGTTTTAGTGTCTGCTGAGACCTCTTTCACCAGTGTTTTTTACTAGCCAAACTAGAGGACTTCTTTCAATCTCCCTTAATGCAGGTTTCAGGACCACTGACATTTCTCCACATCTTCCTTTCCACCTTACCCTTTGGGGAGCCTGTGCTCTCTGCTTTCTACTTTTACCTCAAATACTCTTGTCTTCATCACCTCCTCTGGTAGATCCTCCCACTCCCTATCCACTATCTGTTGGCACCCTTCAGATTTTCACCCTCAGTCCTCCTCCTTTTATCTTTGTAGTCTCTATTTTGACTGACTCATCCCCCTCAACACTTTCTGTTACTTAGATTTTTTTTTCCCCTCCTGTTGTGACTTTTTGCTTCTGACACACCTTCTTTGATGCTACCTTGTCATTTCAAACTCTCTTCAGACAAGACTTTGCTAGCTGCACCAAAGATGCTCTTTTCCTCCCTTTATTTGGTTAAGAATTTGCTCTCCGTCTTGTTTTGTTGCCTTATTGTTACCTTTCATTTCTCATTCATGCTTTGCCTCTCCATCAATACACTTATTAAATCAAATGATTTTATTCCATGTGATATTACAAAACCTATCCAGGCCAATTTATCTTCATTGCTAAAATACTTGTCATTTATGCCCTCATTTCCAAGCTTCCTTTTACTGCTATTGAAGAAAAAAAAAACAATAAAAAGCTAAACTAATCTTCACCTTCTCTTTGCTAATAATGTCTTCCTTCAGCCTGAATAATTTCACTTGCTTTGTGAGTCTTAATTTGTAGACCTTTTGAATTCCTAGTATAATACAAGAACATCTCTGAATTTACCTAAAACCCCCTCTGCTTTTTTTATCTCCCAGTGTCTTCTTTTCATTGTCTTCTCATTCCATGGTCCTTGCCATTTGGAGTGGAGTAAATATTCTGGGTCCTATTTCTTCATCCTACCTCTGACATTAGCGGACAGATGAATGCCTTTAATGCTGTTGTGATGCTCATGCCTAACTCCAGCACATACATGGTAGAGAGGCTACCAATATATGCATTGGGGTGAGGCTTTTGAACTGAATTTATTTTGTCCCTTTGATTCAACATTGATCTATTTACATTGCTCTCCCAAAGTCTCATATCTGTGCTAGCAATCTGCAATTAGTATCCTTTTGTCTCAGGGAGATGGGGAGCAAAAAGATAATAGGAAGATAGTTTTTCTGTCCCTGTATGAATCATGTTGGATGCAGGAATAGCTTCACTTCTTTGTAAGAAAAATAAGCACTGCCCTGCAAAAGCCAGCTGGGAACATTAAAACAGTGCAATGGGAACATGTAGCCAGCATTTTTAGACCTGAAATAAGCAGTGTGACAAGTCTTTGTCATTTTATGTACTGCTTTATAGAATTGTCCTTCATTTTATCTTACAGCAATAATGTTCATGGCATTCTAGCAAAAATGGCTTTTGCAGTTATTAAAATGCTGAGGTGTGTACACTCAAATTCTATGTTACAGCATTTTTTTCTCTTGAGCACCAATTGTTAAAGAGGACATGTCAACAAAATTCAGTGGTGCTGTCTCAAGTCTGTCTCTTTTTAAGTTACTGTAATTAATGTCTTCCTGCAGACAAAGCCTCAGCTGAATTTTTAAGGACTGTTTGAAGTAGGCTCTTTGGTAGGTATCACCTTGGCAGCCTCAGAGAATGTACTTCAGGATAGTGTCATGGAATATGCACAGTGCAGATTTCTTGATATTGTATTACCTCACCCTGACCTGCAAATGCTGCCACCAGAGGCTAATGAAGTAGTCATTGTATGCTACTGAGTTTGCCAACCAAGCTGTCTATACCATGAAATTGTGATATGTGATTTTGTCATACAGACAGCAGTGTGCTTTCAAGTAGACAACACTAAAGTGACTTGGCTCACTTCTTGCATGCCCTGGTTTGAGTTAGAACAGAACTCTCTTCAGTCATTTTGCTTTTCAGCTCTGTTTCCCAAGTGACTGCAGTCTCTGAAGTGCATGCTTCTGCAGATAGAGTCTGCTTGTAGAAGTCATAACTCTTCTTGTTTATAGATACTACCAAGGATTGGTGTGCAGGTAGTCTCTTGCTTATACTTGCTCCTGTGGAGATCAAGGTCACTCTAAATATTGTGTGCCAGACTTACAGTAGAGTATGTAAGAGGTCCCACAGATGGGGAGGAGTGGACAGTTGAGGTGACCCTAAATTGACTAGAATCAGAATCATAGAATCAACCAGGTTGGAAAAGACCTCAGAGATCATCAAGTCCAACCTATTACCTAACACCCCAGGACTAACTAAATCATGGCTTCAAGTGCCACATCCAATCCCCTTTTGAACACCTCCAGCGATTGTGACTCCACCACCTCCCTGGGCAGCACATTCCAATGGCAAATTACTCTTTCTGGGAAGAGCTTTCTCCTCACCTCAAGCCTCAACTTCCCCTGGCACATCTTGAGACTGCGTCCTCTTGTTCTGTGTTGGTTGCCTGGGAGAAGAGACCAACCCTCACCTGTCTACAACCTCCTTTCAGGTAGTTGTAGAGAGCAATAAGGTCTCCTCTGAGCCTCCTCTTCTCCAGGCTAAGCAACCCCAGCTCCCTCAGCCTCTCCTCACAGGGCTGTGCTCCAGACCCCTCCCCAGCCTTGTTGCCCTTCTCTGGACATGTTCAAGTATCTCAATGTCCTTCCTAAAATGAGGAACCCTGAACTGGACACAGTACTCAAGGTGTAGTATGGGAACTAGTAGGGCACGAAGGTGGAGTCACCATCCCTAGAGGTGTTCAAGAAACGTGTGGACATGGCACTTTGGGACATGGTTTGATGGCCATGGTGGTATTAAATCGATAGTTATGCTTGATGATATCTTAGAGGTCTTTTCCAACTGAAACAATTCTCTGATTCTGTGATTCTAACATTCCATATATGTCATATTCAGTATAAAATTGAGAGATTGGAAAGGTTAAGCTCTCTTCTGCAGTAATTCTCTCACCTTTGGAGGGAAAATACCTTCTATTTTGATGGATTTATATCGAAAATGTAAATGGCTGGTTCCTGCTCTGTATCTATAAAATACCTAGTAAGACCCAGTATGATTATAGCCCAGCAAAAATCCGTGGAGTAAAAATAATCAGCAACAGAAATTTCCTGGAGGGCAGGCAACGGGAATTGTTAATTCAAATTCTTAACATTCAAGTGTGAAAAGTTCCCTCAATGTTTAAACTTATCTTATGCACAAATGTAAATCACATTTTTGAATGCCTGAAGTCCACAAATTTTAAGAGCACAAAAGAAACTATAGTAACCTGTTAGACACTTGTCCTTTTCTTAGACTTGTCTTTGGTACCCTGATAAGTGAGTACTCGTAGAAAGGCTGCCACCACAACTGCATTTCTGATGCAAAACACCAAGGACAGGATGAAGGGTCAAACCTTTCAGAAAAGAATGGGGCCTTTTTGTTGTGGAAATGAAGCTGTGATAGTGTTCCCAGACTATAAACTAGCAACCTGGAATGGCAAAAAACATAGGAGAATTTTTGAATTCTTCATCAATGTCAGCAGAATTGGGGTTTTTGTGTGTGTGTTTTTTCTCCTTTTGGGGCTTTAGCTAAGAAAAATGTTAATATTTATGTGAAGACTTTGTTACTGTATATAGCTCTTAGCAACAGGACTGGAGAACATAAAGGCAAACATTTTATTGTCCCTTCACCAGCCAATTAACACTATTAATGGGAGAAAAGTTTCCTGGACGGAGGTGTTCTGTTTCCAGAAGTTAAACTGCATTCCCAGATGAGTTAGTGTCTGCAAACAGTCATCTGTAGATGGGAATACTTAGCAATCTTCACATGGCTACCCACATTTGCTTTACTGATGGGATGAGAGAAAGAGAACAGCCTGTAGCACTGTCCAAGAATTTTGGTAATTTAATGCCACCAGTACCAAGCTGTCATTAGTGACCTCTGCAAGCCCAAGATACCTAGTGTATGTTGCTGGTTTCTCTTTCTCTGGCTCTACAAAAGACTTTTGCTCTCCTGTCTGCCCTGCCAGAGCATCATCCCTTCCTCCCCCATCCCCTGCAAGGACAGTATGGCATCTTCTTTGTGTTGCCTCCTTGACTCCAACTTTGGGGAGAGGAAGGTAAATTTTTGAGGTAGGGGAGTGAGTCAGAGGGAGAAACCAACTACCACCAATATTTGTTCAAACACATTTTATGAATTAAGCTATTATTAATATTAGAATGAAGCTGTTACTATTAATAGCAGGTGGCTGAAATCTATCCACTGTATCCTCCTCAATTTTATCCAACTACAGAAGCAGCATGGAGGTCATCCTTGAGTATTTAGTGAGAAGCAGAGGGCCATGCTGATGCACCAGTGGTTTTTTTGGAAGGGGTTCAGAATTTCCTTCCTTAGGCACATAAAGCCTGTATCCTGTGGTCTGTGTCTGCATGCTGCAGCTGCCAAGTGCTTGGCTATGATCTCAGTTATAAAACTTGATGATGCTCTTGTGTGCTGATGGCCTTGGATACACTTCAAAGGCTTTTTTCTGAGTTTATCTGCTATCTCAGATTCAACAAGACCAAAAATCCCTAAAGCTTATCAGCTTTTGGGAGACTTTCAGTTACTAGCTCTCTGTGCATACTTTTCCTCATGCTGTTTTCTGGTATCTGTTTCTCTATGCATACAGGTATGTATCTACAGAGCCCACTCCCACAAATTCCTCAAGAAGAGGGGTTTGTGACGGGAATAAATAGAGGGAGCAGCTCTTCCTGCAGCATGAGATGGATGCTCTGCACCTTCCCTGCAGAAAACTCCTATATGGAGTGTGCTGCATCTTGCTTCATAGCTTAGTATCTTCTCAAGCACCAGAAGTATCTTCACCAGGTCAGCATGGACCTTTGTGCATCTCAGAGAAGCCTAGTGCCTTTGCCTGTATGAATGTCACCTTTAATGAGACAAAATTTAAAGCTAGCATAGATGTTTCTTTCCTGCTTTGCTGCTTGCACTGTACACATGCAGCCAGACAGAGCATTTGCCCTGAAGACCATAGAATTGTATCCAGTATATAATAAAGATAAATGGCAAAATGCATCTAGAGAAGGACCAAAATATGCTCAAAGTCTCCTAACCCAGCCTGCAACATGACCCTACAGGCCAAGCTGCAGTGAATCAAACCTCCTTATTTTCTTAACATTCTGATCAATGCATTCTTTTGTCCCTTAAAGAAATAGAAGAGACCCACAAGATATAACCAAGAAGTCAATGACAGATCTGGGCAAAAAGCCCAGAAATTCCTTGTGCCCAGTTGCCTGTCTTTTGCATTAAAAATTCTTCATTGTTTTTCTTTTTTTCCCCCTGAAATGAAAACTACTCTTAAATTCAGCCTAACAGAAACATAGCAGAAGCTTCATTGCTAAATAGGTGTGATTCAGTTTGGCTAAGCAGGGCACAGAAGGTCAAAATTTGGTCTTTCCCCTTCCCTTTGATCAATTCTTTTTCCAGAAAGGCCATCATACATTTACCCCATGAAGTAGAAAACGTGAACTATGGATTTTTCAGTACTAATTATCCAGCCAACCAAGCTTACCAGGTCTGCAGAGGCATCACCCATCCTTGCAAGTGTTTGAAGACATGATCAAACCCCTTAGCAGTCAATAGGATGAAAACATAGATAATTTGCACTTGTCTAATATTGCCAGCTGAGGATGAACTCGCTCTTCATGCATTTTTGCACTGGAGATCATAGAATCATAGAATCACTAAGGTTGGAAAAGACCTCAGAGATCATCAAGTCCAACCTGTCACCACAGACCTCACGATCACTAAACCATGGCACCAAGTGCCATGTCCAATCCCCTCTTGAACACCTCCAGGGACAGTGATTCCACCACCTCCCTGGGCAGCCCATTCCAATGGCTAACAACTCCCTCAGTGAAGAACTTTCTCCTCACCTCGAGTCTAAACTTCCCCTGGTGCAGCTTGAGACCATGTCCTCTTGTTCTGGTGCTGGTTGCCTGGGAGAAGAGACCAACCCCCTCCTGGCTACAACCTCCCTTCAGGTAGCTGTAGAGAGCAATAAGGTCTCCCCTGAGCCTCCTCTTCTCCAGGCTAAACAACCCCAGCTCCCTCAGCCTCTCCTTGTAGGGCTTGTGCTCAAGGTCTCTCCCCAGACTTGTTGCCCTTCTCTGGACAAATTCAAGAGTCTCAATGTCCTTCTTAAATTGAGGGGCCCAGAACTGGACACAGGACTCAAGGTGTGGCCTAACCAGTGCTGATGCCCAAGAATTGATTATAAATATAATTTCTTCTAGTAATTTTATACAAACTTTGCAAGTATGGTGAGGCAAAATATCAAGAATACCCACAAGAGGCAGAAAAGCAACTCTAGCAATGCACAATCATTAGCTGCATCTGTTGTGCTGGGACTAAAATTCACAGTATAACAAACCCCTCTGTTTTCCCATCTCTGCCTGCGGATAGTCATCTTTTCACTCACATCTGTATTTGCAACATTTTTTAACCTAATCACCAAGCAATATATATGCAAGGAAGGTAAAGCACAATTTCTGCTTGCTGAACTTTCAGTCCCTCACCATGTAAATTGTTTAACAAAACCTGGGAATATTTTCTTATCTTTTGTCATCAGGAATTTCATGCTCCCGATGGGACTGGGTAGGATGTTTAATATAGGCACTGCGTGGTGTGCTGACTGATGAGACACTCTGCAACCCCAACAGCTATCTGCAATTTATAACAAAACCAAGCAAAATAATAATAATAATAAAATAAAGCCCTCAACAGAAACACATATTTTAATAGCCACATTTCCCCCACCCTCTGTGACAGCCTCGACTTCCCTGGCTTTGGTTTCAGCAGAAGCAGCAGGGTTAGGTAGGGTCCCCCCCCACTAGTCACCAAGAAGCAGGTTTCCTTCCCTATCCTTCAGGACCAGAGCTCAAACCCATTAAGATTTCTGCTTAAATCCTTCATGTGTGTTCTGCTGAAGCAAGATGAGAGTGGAGGGATCGTACTCTGTAAGTGTTGGTCTCCAGGGCCATATTCTGGTGTGGTGTAAAAACTACACAAGGCCAGCTGTAAATGACAGGCTGAGCGCTGAACATAAAACTGGTTGCAGTATCACTGTGTTGCATCAGCAGTCTTAAATAAAATTAATCCATGTGGAGCAGAGTTATAACCTGCCAGGTATGGCTTATCCTATCCATATATTTTATTTAGAAGTAGTTTGGGTATCTATAGTCCCAGTAGCAGTGCTGATGTGAGCTGTGAAACCACGCTAGGTCTGTGCAAGCTGCCTTAGTTGATGTAAGGCAGGGTCTGGAAGTAGCAGCAGATGAAATCCGACTGGATCCGAGCTTTGGCATCTCCAGTGACTGTGGAATTAATTTGAGCTATGATTTAAGTTTTGTCCATCTCCTGCTAGCAAAAATCGTTAAGTAAGTGATGTTTTGATTGCAGGCTCTTAAGAGGAGCTCAATCCTAGCCAGCAGACCCA
Organism: Melanerpes formicivorus; assembly: GCF_026170545.1. Lineage (NCBI taxonomy): Eukaryota > Metazoa > Chordata > Aves > Piciformes > Picidae > Melanerpes > Melanerpes formicivorus. The sequence continues at coordinate 2,655,463 of NW_027142423.1, read as the reverse complement.
GTGAAAAAAGCGTTAAGAGCACAAGAAGTCACTAAATCCAATTATTCTGGTAATCAACTTACTTGTTTAAACTAATTGATGAGCTTATCTTAGTAGTTGTGAGCTAGACATGGGACAGATAGGGTGAAAAGCTACTATTCAGGCACAGAAGAGAGGTTTGATTAGAGTGGAAGCAGCCGATGAAGGTTTCAGCCCCTCAGATCAAGCAAATGCCCCAGGCAGGCAGGCTGTCTAAGGGCAGCTCAAGCTGAGCTGCCAAGGATCCAGCATGGGGCACACACTACAGCAAGTTATACACTCCAGTTAAACGTTAATAATAGTCAATATATTAAAATACTGACAATGCTTTATACTGTCATAAAAAAGAAAGATGAGCCAAGTAGCATCTCCTCTAATAGTCAGTTTCATAAATCTACATCAGAGAAAATCCCATTCCTAGACCAATTAGGTATGGGCAATTAAATATTAACATGCAATTTATGACTTTGGGTTATAGAATTGTTAAGAGTTAATTCCAAAACTGGGGTGGTATTTCAAGTTCATATATTTTATTAATTGAGTCTACAAATACTATGTACTTTCAGAAAGCTACTTTTAAGAGTTAGGATGAGAAAATGAAGAACGGAATTGAGGGGAAAAAAACAAAATCAGGATTATTTAGTCTTTAGATCAGAATCATAATATCATGTAATTGTTAGGGTTGGAAGGGACCTCAAGGATCATCAATTCCAACCCCCCTGCCATGGGCAGGGACACCTCACACTAGATCAGGTTGCCCAGAGCCACATCCAGTCTGGCATTATAAACCTCCAGGGATCAGGCTTCTACTACCTCCCTGGGCAACTTGTTCCAGTGCCTCACCACCCTTGTGGTGAAGAACTTCCTAACATCCAATCTCAATCTACATATTTCTATTTTTGTTCCATTCCCCCTAGTCCTATCATTGCCTGACCCCTGTGAGGGACTAAAAGTTTGTCTCTCTTGGTGTGAGTCAACAAAGATAAAATCACTTGCTGCTTGCGCAGACAATAGCTGACAGAGCCACTGGAACGACTCTTGGAAGGTGCAAAGATAACATTGCTCACTGGGCCACAGCTGGCCCACAACAATGACCCAGCCATTCACGCCTTCAGGTTAAGATAATCTCCACCCATCAAGTACCCTGGAAAGGGTAGACAATGATGTGTAATGAGTATGGGGGGTTTGTCTGGATGGAGGCCAAGGAAGTAGAGGGCCCTCCTCCATCCCCCATCCAGGTCTTTTGCCCAAACACACAGAAAAAGCTGTATAAAAGACTTAAGCAACTACTGGCGAGTTAAGTGGAGAAAAACATGGAAGAAAAATGCGGAAGGAAAATGTGGGGGACTGTATCCCCCAGACTGGCTTAGGGGAGAAAAACAGAGATGAAGGAAAACACAGGAGACGGACCATGCCACTGAGAAGGGAAAGCCGGGACAATGCTGCTCCGGAGAAAAGAAGCCTCAGCACACTTTCTCTACCCAGGCTGCCCAGAGGACCACCGCCAGAGCCTCAGCACCATTCCTGTACCAACCCAACATCTCCCCAGAGGACCACAGCTCTTCTCCAGCAAAAGCCTCAGCACCCTTTCTCTACAGACCCAACATCTCCTGCAGCACCTTTCCTCCACAGACTCAAACTGTCTTGGGGGGGGATGAGGGCTGTGGTAATATAATTCCTTTCCTCTTCTCTCTCTCTTCTCTCTCTCCCTCTCTATTTTCTCCCTCTCCCCTTCTTATGTCCACTTTATTTATGCAATAAATAGTCTAGCTGTTGATATTTTGGCCTCGTTTGTGCCTCTAATTTCACATCATGGGAATGTTCTAAAAGAACTTGAGCCTCTTTCCCTCTCTGGACCGAGACAACCCCCTAACAAGTCCCTCCCCAGCTTTCTTGTAACCCCCTTCAGACACTGGAAGGCCACAACTGGGTCACCTCGGAGCCTTCTCTTCTCCAGACTGCATAGCCTCAACTCCCTCAGTCCGTCCTCATAGGAGAGGTGCTCCAGTCATCTAATTATTTAGTTTCTCTCCTGCCCTCAATTTCACTGTTTGTTTTCCCTGGTCAAAGGGCAATTTCTGCAATGAAAATTCACTCAGAGCTGTAATTATTTTTTTTCCTGATGGTATGTTTGCTATACTTGCTATTTATAAATTGTTTCAGGTGAGGTGAAGCATCCTCACTGCAGATGGGATGTCTAGTGATATTTTCAGCAAACATCCATTAAGTTCTGCTGATACAAGGGTGTTTTAAAAATAAATATATATATATATATATACTGCTTTTTAGAGATAAACATATGTATAAATGGATATACACAACTTTTATATAGAAAATATTGTATTTACACTTATAAAATGTAGGTTAAATATTAAGAAAGTATTTTAGAATGTCATCATTTGCCAAAAGCAGGGAGTTTTCATGGGCACATCAAAGATTTTAGAATAGAATAGAATAGAATAGAATAGAATAGAATAGAATAGAATAGAATAGAATAGAATAGAATAGAAGGGAAGAATAGACCAGGTTGGAAAATACCTTTGAGATCACTGAGTCCAACCTATAACCCAACACTGTCTAATCAACTAAGCCATGGCACCAAGCACCCCATCCAGTCTCTTCCTAAACACCTCCTGTGATGGTGACTCCACCACCTCCCTGGGCAGCCCATTCCAATGGGCAATCACTCTTTCTGTGAAGAACTTCTTCCTAACATCCAGCCTAAACCTCCCCTGGCACAGCTTGAGACTGTGTTCTCTTGTTCTGGTGCTGGTTGCCTGGGAGAAGAGACCAACCCCCACCTGGCTACAACCTCCCTTCAGGTAGTTGTAGAGAGCAATAAGGTTTCCCCTGAGTCTCCTCCAGGCTAAGCAATCCCAGCTCCCTCAGCCTCTCCTCGTAAGGCTGTGCTCCAAATCCCTCCCCAACTTTGTTGCCCTTCTCTGGACACGTTCCAGCAACTCAACATCTTTCCTAAACTGAGGAGCCCAGAACTGGACACAGGACACAAGGTGTGGCCTAACCAGTGCTGAGTACAGGGCAGAATGACCTCCCTGCTCCTGCTGGCCACACTGTTCCTGATGCAGGCCAGGATGCCATTGGCCTTCTTGGCCACCTGGGCATACTGCTGGCTCATGTTCAGCCTACTATCAACCAGTACTCCCAGGTCCCATTCTGCCTGGCCACTCTCCAGTACTCCCAGGTCCCATTCTGTCTGGCCACTCTCCAGCCACTCTGACCCCAGCCTGTAGCACTGCATGGGGTTGTTGTGGCCAGTGTGTAGAATCCAGCACTTAGATGTGTTCAATCTCATGCCCTTGGACTCTGCCCATCTGTCCAGCCTGTCAAGGTCCCTCTGCAGAGCTCTCCTACCCTCAACATTGAATTTGCATAGTGCTATATGTAAACATAAAGAGCACACTTCAAAAAGCATTTAGTGTATTAGTTTGAGCTCATGCAAAATTTTTGACTTCCCCTCACCCTGCATTTCTCAGAAACAGCTGAATTGGCTGTACCAAAACCTAAAAATCAAAACAAAACCATAACCAGCCAGAGTAAGGAAGGAAAATATAATCTAAATGGTTAGTTTTGGCAAGATATAAGCCCCTGAAAACAACTTGACAGGAGAAAATTAGAGAGCTAGAGTTATCAGCATCACCTATCATGATCCACTGATCTTTCAATAGGGTTAAAATGGAAATTGGTGTTGACCATAATGAAATGACATTATGGTTTTATTTTGCATTTATAGGAAACATCTGGCAATGCTGGAATCTGGTGTGCTTTGTGTCTCTTAACTTTGTACCTGTTCCCTCAAGTTTCTGAGATGTTCATAGTAGTCAGCAACTTTTACTCTTCCAACAGAGCTCCTGCCTACACTTAAATCAACCTAAATTTACTAAGAAATTAAAGGCATGTGATAGTCCCTAGGAAATGTCCATCATTTTCTGTGAAATCTAATTCTCTTACAACAGCTTTGCATGATAGGCAAGATGTGGTAGTTATCGCTAAGGAGAAAACATTGAAGCAAAACAGAGAATGATAGAAAAAACACCTGTTAAGGGACAAAACTTTTATAGAGGTTAAAGAACTCATTTTCAGATGATTTTCATCTTGCTATGTGGGCTGGAGGTGCTTTTAACAAAAAAACAGTATAATTTAAGCTTAAATTCTTGTGGCTATACAAGCATTTAAATTCTAATAGCTATTATGTAAGTAGAGAAACAGATGTCTGGATCTGCATGCTTGTATCTCTCTGTCTGTAGATACTGGATATTTGGAAGGTATGTGCAGTTAAATCTTACAGTCCAAGACATACAAACTAAGCAGAAAGGGTGCAATCCTGCAAGATGCTGGGTACTGTGCCACTATTTGTTACCACATGAAAACAACTGCCTGTGGCTATATCCCAATATTGTGTGACATGCTTATAGTTAGAAAGTCCTTGTGCCTCGCTGGGCTTGACTCAGAGAGCAACTCTTTACAAGACTAAGTCTGTTTTAATTTGCACACTTGCATTTGGTGGTGTATTTCAGCTTTGAGACAGTTCACTTTTTGATCCTAACTATTTTGGCTTCCTTTTCAAATGATTTAGGTAGCTAATAAATACACATCCAGTGGTTACTTCTTCTGATCCTCATTATTTTTGCTTCCTTTTCAAATTATTTTGGTAGCTGATAAATACACATCCAGTGGTTACTTCTTCTGATCCTCATTATTTTTGCTTCCTTTTCAAATTATTTTGGTAGCTGATAAATGCACATCCAGTGGTTACTTTTCCAATGATGGATTATTTTGGCTGCCCTGTAACTAGCACGAAGGCTCCATCACTTGGAAATGGTATGACAAGTGGCTGTTTTTCTGATGATTTTTATGGCAATTACTTTAATGTTTACACTCAAATGTATCTATCTGTCCTTAAAGAGTCGTGGTGTAATTTAGTTTGATGTTTATCTTCTGCTAATAAAAATCTGTCCCTCTGTGTCTTTGGTTGGAGGTGCACTCCTGGCACAGCTTGCCAGGACTCGACTGGATTTAAACACAGAACTGCAGAGACTGAGAAATTAAAATGAACTGTCAGCAGCTTTTGGATCCAAAGCACTGAATGTCGCCGTGAGCCCAGAATAATAAACTGTGTTTCAAGGCATAGATCCCGTGGATGAAATATATGTTCCATAAAGAGTTCTGACAATGGCATTATGGATAAGCTGCACAAGCCTCTTGATCCAATTTGGTAGCAGAACACATGGCATTGTTTGGAAATACAGAAATATTTTACTGAGGGTGGAGGGGAAAGTGATGTTTATATTTTAAAAAAGTGTTGAAAGAGAATGTCTGTATAGGAAAGGGTCTTTGTCTCATTCTTCACTTAATCTTCAAGCATGTCATTCTGTACAATATTCAGTTCTTTAAATGTCATAGAATCATAGAATCAAGAAGGCTGGAAAAGATCATCAAGTCTGACCTATCACCCAACACCTCCTGACTAACTAAGCCATGGCTTCAAGTGCCACGTCCAATCCTTTTCTGAACACCTCCAGGGATGGTGACTCCACCACTTCCCTGGGCAGCACATTCCAATGGCCAATCTGTCTTTCTGGGAAGAACTTTCTCCTCACCTCCAGCCTAAACTTCCCTTGGCACAGATTGAGACTGTGTCCTCATGTTCTGGTGCTGGTTGCCTGGGAGAAGAGACCAACCCCCTCCTGGCTACAACCTCCCTTCAGGTAGTTGTAGACAGCAATAAGGTCTCCCCTGAGCCTCCTCTTCTCCAGGCTGAACAACCCCAGCTTCCTCAGCCTCTTCTCACAGGGCTTGTGCTCCAGACCTCTCCTCAGCCTCGTTGCCCTTCTCTGGACACATTCAATGTCTATGCTGATCTCACTGGGATATGTATCACTTCAGGTATTCATTAGTTTAAATGTTCTTTCCTGAAAATAAGAATTTTTAACTGTGCCTTCAGTGTAATGCTTTGGAAGTTGCTTTATTATTTATTTATTTTTTTGGCAAAGAAAAACAAACCCAAGCTTTATGAGTACCATGCAGTGTTTAAACTTCCATTCCTAGATTCAAATAGCTGAAAGATCTGATAAAATCTCTCGTAAATGCAGAACTGTCTAGGCAATAAAAATCATCGCTTATAAAACATATGTAACTGTAAAATTTAATGTTTAGCTGTAAAAACTAATGTCTACAGGCACAGGAGAGGCTGACTTATTAACCCTTTTATTGCATGCAGTCCTTTCAAAGAGGTTTGTGGAAGGGGCAAGTTTTACATTCATTTTGGTAAATGTGCCAAGGCAAGACCATTTTGTATTCTCCAGGAATAAAACCTGCTGGGAACTCTGTATTGACTTCCCAGTTATTTCACAGCGAGGACAACAAGGACGGGCAGGCAGTTTGACACTTGGAGTTTATATATGCTTCTGGGATTCTCTTGCAGGTCTCCAGAGTTTTGTAAAGGTCCAAGAAAGCTGCACCTTATCATCCAGTACTTGGACTGAGTAAAATCAAAGCCCCATGCAGGTCAAGACATGTTTGGGCAGAGCAAGGTGTGCGGGCCTCTTTTCTGAGACCCTGCAAACTCAGTGCATCCCAGTGGTAATGCTGGGCTGCTGAAGACCTTTGCTTCATATTGGCCAGAACTGTGGGGCTGATTTTGCTTTGCCTGCCTTCCCCTCCGTGGAAGTGGCTGATGGAAGCAGAGAAGCCAAAACAACTTGGAGTTTGCAACCCTTATGCTTATGCCTTGGCAGTTGCTCTCTAAATGAAAGTGAATTTTATCTCAGCCTGGCAATGGCAGGCTCAACCCTGGTTTTGGTGGGAGAAGCTAACAAGTAATTTGCTTAAACGAGTACATATCCAAGGCCAAATTTGTTTCTGATTGATGGCAATAGTAGTCTATCTTTGGTTTCAAAGAAAACTAGAGGAGTATTACTCTGTAACACTGCATCTCTCCTGTATTCTGCAATTAAAGTGCTGGAAGTATTTCACAGGCCTCTGTAATTGCTTTTACAGTAAACCAGCTTTTGTCTATGCAAAAGGCTTTGCTTTAACATAAACTGGAAGGCACATCAGTGTAACCTCTATTACAAAAAACTGGCTGTTGATCCTTACTGCATATGGAAATAAGCATCAAAAAGGAGAGCAAGGAAAATGTGTTTATTTTTTTAGGGGAAACTTTAAAAAGTGTCATCCAGATGGTTGAAAGCCTAGAATGACAAACTCTTTGGAAATGAAGATATCAGGATAATAAAACTGGTGAAGACTGGATGGCAAAAATAACATGAAAAAGAAAATCTAGTATTATAGTCCAAATAGTTGAACTTCAGTCTGGAGTGGAGTCCAGTGAGGACAGGACTGATGTAAGAGCCATTCTTCAGAATTTTAATATGGCAGCACTTCAATGTCTTTCTTGTAGTGAAGGTCCCAAAACTCAACACAATATTCAAGGTACAGCCTCAGCAGTGACAAGTACAAGGCAGTCACTTCCCTGGTCCTGCTGGCCACACTGTTTCTGATACAAGACAGGGTGCTGTTGGCCTTCTTGGCCACCTGAGCACACTGCTGGCTCATGTTCATCTGCCTATCAACCAACACCCCAAGGTCCTTTTCTGCCAGGCAGCTTTCCAGCCACTTCCCCAAGCATGTTTTGTTGCCATCTATTTAAAAAACACTTATGCATTTCTTGGAACCAATCTAATTAGCCTGCAAAAGAAACATGTATTCATTGTTTATTTTCATTGCTGGTCCTGCCTCTTGTGTAAGTGGTAATGTCATGGTTTTCAGCATGATTGGTCTTGACACGCACACAGTATCAAAGTAGTCTTACAGTAATTGACAAGTGTTGAGATTTCACAGTTCCATAACCAGATATTTATAATGCTACTTTTTCTACTCCCATGGATTATCTACTTGGCATTTAATCTTACTGCTACTCCTCTGTCTCTGTTCAAAAAGGAACAGGGGAAGACCAGTGTGATGTGGTTCCCACTGGTTGTTGGAGGGCTGCTTCCCTGGCTCTGCCAGTAAGCATCTCCCCAGATCCTGGGCTGTAGGTGATTCAGTCACCATGTCCCAGTGAAGGTGTCCCCTCCCACTCTTCATCTCTCTCTGCAGAGGGTTCTGTAAACCCAGATGATTTTTTTTTTGAGTCACTCAGTCCTGGGCTTTGAGGGATGTGACTGCTGACGTGCACCAAAGCACTATCCTGTTTTTGAACATTATTAATTCTTAACAGCAGGAGTTCTCTGCAAATAAGGATTTGAACCACACAGTCCATGCTGGCTGGCTTCTTCCCTGGAGGAAAGCTGGATTCAATCTGAGCAGCCTCATCTACAACTACCTGAAAAGAGGTTGCAGAGAGTCAGGGGTCAGTCACTTCTCCCAAGGAACAAGTGATAGGACAAGAGGAAATGGCCTCAAGTTTTGCCGGGGGATGCTTAGACGGTGTATTAGGAAAAAGCTATTGACCAAAAGGGTTGTCAAGCATTGAAACAGGCTGCCCAGGGAAGTGGTGGAGTCATCATCCCTAGAAGTATTTTAAAGATGTGTGGACATGGTGCTTAAGGACATGGTTAGTGGTGATCTGTCAGTGCTGGGTTAATGGTTGGACTTGATGATCTGAAAGGTCTCTTCCAATTGAAATTATTCTATCGTTTTATGTTGAGAGACTTTAGCACTGTTTAAGTGTCCCAAGTCTGTCTGGTGTCTGTTGGCAGTCATCCCACCACAGCCATGTCAGCAGAGGCACCTAGCAGGGACCTCTATGATGGGGCTTGCTTCCAGTCTAGATGAAACCTGTCCCAAATGACACAAGTTAAATTAACTGAAGTATTCTCTGGAAGCACAGCTCTGGCCAGGGTAGGACTTTTGCTGGCATTGCTAGGTGTGATTTTTCCACACTGGTAGCCAGCACAGCTATGTTTGTAAAGCTTTGTAATAGAGACCTGGCCAAAATCCTTCAAATCCTCGATTGCAGCCTTGGCAAGACAACCCCTTTAACTCTGCTGGAGCCAGAACAGTTTTACTCCTCCCAATTAAAAGTCCAGACTTTATCCTCTCAGTGACCAAAAAGTGGCTCATGTTGGTTTATCTCTCTTGTCACTGCTTCATATCCTGCTTGAAATATTACCCTGACATGTGGCTGCACTACTGAATGCCAACATTGGTCCTGTGCTTTGGAAAAAAGCAAATCAAACTCTGTGCACACACCTCTCCTGGCATGGTAAAAGTCTTGATTGCTTGTGTCCACAAGGCTTACTTATATGTTTGTGGGGCAGTAGGCCTGCTGGCAGTATACACCACATCTCCAAGCCCTCTGTACAGAGGAGTGCTGAAGTACTGCCTTCCTAGTCTTGCACTGACATTTTTTAGGCTGATGTTGTGTTAGCGTAAGATTTTTATTTGCCCAATATGATGCTTAATTTTGTCCATGTGTAGAGGTGTTAAAGTACTTGAATACACCAGAGGAGATTTTCCTAACATCACATGCTGCTTTATGATGTGTTGACATGTTTTAGGGAGAAAGAATGGCTGAAAGAACACCAGAGCATTGCAGGGTTGTGCACGGGTGTCGAACTGGTGGCAGGGAAGAAACAGAGATATGAAAGGTATCGGATATCACATTGGCATTTCTGGAACAATGCTAATGTGATACAGTGAGATCAAGTCCCTCTGCAGAGATGAGATATACAGCAGTAGCTCCAAAACTTTCCCAAGAAAAAAATAGAGATGACTGAAGGCACTTTGCCCCAGTCACCTTCAGTTTTCCAGGACCTCTTCCCAGTGGTACTTCTCTTAGTAGTCCCTCATCCATTTGGACAGGACATCTTTCCACATATCAGGATGTCAACCTGGGCCATCAAGGGGGGTGCATAGATAATTAACCATCACTTTCAGTGTTTGCAGAAGCCAGTGATCACCCAAACAACAAGGTGGTCAGCTTCTCAAGTTTATTTGAATCCAGGTTTCAAAAGTGGCATGCAGATGGTGTTGCTTGGTGTGGTCTGCTGAAATCCTCCATCATGCAGCAGCACTTTTGCGTGAAGCACACACCAAACAGTGTAGACTGACTTACATGAGCAGAAGACATACACGAATGCAATCCAGGCCCTCAATGAAGGAAAAGAAGAGCAGCAGTGGAACTCACATTATGTCAGTTCTGTTTTAAGGAACAGATGCTGAAACATAATGTTCATGGAGAGTGAACATGGGCTTTTCCCCACTGATAATTACAGTCTTTTCAGTGCTAATTTTGCTCTGTTCTTTAAACACCTGATGTGAGGAAACAGGTAACCCATATGAGGCATTATTGAGCTTTGTTATTGTGATGAAATGTGTTGAGAGGATTGATATATTTACTGTATTAAATAATGACTTACATGAAAAGCTGTCTCCTTTCTGACTGGGAACAGGAGGACATGTGTTGATTGCATGCTGACTTTTTAATACTTACATGAAACCTTTTGGCAAGGTCACAGCAGCCTCTCTGTTTTCCGTTTGTGTTTTCCACAGTCAGGCAGAGAGCAATGCACACTTAACAGAAACACAGAGTGTTGTCAGGCTTAGAGGCACGTGCAAGAGACAGCTTTAGAAAAATGCTTTCAAGATGTGATAATCATCTGCAAGAAATAAATATGTTATGGCACAATAATCGGGGAACACACAAAGTCTTCAGGAGATGCACGGTCTGTAAAGCTTGCTGTAGTACAACAGTGCATGGAAGATGCCAAAGCAATCTGCAATGGACTTGTTACGTCTATTTGTCACAGCTCAGCACCATACTTGTCACTGAGGCCAAATGATGCAGTTCTTTGATATCCCATTCTGAAGTTAGATAGCTCAGCCCAAACCAGATGATCTCTGCCCCGTGCAGCTTAGCTGTGCCCAGGCTCCCACTCTCACAGCAAGGGCAGCATCCTGCTCTGCTCAGAGCCAATACAGACCAATTCTGCTTGTCAGGAGCACCCAGGTACCATCCCACCTTGGAAGGTACTGCCTTTCCAGACTTGCTGATGTATACTCATTGTGTGAAAATGATGTCATCCATATCAGACTTTGGTTAGAAAAACTCAGTCTGTAAATTCTAGTTGGAGCTATCATGCAAGTGGCTACTCCAGCAGATCAGAAGGATTGTATCCTCTGAGAGCCACCCATGGTGGCATGCCTGAAATGGGATCCCTGACTGCCAGTAATGTCCTTCTCACACCAAAAAATATGCCTGCCCTTGGACAGAAATGGCTCTGACCTTAAAAATTAATGAGATCTATTGTGTGTGTTTGTAAGTTTAGGCTATAATGAGAATGCTCCTGGAGGAGTAAAGACAAAAACTAGTCAGGTTTTCTGATCAAACAGTAAATTTGAGCCTCTTTCTATTATTGGAAGGAGGTTTTGAACTACATTCAAATCTAAATTTCTCCATCAGAGTGGACAGAGGTCAAATTTTCCTGTTAAAATTGATTTATTATATGTACATTGCCACAGTAGGTAGCTATTGTCCTTGTTGCATGTGTAGCACTGACCTCATTTAAGCTGACAATGTGTGAGTGGACAGAGCTTTATGCAGTTAAAACATGGAGCACTCCCCCAAAGTAAGGACTCCACAGTGGAGCATTTGCATTGTGCCTGTGCAAGATGGACACTTTCAGCAGCAAAAGTGCCTCAGACAGGGTTTGCTTAGGCAACTTGGTTCTGCAGGACTGGGCCTATGGGCTTCCTCCATTAACCACTAATACATGGAAACGCTGAATATAATTCCAGCCCCACCTTCAGTCTGCTGGACATGATTTCATACCATGACACATGATGCATAGTGTGAGTAATGGCTTTTTGCCCTCTGTGCTTGGTTGAGAAAAAATGGTTCCTGACATAGACTCATATTTACATGATATCCAATATAAAGTGCCATCTTTCAGCTCTACCAAGTTTAGAATACAGAATGGAATACAGAATTAACCAGGTTGGAAAAGACCTTTGAGATCATCAAGTCCAATCGATCATCTAACACCATCTAATCAATTGAACCATGGCACTAAGTGTCTCATCCAGCCTCTTTTTAAACACCTCCAGTGATGATGACTCCACCACCTCCCTGGGTAGCCCATTCCAATGGGCAATCACTCTTTCTGTGAAGAACTTCTTCCTAATATCCAGCCTAAACCTCCTCTGGTGCAGCTTGAGACTTTGTCCTCTTGTTTTGGAGCTGGTTGCCTGGGAGAAGAGACCAACCCCCACCTGGCTACAACTTCCCTTCAGGTAGTTGTAGACAGCAATAAGGTCTCAAGGTGTGGCCTAACCAGTGCTGAGTACAGGGCAGAATGACCTCCCTTCTCCTGCTGGCCACACTGTTCCTGATGCAGGCCAGGATGCCATTGGCCCTCTTGGCCACCTGGTCACACTGCTAGCTCATGTTCAGCCTACTGTCAACCAGTACTCCCAGGTCCCTTTCTGCCTGGTCGCTCTCCAGCCACTCCAACCCCAGCCTGTAGCGCTGCATGGGGTTGTAGTGGCCAATGTGTAGAACCCATCACTTAGATATGCTCTTCCACCTTCCACTTAGCTTTGAAAATAGGAAAATGGACTGACTCTCTGGTTCAGTAGGATCTTTATTGCCAGAAAGAAGGATGTGACAGCATCTTAAAACATGGCACCTGCAAAATGCTGCAGATCTACTGGATTAAGTGAGTTGCAGAGGGAATGTCACTTTGTCGTCAGCCAGTTGGTATAAAGGACATTTTGGGACAGCGAAGAGGAACTAGTAAGATTTCAAAGAATTTGAAGCTAAGTGCCTGTCTATGTTGTGACCCAGAGGGCAGTAGGAAGTGTTTGGTACTTCTCATTCCCATCACACATCTATCAGCTTTACATCATTCTGCACATCCGTTCAGATTCAGCCGAAAATTGCTTTGAAATTAAAACAAGGGCAGAGAGAAGTTGCAAACAAGAATAAATAAGGACCAAGGGACAGCAACACCTTGAGGCTCTCAGAACATATTTCAGCAAGTGCCTTGGGGTGATCAATCTGTTTGTCTAGACTTTCCAAAATGGGTTATTCAAGGGCACAAGCAGCCTTCATCATGACTGGGCTCTAAACTGTGTGGCTGTCAAGCAGATGTGGAGCTGGAGGGCTGTGTGCACCTCTGGACTGTAGCCCTTTATTGTTTTGTGCCTCTTAGTTATCTGTGGGTCAGCTTCTACATGTATTCCACTCCTAAACAAAGCACTTTAATCAAAAAGGAGAAAAGTTGATTTTGTAACATTATTACATTACATCACCACATACAGCACTGTGATTCTATCAAGGGAAAGAATCTTTTGGGAGTGTTTTGCTCGCATAGGTTGAGACCTGTTGACTTTGTCACTGGCAAAACTGCATTTGTTTGTGGCTTTTATTCCTGGCAGGTGCTTCTGGAGCTGGATCTTTAAATCTGGCAGTGCCAAACAGCTGCAGCCTTTTGTAACATCTTGCTGTTTTTCTCTCTTTCCATGGACAAATCCTAAAACTATGCATCTTTTTCCTTATTGCTGACATAATGGTGCATCCTTCCAAGAATAACTAAACCAGACTGGGAACACAATAGCTGGCCTTTTGGCTAAATATTTTGTAAATATCACAGGAATATTTTAGGATTAATGACCTATTTGCATTTGTCAGTCAGGGACATTGCCTGATTTTCTGTCTTTTCACTTTCTTTAGCTTCTTTATGGAGTAGTGTCATTGTACCTTATATACAGAGGAAGATTGTTAATCTGGTAACGATTTATGCAACAAGGTTGTTAGAGGTGAACAACAGGCTAACTGGAAAAATAAGGTAATGGAAAAGTTTATATAGTTTGGAAGAGGGAAGAGGAAGAGGAGAGATTCGCACTGGGAGTACTTTGCTGTACCAAGAACTGTTGAAGTTCTGAGCTTTGAACGTGTGCTGAGACCTAAGAATAAACAAATGTTTTCTTGAACATAGATCTTGTTACTTTTTGCTGAGTTTGAGGTGCCAAGAAGGGTAAATGTGATATTTCTTTCTCCTGCTGAGAGGAACAGAATAGGACTGCCCATATAGGCTTGCCTTTCAGTCACTAAAAAGCAAGAAATGCAGGAACTCTGTAACTCCTTTTTGGGGGCGATATCTTCATATACATACAGGTGCAGAGCTCCCAACATATGCAAACACTAGCTGGTGTATAGTGATGTGGAATCTTTCAATAAATGCAGATGTGGAACTCCAGAGGATTGCACATGCCAGATTTTGATGTCACAGCTGCCTGCAGTTAAATAATTGTGCATTGGAATAAATACTTTAGTGTCTGCATGTATTTGAAGCCCTGCACCTGAATACAACACAAGGCAGCCAAATATATCCATTGACTATGAAAGGTTGCTTGATGAAAACAGATGTCCCTCTGTTGGGCTCCAGACGTCTGGGTATGTTGTGCAATGGGTTTGTGTGTGTGGTTTTTGACTGTGAACTTTATCACTACAGAGATGTCAGGTGTTGGCACTCTTGACATGAGCAGTAGGATGGTTCAGGTGGACCACCTGACTAGATGCCAGCTTTGTGTCTCAAACTAGACCTTCAGCTGGGGTACAGCTCCATGAAAAGCAACAGAGCAGGGAGGTTTGTGCTGGCTGAAGATCTTAAACGTGTTATTTGTACAAACTCCAAAGTAAAGTGATGCATTTAATTTGCACAGGGAAAAAAAGAAAGAGAATTCTTGAGTATGGGAAAAAACCAAAACCAACAACCAAACAGTGCAGAAAGCACTAGAAGAAAAGTAGTTGTGACCTTTTATTCAATAGTTCTCTGGATCAGTGCTCGCAGAGGATATGAGAGATCAGGGGAACCAGCTTCTGTAGCTCAACAAAGTGCCTTAAGAAGAGCAGAGGAGAAGGGCCAGGCTAGCTAGATGTCTCCATCTTTCACCATCGCCCTGGCAGAAGGGCAGAATGCACCTGATGACAGAGGAGAGCAGTTCAGGGTGGAGTTTGGGGCAGGAAAATATTCATATTTCACAAAAAGAAGAATAAAATAAATTGGAATTGGTTCTTTCCTCATTCTCTTCCATTGCACTTATTCCAGCTTGTGTAATAAGCCATTGGAGCAGGGGCTGGAATGTCAGAGGTTTGGTTTTGAATGCTTGGCATTGACTTTCCTTCAGTGAGGAATAAATAATAATCTTCTCTTGCCTACCTTGTTCACCCATCACCATGTGCCATGCAAGTCCTGTGCCTGCATTTTCACAGTGCAAAACTGCAAGTCAAAAACCATAGTGAAATATAACTGCATATATCGTTTTCCCAAGTCCAAACTTTGAATCATTGAATCAGTGAGACTGGAGAGGATCTCAGGATGTCTCTAGCCCAACCTCCTGCCTGAATTCAGCAGCACTGAACTCAGATCAGGTCGCTCCAGTTACTTGAAAATCTCTAGGGAAGAAGATACCACAAATTCCTCAGTAGTTTATTTCAGTGCTAACTGTTATGATAAAAATATTTTCCCTTGTGATCAGTCAAGTTCTCCCTTATTTCACTTGATGACCATTGTCTCTCATCTTCCTGCCAGGTACTTCTGCAAAGCCTAGCTCTATCTTCTCAGTCACCTTCTCTCAAGTACTTGAAGGCTCCTACTGTGTTCCCTCAAGCCTTCTCCTTCCTCTTCCCTGTTTCTTCATCCTTGTGGCATCTAGAGTTACATGAAGTGGTTTTCAAAGCCATTCTTTCCACTCAGAATGTAAACAAGCTTTGCAAACAGGCATTTCCTGGCCATTAGCAGTCAGAATGATTATTTAATGTTGTTGAAACTCAATGAAGTACAAAATTCTACCCTGCAGTGAAAAGACTTCTTACAAGTTGTTCTTACAAGAAAGATTCCCACTGAGTTAGCATCACCATATCACAAATCAAGACAGAATCTGAGGGCTTTATAGAGATACTGAGTTTTCCCTTTGTATACAACTGTACTAAATAGACTTCATCTGTGCTGGTCCAAGACTGCATGGCAATGAATTTGCATTGGACAGAATGACACAACTTGTAGATGGTCTTTTCCAACCTTATTGATTCTATGATTCTATGATATTAGACTGGTCCACTGCAATATGTTGATACGAAGAAAATCACTCCAAACCTTTCTTTCAGTTTATGGAATGAATTTGCATCAACAATTATAGCAACTGCCTGTGGAGAATGTTATTTGGGTAGCCATATGGTAAGAAGAGAGAACAGTCCATCTTAAGAGGGCTGAAAAGGAAGAATCAGAAATGGAAACCAGACATACCCAGAACATTTACATTAAACATGTTTCATTTCTCACATTATTTAACTCTTAGCATAGCTTGTACAATTATAGCTTTGGACATTTCATTTCACTGTACACTGTAAAACAACTTCCAAGTCTTATAATATTTTTTTCAGTATATTATTGTTGAGATTTCTTTTGTAGTAGACAGGAATGAAGAAGAGAATGGTCTTTGTTTTAAAGCAGTTGCAGACTAATGACGTGAAGTTAGGCATAGTTTAACAGGACAACATAAGGTCTCTTCTCCCAGGTAATTAGTGATAGAACAAGAGGGAATGGCCTCAAGCTACAACTGGGTAGGTTGAGACTGGACCTCAGGAAGAAAATTTTCCCAGCAAGAGTGGTCAGGGATTGGAATGTGCTGCCCAAGTAAGTGGTTGGGTAACCAACCCTGGATGTGTGTAAGGGTTGTTTGGATGTGGTGCTTGGGAATATGGTTTAGAAGGTGAACTTTGTAGAGTAGGGTTCTTGGTTGGACTTGGTGATCCTGGGGGGTCTTTTCCAACCTGAATGTTTGTGTGATTCTGTGAGAGCAGAAATAATACTAATACTAATCATAGAATTATAGAATGCTTTGAGTTGAAAGGGACTTCTAAAGGTCATCTACTCCAACACCCCTGCAACAAGCAGAGACCTCCTCCATTAGATGAGGTTGCCCAGAGCCCTTTTGAGCTTGACATACTAATAAATACTAACACTAATACAAATAAATAAATACTAATACTACTAATGTAAGAGTATACAAAGTGAGTGATGCACAATACAACTGCTCACCAGCTGAAACCTGATGCTTAGCCCATTTCCAGGCTGTGATTCCTCCTGCTTCCTGGCTAGTTCCCCAGCTTCTATACTGAGTGACATCATATGGTACCAAATATTCCTTTGGCTAGTTTGGGTCATCTATCCTGGCTGTGCCTTCTCCAAACCTCCTGTTAGAAAGTAACTCTGTCCTAGGTGAACCCAGGACACAAACAGAATCTTCTGTGAATTGAAGCCATAAGCATGGAAAGTCAGGGTAGAAAGAAGGGCAGACAGAAATTTGCTTCCTGCACAGAAGCCCATGGTTAAGCTGTGTGAATCACTGTTTTCCTCTGTGTGTTTTGACCAATATGTGTCATTTTTTTCAAAGGCAGGCATTTTGTTCTGAGCAGCAGCAGGAAAATCCATAGGGTGAGGAGAACCATTTGTCACACAGAAATTGGAGAGATGCTTGCATATAAACTTTTAATTAAAATGACTGCTCTTACCCTTACAGTTGATGGAAGCCATAAGGGTGGCAAATAAGCTCTCTAGCAACCTAAACAGTATGGGGGCTAACTGTCAGTGACTATGATGCAATATTAAGTCTGGAAGGAAACTAGTTTATGATCTTACATAGGGATCCATGTAAACAATCCCATTTTTTAACACATCTGTCAGTTCTCAGAAATATTGTGATTCTAAAGGCTTGCAGTTACCCATATACTTAAATATAGATTTGGCTGTAAATTATATACATACAGGGTATATGTGGGGCCTGGTTAGCTCTGTACCAAGTTTTGTGCTCACAAATGCATGTTGGAATCATAGTTTAACTGGGCCTTGGAAGGGGAAGGAGGTCTCACTGGAAGATACCCCCAGAGCATGCTCCTCAGTTGCATTATGCTGCCCTGTGGCTCTCATAGGGCTTTCCAGAGAAAGCATTGGGCATGGTGGGAAAGGGTAGGACAACCAAAGCCAAATATCTCTTATCTGCCACTGCTGGAAGCCACAGAGGCTGGAAGAAGTGCATGATGAGTGGAGTGGACTCTGCTTCCCAGGACTGGAAATTGCCATTGCACTTCTCAGGCCATTATTGCAAACAGTTTCAGATGCAGACAAAGTGGGAAACAAGTGGAAAGTGGTCTTGTCAGAGGTTACAGAATAAATCAGCACAGGAGATGGGAAGAGACTTACTCCCCAGCAGGAGTCTATTGATTTTTTAACTGCTTAACACATTTGGCTGCTGAAAGGATCCTAGAGCTCAAATTAGATACAAGAACAAATAATTCACACCAGACCTGAGATGAGAAATTTTTTGGCTGTGCATCTTACATCCCCTATAATTTCTTTTCTCAAATTATTTTAATGAAAAATGGTGGGAAATGATGTAGAGGTAAAAAAAAAAAATAAAAAAAAAAAAAAAAAGAAGAAAGAAAGAAAGAGAGAAGGAAAAAGGAGAAAGAGAGAAAGAAAGAGAGAAAGAAAAGAAAGAGAGAAAGAGAGAAAGAGAGAGAGAAAAGAGAGAGAGAAAGAGAGGAAAGAGAGAAAGAGAGAAAGAAGAGAAGAAGAAAGAAAAGAAAGAGAGAAAGAGAGAAAGAAAAGAAAGAGAGAGAAGAGAAAGAGAAGAGGAGAAAGAAAGAGAGAAAGAGAGAAAGAGAGAAAGAGAGAAGAGAAAGAAAGAGAGAAAGAGAAGAGGAAAGAAAGAGAGAAAGAGAGAAAGAAAGAGAAAGAAAGAGAGAAAGAAAGAAAGAAAGAAAAAGGAAGGAAGGAAGGAAGGAAGGAAGGAAGGAAGGAAGGAAGGAAGGAAGGGAAGGAAGGAAGGAAGGAAGGAAGGAAGGAAGGAAGGAAGGAAGGAAGGAAGGAAGGAAGGAAGGAAGGAAGGAAGGAGGAAGGAAGGAAGGAAGGAAGGAAGAAGGAAGGAAGGAAGGAGGAAGAAGGAAGAAGGAAGAAAGAAGAAAGAGAAGAAAGAAAGAAAGAAAGAAAGAAAAGAAAGAAAGAAAGAAAGATAAGAAAGAAAGAAAGAAAGAAAGAAAGAAGAAAGAAAGAGAAAGAGAAAGAAAGAAAGAAAGAAAGAAAGAAGAGAAAGAAAAGGAAGAAAGAAAGAAAGAAAGAAAGAAGAAGAAAGAAAGAAAGAAAGAAAGAGAAAGAAAGAAAGAAAAAGAAAGAAAGAAAGAAAGAAAGAAAGAAAGAAAGAAAGAAAAAGAAAGAAAGAAAGAAAGAAAGCGAAAGAAAGAAGAAAGCCGAGAGGAAGGAAGGAAGAGAGGAAGGGAGGAAGAGAAGGGAGGAAGGGAGGAAGGAAGGGAGGGAGGGATTTTTCGTCCTTTAGCAGTAGAAACAATGGATCTGCAAAGGAATGTGGCAAAATAGCTCATGATCACCCATGAGAATATGAAGGATGTCATTGCCTTGCCTAACACAGACATCTTGTTTTGGATATCTCACCTGGTCTTTGGCTTCCACTCTGATCATGTTTATCACCTCAGAAATGTATGGCGTCCGCCAATAAAGCTTCATTCATGGAGTGATTTCCATGGAATTATAGTGCAGGCTGTGTCAGGTCCATGAACAACTGAATGTGGTATCACTGAGTCATTAATTCTCCCATTTTGTTATGTTCACACTTGCTGTGCTTTGGGATTTAAGAGGTTGCTCTCGAGTTTACTTGAACTTTGATGAAACAATAGGTTGTGGTAAAATTCAAATTACCAGAAAATGCACTTCCTTCCCTTAGTTCATCTGTCATGTTTGCGGTAGAGCCTAACTTGGAAATGGATCAGTGCAGCTGGTCTGCTTGAGAAAAGAAAAGAAAAGAAGAAAAATATTTGAATGAGTTGTTTGAGGATATCATCTGGAAAAAAGAGTCTCTATTTCTCCATGAGCTATTAATCTCTGATTTAAGTTTATTCTTTCTCAGAGGCCTAATATGTTTGAAAAACTGTAGCTGGAGGAACTGAGATGGAAATAGGGAATCTTCCTCTTTTCTACAAATTGAAATTACAGCTAAAGAATTATGCAGAAATTGGAAACAGTAATATAGAGTAATGAGTACAGAGAGAATTATTTTGTCTAGTCTTAGCAATCCAGAGCTGATAATCCTCCTAAGTTTTAGAAGCTCTGCTTCATTCTGTCATGGCAGTAACATTTGTGTAAAATATGTGCCTGCATTTCACTTGAAATTGAGGGGAGTCCAGTCATCACCTGAGCTATTATATCTGCATCTCTGCATGTTTGGTCTCTGAAAATTTACACTTCTAAAAAGCTCACTGGAATGGAATGGAATGGAATGGAATGGAATGGAATGGAATGGAATGGAATGGAATGGAATGGAATGGAGTGGAGTTGAGTGGAATGGAAAGAATAGAATAGCATAGCATAGCATAGCATAGCATAGCATAGCATAGCATAGCATAGCATAGCATAGAATAGAATAGAATAGAATAGAATAGAATAGAATAGAATAGACCATACCATGTTGGAAAAGACCTTGAGATCATCAACTCCAACCTATCATCCAACACTATCTAACCAACTAAACCATGGCACCAAGTGCCTCATCCAGTCTCTTTTTCATCACCTCCAATGATGGTGACATACTTTCCCTGTTGTAAAGGATCAGCATGAAGAAGCAAGAATGAGCTGCTGCAGTGAGCTAAATAAACAGCTTCACAGTGCAGGAGGTCCTTAGATACCACTGTGAACCACATCATCATAACTGCATGAATGTTCTTGCCTTGAGGACAAAGGAGGAAAAGGAATATAAATACATCTCTAAGAGCATCTCAAGAGACTGTGCTGTTGCTGCCTTCTTACATGCAGGCCAAGGCAAAATTCTGCCAAAGCAAAGACATTTTAGTAAGTACCACACCTTTAGAGCTTCTGGATGCACCACAGAATCTGTGAAACGTGACCATGGTGAGCAGTGAGAGGGATGAGATGGAGAGAAGGGCAGGTTCATTTCATTTAGGGAAGCTTTTGGTCCACCTTGGATCACAAATTAGAGGAGGAAGACCAGAGTGCCTATGAGCTGATGGTCCGTCAGAAAGTTTGCTCCTCTAGAGGCCCCCAAGGTAGGCTACAGCTCTGAATCAGTTGTGAGTCTGAAGTTGATGATGATGATGAGGGAGATGCAGACAATCTGCCCTACCACTGGACAGCCATGGCTGCTGATGGGCCTGGGCCATGAAATAATATTATTTTCACTTCAGCAGGGTACTAAAATTAACTCACAATTTATAGCGATGGTAAAATACTTGTGTCTCTTTTATGTTAGTCAGTAACTAAGAACATTTTTCACTGGAGCTGTGTTGTGCCAAACCCCTTGGAAATTACTTGCATCAGCAAACTGTAATATACGTAAAGCTCCATATAATTCATTTGATAGGGAGTTAAAAAATAACAAGACAGCAAAGCTTGAAGAAATCACTCTGTGATTGGATTTGAGACCCCTCAGGTGACTCAGCTGACTTGCCAGGAAATGTGAATTTTAAAACCAGACCAACAGAACGCAGAAAACACCCTCAGCCTAAACCAAAACCCATGCCTTAAAATTTAACACATTAAGTTTTAGCATATTCTTAGCTATGATTGACTGAGGTTCTTATTATTCTGCATTGCTCAAGGGTCCCTTTTAATTAATATCAACACTGTGGTACAGAAGGAAATGCATTAAAAAGGAAATTATTAAATTTTCCCCCAGCTGTTATTGCTATATGTGCCATATTTTTGACTAGTGGTTATTAATAGAATCCCACACCATAATTCTGATGCTGCTTTATTACAGATCTCAAGAGGCAAAAGTGGTCTGGAAAAGAGAACTCAGGTTTGAGGTATAAGATTATTCATTAATCTCTTCCACAGAGTCACCTTGGGAGACTACTTAAATTTTCCTGTCCCTCAGTTAGGCTAATAACCACTTGCTTCCCATGGTCACTAGGAGGTTTAATTAATAATTTGGCTTTGTCTCAGTTTTGCCCTTCCTTACACACACACACCCCCTGTCCCCTCCCTCCCCCCCGCCCCCACCTTCATAAACTGCAGTGCACAATTTACATGGTACAATGCCTAGGAAGGAAGGTCACAGAATCGTACAAAAGCACACAGAATCACAGAATATTAGAGGCCACAGAATCATACAAAAGTAGGCAGAATCACAGAACATCAGAGGTTAGAAGGACCTCCAGAGATCATCGAGTCCAACCTCCCTGCCAAAAGCAGGATCACCCAGGGCAGTCTGCACAGGAATGCATCCAGGTGGGTTTTGAAAGTCTCCTGAGAAGAGAAGGTCACAGCACTGGAAAGGAAATCTCCACAGTGCCTGCAGGCACAGGGACACTGATCTGGTCTTCAGGTCAAAAAGGGCTTGGAGAGACCCAGACAAGAGAATTTGACTTCCAGGCAACAAAAGTCTCCAAGGCAGAAAGACAGAAAAGGGATGAGCACCGCCTAACAGCTGACCACCCTGTAGGAGCAGGAGCCTGTCTGGCACAGGGACACAGATGCTTTTTACTTTGTGAAACCTCAGCGAGGGACATTGCAAAACACCTGCACTGAAAGGATGTGTGTATGATACTGAAAGGACCATGTATGATAGAGTAAGATACATGGAAAAAAGTATAGACTGTCTTTTCAGCTGTGGGTAAGTAACCAGCAGTTTCATGAAACATGTGCAGAGGAACTGTCTGCAGATGCAGGTGATGCCTGTGCAGCCCTCTGTGCCCTGTGTACCCACAAACACCTGAAAATCTTCCCCTGTGTGTTTTTTTTTCCCCAGAAGATACAGAGAGAGAATGAGTTTCTGAGATCTGGTACCCAGTTTTGAGGACAGAACCACACAGGAGACTGGAGTCATGGCCAGAATCCAAGCACTTCATTATGTTGTGCCGTTTCCTAAATAAGGGGCAATTAAAATACAGCAACTTGTGCTGCTCTACTGCAGTGCAGCCATTAAGCCTCACTTTGCACATTAGGGTCCTATTTGGCAAGCAGAATATCTGTTCTAGTTGTGCCTCAAGACTGTACACATCCCTGAATGCCCAGCATGACATGCTGGAAAGTCTCTGTGTGTATATCTGTGTGGGGGGAAATTTTGAGGTCTAGAGAGTTTAGGAAGGTTTTGTGTCTATAAATATCATGAGCCAGGCTTATACTTAAAACCCTATCATCACTCTTAGACTATTAATACAATGGCAGAGCAGTCATGGTGTAACCACCAGTAAAGCTGACCACAAAAAAGAGAAATAAAATTGCAAGCAGAGTTTTTCTATGCTATCTAATTTACAGATAGACTTTTTATTATTGTTATTTTGGGTTTGGCGTTGTTTTTTTTTTGTCCACACTGCTGTGGCTGGGGAACCCCACAGTTCTCAATGCCCTTGACTGAAAAAAAGTAAAAAATAAAGGAAAAAAAGCTTCTAAGTTGAAATGTGTAAGTTCAGTGGATCTGGAATCAGCTATTTCCTAACAAGGTCTCTGTCTCCAGATTTGGTTTGGAAAGATTGACACAAAAAATGGAGACGCTCAACCTGCATAATCTGCAATTTGAGTGCAAGCACTGTAGAACAGTAAGAAAGATGAGCAAGTCTGCTAAGTATTACTTGCATGAGATGGCATTAAAGCCATGGGAAAATCCTAGCAAAGAAGGAATTGAGAAGCAACATGCAAAAACTATTTTACAGGCCCAGAGTTTGGAAGAATGAGAGAACAGATCCAGTTTGATCTAAACAAGGTAAAGGGAAGTTGGACATGGTCTGAGAAGTATTGTCTCTGCATCATTTGATTAGAATAGAATAGAATTAACCAGGTTGGAAAAGACCTTTGAGATCATCGAGTCCAACCTATCGTCCAACACCATCTAATCAACTAAACCACGGCACCAAGCATCACATCCAGTCCATTCCTAAACACCTCCAGTGATGGTGACTCCACCACCTCCCCGGGCAGCCAAACCTCATGCCATTGGACTCTACCCGTCTGTCCAGTCTGTCAAGGTCCCTCTGCAGAGCTCTCCTACCCTCTAACAGGTCATTGTGACCAGGAGAAGCCTGAAATGATGGCACCATGAAAAGGAAATTTGAAAGGAAAATTTCCCCAAATTACACTCTGATAAGGATGTAAATAAAAGTCCTTCAGGCAGATCCTATATCGCCTTGGCTGGCAAAATCAGTTTGGAATTGTTTGATTTTTCCAGTCCAACAGCATAATCATAAGCTGGCAGGGAGTTGGAACTGGATGATCTTCAAGGTCCCTTCCAGCCCAAACCATTCTATGAAGCCATGAATGTCAACTCTCCCAGCAGCACACAACAGTTTGGCTTAAGGCAGTAGGTGAAAGCAAGGAACATGCCTGGCAGGTTTGGGACCAGCCATATATAGCAGGCTGATCTCAGAGCAGAACTCTGGACCTAACCACTCAGTGACACAAGGCTGGAAGGGGCTTCCTAGCTCCAGAGAGCAATGGTGAACTCTAAGAGCAAGTCTTGGAAGGTGTTCTCCCAGGGAGCACCTCCTCAGCAGTCACAGATCTGAGCTCCTACCATAATCCAATGGCATCACTTTTGTTTTCTTCTTGACCTCATCCACTCTTACATTTTTTATTTTGTAGAAGCTCAGATATGCTCTGAATTTTGCACCTTACCCTCTTTACTTGTTGGCTTGTAAGTATATGGAGCAGCTTAAACAAATGACTTTAGGAAAACACAGTGCTTCAGAGGAATTTCAGAGATCTCAGATACAAGCATTGGGAACTAGGGTTCATTGGGAACTGGGGCTCACTGGGAACTGGGACTCAGGCAGTGGGACAAGAGCCTATCCAAGGTGCAAAAGGAAGTGCTGGAGACACTGATGTGGATGGCAGGATATCTCTGTAACTTAAATGGGACACAATTTCAGCACAGGACAATGAGTGACAATGGTGAGCTCAGTAAGTGTAGTGCACCTGGCAGAGCTGGGCAGTATCAGGTGGGCAGGAGAAAAGCTACACTGCTGCCTGCACTGCACACAGCAGCTCTATGGCTGGATGTGTAGCATCTGTCTCTAAATGAATTCAGTTAAATGGATTGAATGCTATGAAAGTGGAAGTGTGGCTCTATTTCTCTTCTCAGTGCAAGCAAAATGTGTTACTACATTTCAGGGAAAGTTCTGACTGTAAGAACCTCTAGAAGGCATAATTGGAGTGATTTCCAGCTATTGCAGGCTTGCCTCTCTCCAGAGCTGTACAGAATCCCTCACTTCAGGAAGGCTTTCTGTGCCAGCAGTTTTAAGAAGAGCACATGCAGAAATCCAACACCAGTTCTTGTGTGGGAGACCTGCAGATGCTTAGGGGCATGTGGATGGTGACAAGTGCAACAAACACCTGTCATGGTGAATACATCTCTGCCTCCTAGATCTCAGCAGTTCTGCTTAGCAATGAAGACATTTTTGGGAAGACCAGTCTAGATCTGTCCTCAGGGTAAAACTGATATCTTGTCTCCTCACTGAGGAAAGGCAAATTTTGTTATTTCCTCATGATAAATCTGTGTTATCTCTTGTCAGATGAAGCTCTAGAGGAAGTACATGATTCCTGACTTTAAATAACTGTTTCTGAAGATTTCTTTGGGTTACAGAGCTGAGATCAGCAATCCATCACACAATCGGCTTTGTTAAGCTTTTCTGGTGATACTAGTGAGACTTGGCATGAACAGCTGCTATATTACTGGGTTACACAAGCATCACTAAGATGTTTGCCACAAGTCTCATATTTCAGGGTTTTGAGTGCAAATCCATGCTGTCTTTGGAGATAGCAGTGCAAAATTGTTTACTGCCCAGCATCAAAAAAATACGCTCTAAGCTCTCACCTGTGTCCAGAGCCTGGTGGAAGCCTTGTTCAACTGTAGCTGAGGTTGTAAATGTTGTGTAAGGGAAGATTATGCTTAGCTGAAAAATAGTAAGTAAAAAAAGGAAGGTTTAAAAAAAAAAAACCAACCCATATATACTTGCATCACCCTATTCTAATTCATCTAATATGTATCTGTCAAAACTGTCTTTCTCAGCTGTCAGTCTAAACATATCACTCTTCTCCGTGGATATTAACTTCCTCTGCACACTCTGTTATATTCAACTCTTTTTTCCCCCCTTTCACCACTGCAGCAGTTTTTCTCTGTCATATACTTCCTATTCTACAGATATTCTGTGTCAGTAATGGTATGCTGGTCTTGCTCTTCACTTCCCTAGCTGCCATAAGTCTTTTTTGTCCATTTTGATGGAGAAAGACCTCAGAACTCCAGGTTCACATGGTTGATGTTTATGCCTTAGTTAGTCTTCCATAACACTAAACAAACAAAAAATATCCATGATAAATGTCAGGGGAGGTATTTTTATGTCTATTCTCAGAGATGTGACTATATCTAAACAGAACAGATCTTTCTCTTGCCCAAAACTCCACACAGATAAAACTTCATTTCTCAGTTTTCCAGTGCATTTTATCTTTACTCGGATAAAAAGCATTTGGGAAAAAAATGCTACTACCTTGCAGACCAGAGAGTGTTATTGATGGGAGAAAAATCACAAGTAATAGAATAATAATAGGAGACTACATAGATGGAATTGGGGTACCTGAAAAAGCCTTTGTTCCACCCAAAGCATGCTTTTCATCCCCCCCACACATTAGTTGTTTGTTTGGGATAATAGCAGGAAAATCCATTTGAAGCTGAATAGTGAAACCAAAATATTGTCCTGTACAGAGCACCCCTAAACTAGTTCTGACTGAAATGCTTTGCAATTGTGCAATTCTATAACAATATATTTTAAATGTTCTAGTGAAAAAAAGTGATTTAAATCTGACTCATGAGTGTGCCTGGAAATCATATCATTTTTCTTAGAGGAAAGTGTGCTAGACACAAATGTGCTGGAAGACCTGACATCTTCCCTTTATCATTAGAAATGCAAGACCAGTTTGCTGGGGAAGTTGTTGATTGAAGCTTGGAGGATTATGAAATGTAGCTCCATTTGCAATGTAACTCCATTTGCAATATCCAACAGGAACAAAATAACTTCAGCGTCTGAACTCCCCATTCCCTGTAATTTATGGCATGTCAGGCAATGCAGCTTCCACTGGGTGAAGGGGCTCAGCTGAGTTAATAAATACTGTCCTCACTTTATACCAACAGTGCATTGAAATTTCCTTCCCCAAAGCACATCCAGCATAATCAACAGCATCTTTGGTTGCTAATGATGCTGTTTAAAGAAATAAAATTAGTCTCAGGAAAAAAAAAAATGTTTTCTGTGCTAGGCCTGCTGTGGTGGGGGAAAAAAAGGACTAAAAGGAAAAAGCCAAGGTGCAAGACTGGTCTGCAGAGATTGGCAGTTGGCACTGACATAAAATCATGACACAGAGATGCTTTGATGAGATACATCTTTACAGTCTTGGACAATGGATCTTGAAACCCCTGTTCCCTGCAAAACCCCAAACCAAACAGCATGCCTAGGTGTGGTCAACAGAGGAGATAGGACCTCTGTAACAGAAATTCAAGAATGAAGGTTTTATGGGTCCACTGTTTGGCCATCCATTGCTCATTTTTTCCCTTGCTAAATCTACAGGTATCCTAACCATGGCTGGCTGTTCTCACTAACCTTTGCTTTTGTGGCATGACAACAACCTTGATGCCCCATTAATTTCTTTTCCAAGGTCCCATATGGAATCTTTGACTGTGCTCCACCCTCTCTGAGATCATGTTGGTGATGATGAGCAAGCCCTGTGTGCCTGATAACCCTGCACACAGAGACACATGAAGATAACCATTGCCTCCAGACATCATTCTTAAGAACTGGTTTAGTTTACTACAGTCCATTAAAGTCTGCTTTGTTGGCCATCAATAAATTTGATGAGCACCTTGGGTGTTCTCTGGGCTGACTTTACCTACTGGAGAATTGCACTTTTCAGGGAGGGTTTCAGGGAGGGTTTATGGGGAGATAAGACAGAGATGGTAGCTTAATTTCTGGCCCTTTTCCTTCTTTCCTCACTCCTCCTACTGTGAGCTCCTTTGAAGAGCTTGTGCTGCTCCTTGTGGCATCAGCTAACATCAGTAAGGAGGAGGAGATGTCTCCCTGTCTGTAAGAGCTGGCTACCCTTTATGCCAGCACTGGGACCACATGGACATCACTGTAGCAACCACAGGGAATCTGTCTCAACTCCACCTCTGACTTGCAGAGCTATCTTACTACACTCCAGCATTCTCTCCTAATGCTGAGGAAATAGACCCTGCGGAGGGGCTTCTCCTTTTCCACAGTTCACAGAAGGTCTCTGGCAAGCAGAAGGTCTCTCAAGCTCAGTGGGCTGTTCCCAGCTCCATACTATGTGGTCTGGGCATCTCATCATGTCAGTGAGCACATCATTGCTCCCTTTGCTTAGTGGGAGCTTGTTTCAGTTTGTTCAGTATTCAATTCAAGGTGAGGTAAAATGGGTAAAACTCCTCCCTAGCCAGCAGGACAGCTCTGAAAAAGATGGAAATGTCTATCTCCAAGTGCTCAGCTCTGAAAGATGATTTATTTGCTTCTGGGGGCTGAAGCTTCATTTGTTTTATGCTCATCATTATCCCAATGTCCTGTTGAGAGAAGAAGGAGGAAGGGTCAAAGCACAACTTGTCTCCTTGGTGATGAGGAACAAAGTGTTTGTTCAGTGAGTCTTGTTGATTGCAATCTACTGGATGACTTCTGCATGCTTCACTTATAATTAACTACCAAACATTTCCTTGGGATTAGTGACTTGTCAGCATTTTTGGGAGTTGGTGCTAGGAATTTTAAATAATAACAACATTTATCTTCTGCATGGACACATTGTAGTTAGGCTGATAAAGAGAAGTAAGGAGTTAGAATAGGCTTTTCTAAGTCTAATTTAATTTTGGGGGTATAATTATAAGGATAACTTAATTTAATAATGATATTCCTTGTGTTAGTAGGCATGAGAGAACCAAGGATCTTTCTCAGGCATTAATATAAAGAAATAAGTTTTCTTTGCACTGCCAATTCCTGGCCATAGTTGCTGACCAAGCTCCTTGTCCCTTCAGACATAGGAGCTCCAATGTGGAGAGGAAGAATTTAAGTTGCCATCTAGGAAGGCACATCAGCAGCTGTTGAAGTTCACTCCTGTTCAAGGCCAAATTTACATCCATCTTCTCAGCAGGATGCAAAAGGCTCTTAAATCTCACAGAGAGAGTCTTTACCAGGAGGGAGATGAATTCAAAGTAGAAACAAGGCACCCCTCTCCCCATCACCAAACCATAAATAATAACAGTGCTGGTGAGGAACAGTCTCTGCAACCAGCCCTTCCCACGTGAAACTGCCAGCTCATTCTGGGGAACCTTTCTGGAAGTGAAAGTGCTGAGCTCAGAGCAAGGCATGGTGACACTGCCTTCAGGCTGGACAGTCTGATGTTGGTGTGCTATAATTCACCCAGCCTTAGCAACTTTGAGGCTTTGCTGCTGCAGTTACAGTTATGGCTGGTGTACATGCAAACCAGGTCAGGGTTTTCTAATACATAAAAAAGTCCTACAGATCTGTTGTGTGCTTATCTATGAGAGCAAGGGGACAAGCCTAACCATAGGGATGGATACTGAATCCCTAGATCTGCTGCACAGCTGCACCCAAATGCAGGGCAGCACTGTGTTCCCTGAGCAGTGCTTTTGGACCAACCCCTCTGTGTAAATCAGGACATTTTCTCTGAAGTTCTGCTGCTTTATCTCATCTGAGGGTTGAGGACACTGAAGCAAAATCCCTGGGAGCTGCTGGTGGGCAAGATTTCCTTTTTTTTGGTGAAGTCTTTGGTCTGCAAGTGACAAACACCACTAGAAGATGGTTTTTAAAGAGGTGCATTAAGCCACCTCAGTTTCTAGTCTGATATGATTTCTATCATCTTCCAGTCCTAGTTGCTGACCTTTATTTTAAACTGTGGGGGAGAGAGTCAGAGTTCCCTGCAAGAATTAGAGCAGGCCAAATCTCTCTGTGTGTACAGGACTGGGTAGGTGAGGAAAGAAAGCAAATTGAAGCTGCATGTTAAGAGTTCATTTGTTTAACTTTCCTATGATTAAAATATATATATATATATATATATACTGGCACTTCCACTTACCATGTATTTAAGTGGTTTCTCATCTCAGAAGGGATGTCAGTGAATGGAAATTGTTTGCTTGTTTTAATTGATAAATTATTTCAATTAAACAGGTGAGCAAAGAATTGCAAAGGGAAAATACTGTTTCTCAGTATCTGTTCTAAACCCTGCCAGAACAGCAGGGTTTACTTGAAAACAAAGATTACTTTCTCCTCCAAACAATCAAATGCAGCACACCAGTCCTGTTTATTTGTACTATGGCAGCACCTAGAGGCTCTTGACAAGGATGTCACAGTCTCGTAGCATTGAGTATTGTCTGCAAACACACGCAGAGAAATGAAACTTAATGGCCATCACCACAAGCATATAGATTTTTAACCACTTGTGTCCCACAAGACAGCACTTCTTAGGATGTCCCTGAAGAGAAAGTTTCCTGAAATTGCCATTAATCTATTTCTTTGGTAATAAGTGGTTATCAAGTGGTTATTGTTATTTTACATTAATAGCTGGTGAGTGTTAAGGAACTGAAAGCATTACAGAACTTGAATAATCAGCAGCCAGCATGTGGGTTGAGCTGGGAGGGGTAATTAATGATTTATAATGAAAGCAACTGAAGGTATATATTTTCTGCCTGGCAGGGTTCACAGAAAGCTTACTGACTATATTGCTTTGAGTTTTAACAAAAAGAACATGATTGATGTCAGAGGCAGTGCACATATGCCTGAGCTCTTCTGTTCAATCATGACTCAAACATCCTTCTCGGTTCTTCTCTGAGTGAAGCCAAAGTGCTTTCAGCGGCTGAGTTTGCTTTGCTTTGTCCATTTTCCTCCTGTTGATGTCTACAGGTAGAAATCTTGTTGTGTGCTGGCTATTAAAGGTGGCAGATTTAGAAAAGAAATTGCTAAGTAGAGTGAGAAGAAACTCCATTCTTCTAACTTTAAATTTGGCACTGAAGGATGCAGCTTTGTCAAGGTTAGCTTAGCCTTGCCTGGTGATTGGGATGGATTGGGGTGTATATCTTCAGGAGTTTGCAAAGAACTGAGCACAAACACCCAGGCAGTAAAATAGCCAATATGAAACACTGCCAGTGTTTGTAACCTTTCCCCCCCCTGCTCTACGCTTCTGTGCCTTTGTGATCACTGAGCAGGGGGGAAGACCATCAAACAGATCCTGACTTTGTTAACTAATACTGAGTCGAATCCTTGATTTAAACAACAGCAGAACTAGTGCTGCTTATAAGAAGCACTGAATAATCATGCGGTGCATACATAATAAACAGATTTATAGTGTTTTCCCTCCAGCTGCTATTAGTAGAGAAATAAAGGCAAGATTGCCTAAATACAAAAGAGAAATTCAATCTCCAGCTAACCATAGTGATATATGGTGGGGAGAAATACAATCCATCTGTGCTTTCTCTGACAATACTTTCCACCATTTGTTTTAGAGAAAGACATAAAGTTCTCATAATGCGTCTGGATAGCTTTGAAATACTCTGGCTACTGCAGGAGAGAGAGAGAAGGCATTTCTCCCTGATTTCTGTCAGCAGTGCTTCTTGAAACATGAAGATTATCTCTTGTAATCATTATCCTGCCTAGGACAGCTGCAGAGTCCTTGTTTAGTCAGGGACTGGATGTGCTAAAACCTGGAATAGCTGCACTGGGTAGTGCAGTTACTCTATATTTTCTTAGAAAGGGAAAGTCTTGGCCATAGCTTTAGTTCATTTTTGAGTCTTCACTGTGATTTTTCTGTATGTCTACAAAATTTTTACTGTCTCAGAGGGGGAACACAGTCTGATTTCCTTTTTGCTCCCTCCATGTTAGTTGACTCTAGCTCTGAAGAGAGACTGTCCTCTTTGTCCCCTTTTTACATTAAGGGGTAAAATGTTGTGGCCTTCTCTGGTGCATCCATGGAGACACTCCACTTATGCTTCTCAGTTACATGTAAAGATAAACCTAGGAGCAGACTCAGTGTGTGGCTTTGATACATTATCTTCTTTGTGGCAAGGGACTAGGCAGTCCAGCTGGCCTGCCTGGCCCCACTTCAAGTCCAAAGAGTGGAGGCACAATGATCAGTGAGGGGAATGTCCTGAGGGAAATGCCAGTGGCATTGCATTCCTTTTGCCATTTCTAGCTTAGGGGCTGGATGCTTGGGCAGTGTCCCTGTCCCCTTCAGCTGGTCAGGCCCATTGGTGCACACTGCAGTGAGCTGAGAAGCAACTTCGGTCTGATGTTTTTGGTTTGTCCCTGAATATCTACAGGGTACAGAACCCCTCACAGAAGTGTTTAAAAAGCTGTACTTTATGACAGAAGAACTCACTTCTCTTAATACCTTCAAAGAAGTAGAAAACAATGAAAAGTACAGATTTGGGTTGACCATGCCATGTTTAACAGGAATTTTTGCCTCCTGAAGAATATAAGGGCTGTTCGCTTGCAGGTTTAACCTCAGTTGGTCCCTTAACACATAACCAATGTCCTGTAGCTAAACAATGCATATGCACAGACTAGATTGTTTTAATTATTATTCTAACAAAGAGCTATAACCTGAACTTGTTTTTTCAAACTGGGAGAGGAAATTAAAGGTAAGCACAAAATGTTTCCAAATAATGATCAAAGAAAATCCTTTTGTGTTTTTCTTTTGGTATTTATTGATACTGCTTAGTTTCTCTGGTATGCACTGACAGTTTCATTTTTGGGAACATTGGGGCTTACATGAAATTAAAGGTTAAACACACTTGGATTAAGCCAGGCATATACAGCTACTGCTTAATTCAGAAGAATAGTTCCTCTGAGTCAACTGGGAATGTCCACCTCAATTTATAATATGAAAAACTATGCTGGCCATCTTGCAGTGGGAACTTCCCTCCCCACGGGTAACTTATTGGAATGACACTTCAAACCAAACAAGGTGAAAGCATGAGACAGATCTGGAAAAGTTTGCTCAAGCAAGAATGAAAATGTAGTTATAGTGCAGGCTGTAGGCCCCACAGGAAAATTCTTCAACCTTTTCCCCCCTGTTGTCTCTTTTTGCATCCCATTTCTCAGGCAGCATCATACTGGGAGAGGACCCAATCTGGACTCACAGGGTGAGATTTACTTGTTGCAGAACTGATCTTCCAAGGAATATCAAAGAGGTCTTCAGAGTCCCTCTGTAGATAAGAAACTACCAAGGGAGATAAAAGAAAAATCTAAGTTTAAATCCCATGACAGTGACACTTTATTAGAGTGTCAAGGCCTTTTCCTAAACCCAAACCTGCATATGAGAAAGGGAAGTAAGGGATCAGAGTGTGGGGACAAAAACCAGGTAGAAGATGCTGCTCCATCTACTTTGCTTTGCTGACAATGAGCTAATTCTGCTAGAACAAATAACATATATTTCATTTCATGTCTTCACCCCTTTACTGTTTTCATTCAGTGAGTAGACAGCTGAAATACTGCCAATGAAGGAAAACAGATTTTATGATGAATAGTCCTACACTATGAGAAACAAGATTAGAGGGACACCTAAACTAATTTCAGGTTATTGCATTAGAGTCTTCATCTCAGACTAATTCTCAATAGCTTTATTCCAGGTTTATGGACAGAAATTTAAAGCAAGTACATTTTATCATCTGTATCGTTCGGTCCCCCTTTTTTAAACTGAAGCTTTGCAATGTTCTCTTTAATTTCCAGGAGAATGAATTTCACCTTTTATAACATTCAAAGACAATTATGCTGTCTTTATGATGAATGACGCTGCCCTGATCCCAGCAATAAAAGAGAATGTACTAATGCCAATAAATATATTAACTGTATCAATCATCCTCCTGATTTTTTTATTTATTTTGTTGCTCAGAAGAAGTAGCATCCAACCTTGAGTTTTTAATTGGTTAACACCTCCATAAACACCCTAATGGCTCCTTAAATCTTTCTTTTGTCAGGAGAATGGAGGAAACATCATGAATAAATAATTGTGGCGCTACAGCAGAGCTCAGCACTGATCTATGGGTCATTCAGGAGGTAAACTTGATCTAAAGATTTATTCAAACCCTGCAAGATGGTTGAGTTGCTTGTGCTGGAAATAGCTGTATGATACAATATATTGTGATATGCCCTTCCAATGAGAAAAGCGTTCCTCAGTGAAACACAGTATTGCAGTTGAATGCTGTTATGGAAGCATGGGCCAAACTCCACTGAAGTTGGTGGATACATGTCTTCTCTGACATAGCAATAAAATCTGAGGTATGAGAAAAATAGCATTTAAATCAAGCAATTAAACCAGCATTCCCTCCCCCAAGAGGCACAAGGAAGATGACACTGAGCTAGGATCAGCTCCTGCAGCTCTTCTTGATGCCCTCCCTAGGAGCAGCACTGTTTTCTGTGCTCTCCCATCAGTAACACATCCTTGATTTTTAGTCACATTTACCTCGTATGCAGTACTTGACAAGCGGCGAGTCCCCCTGATAGCTGTATTTTGAAGCTGAGAGGCTTTCCTGAATGGGATTTTAATTCGGTATCTGTCTTACATCTAAGTGACATTACTGACTTGAGCAGAGCTCTAACTGAGCTCGGAACATGACCCCAGCACAGTTAGAAACTGGGGAGGAAGCCTTTTCTTCCCTCTGCTGTGAACATGGGTTTTCACCAAACGTCTGGAAAATGAAGCGGAGAGCACATTTAACAAAAGGAACGGAGCTGGAGTGGCCGCTCCGGCAGCCGCCCAGCCGTGAGCCGGTGCTGCCATCTGGCGTCGCCGAGCGCAGGTGGCATCGCCCAGCCCGGCCACTGCCCCCGGCGGGGCTCCGGTCACCACGCTCCTCATGGCAGAAACGCAAAAATAGTGACAAAATAAGATAACATTCCTTGTGGGTATTTCTCTCCTATGGTCACTTGTACCTTTAGATGTGGTGGTTTGTCTGACCCGCTGCGTTTTCTACGCACGTTTTAGCTGCTGCGACAGCGAGGAGCAGGTGGGAGTGTGAGTCGTTTATTTCCCTGTGCCTTTCCAGCAACCCAAGCAATGCCTCGGATGCCAAATCTCACTGACTTAAAAGTCTTCATCCAGTGCTTTTATGATAGTAAGCGGCTTTCAGTTTCAGCAGGGAAGCCGTGCGGTTCGCACAGCCACCGAGCGTGCCAGCTGGCCAGAGCTCCCTTGGGTTGTGTGCTGCGACACCTCGACAGCAGCGACACCGTGACAGCAGCGAGAGCAGCGAAGGGTTCAGCGCAGCTGCCCGGCGGCACCTCAGCCAGGGCACGCACTCAGCGCGGACGTCTCCTCATCAGGTCAGCAGCACTAGCACGGGTCTACAGACAGATTAAACTGATGCTGACACTGGAAGCACTCGCCCTGCTCACTCTGTTCAGAGCATCACACAGACATCCTCTCATCAGTTTAGTCTTGAGAAGACTGAGAGGGGATCTTCATCAATGTGTATAAATATCTGAGGGGTGGGTGTCAAGACGAAGGGGCCAAGCTCTTTAGGGTGGTGCACAGCAATAGGACAAGGAACAACAGGTTCAATCTTGAACACAGAAGATTTTGCTTCAACATGAGGAGAGACTTCTTTACAGTGAGGGTGATGGAGCACTGAAACAGGCTGCCCGGAGAGGTTGTGGAGTCTCCTTCTCTGGAGACTTTCAAAACTGACCTGGGTGCATTCCTGTGTGGACTACCCTAAGTGATCCTGCTTTGGCAGGGGGGTTGGACCCGATGATCTCGTGAGATCCCTTCCAACCTCTAATGTACTGTGATACTGTGATCAGCCCAAACCCATGAGCTTCCACATGCCCAAGGACTCCTCTTCTGCTGCGATCTCACCTTGCAATATGAGGGTGACTTGGTAACACTGCCCCACTTACTGACAGAGTCATGCTGTTTTGTTTCTCCAATTTTAGCTCTTGGATTGGCAATTTCTTTGGAACCAGGATCTTGATCCCCTGCAGTTCAGCAAAGTGCCAGGCAAAATGTTAACAGTGGTGGCAAAATCTAAACTTGAGAGCATAATTGATACGTGCCATAGTGCTAACTCACTCAAATCTAGCTGGAGAAATACTGAATTATCTTTTAGCCATAAGAAAGCTCTCATTTCCCAAAATCTTTCTCTTCTCTTCTAAGTATGGGTAAATAGAATAACTGAAACCCATGCTAAGTATTTGGGGCTTTTTTTTGGCAATCAGTGTATCCTTGGCAAGTAGCCCACACATTGTCTGTCTTTAGACAAGACAGCAGAGAACTAATCAGCACCAATTATCAACTGGCAAAACCTGCCAAAACGCTGCAAATATGTACAAAATAAACTGGACTCTGAAACTAGCTCACAATTGCTGCAGATAATCACTCTATAACTAACCACTGCAGGTTCTGACTGCACATCTACAAGCAGTAGATTTTACAGTCCACAAAGGAGTTCCTGGCAGCTTTTACAATAATGGTGGTAAAGTAAGAAAAACCTTGGTTTTTTTTCTTCCATGGGAAGCAAAACAACATCCAAAGCATTGGAAAACAGCCAGAGATCAGTGAGAGGTACAACCAGAGTACAGTCCTTTCTTGCCTGGGTTGTTTTGGTGCAGGGGAATAAGTTGTGAAGAGACAAGAATATGGATGGAAGGTCTTGCAAAGCACAGAAGGGCTGTGGATATAGTTAACTACCCCTGTCTTTCCTAGCAGTAAACTGCTTCTGCAAATAAAGCAAGGAAATGGATAGGAAAGCTGAATCTAGCACATACCTGTATGGTATTTGGAAGTGTGTGAAAAGCTTTGGTCAGAATGCATTACTTTGAGGTAAAGCTCGATTAAAAAGAAAAAAATAAAGGCAGGCAATAAGAAGGAGGTATGGGATAACATTTCTTTCTAAAGAAAAATAAGTCTCTGGATAGTTTTTTTTTTTTAATGAAATATCACTTGGTTTCTCATAGGAGCAGCTGAAGGGTGAGTCACATATATTGATACCACAAGATATGTGCGTGGGAGGTAAGCCTGGCTCTCTCCTCTCACTCTGTGCTTTAATATAAAACATTATTCACCTGCAGCATACATAGTTTTTCTAGTCAGAGTATAGGGCTGAATTAACTGTGTGTGGGCATCCTCTGCATGTGCTACTAGCACAATGTGAGTAAGTATGGGAGAGTTGACCACTAAAAGCCTTCTACCCAGTGATGGTGTTTGCCTTAGCCATCAGTCATCACCTCTGCGGTATGAGCTGCTGCTTTCCACTCCTAGATCGCTGTCAGTATTGGTACAAGCCATTGCTGACTGTTTGGAGGCGTCAGGGATGCTAGCTGTGAGTTTGCATGTTACAAGCAATTAGCCAAGTGGTTTACAAATTCAAATACATATATTAGGCAGATTTGATCTCCCCTCGGAAATCTGTGAAAGAACATGATTCCTCCAATTTGTGGTGAGGAATGTGGGTGCTTACTTCAAAGGAATAGTCTATTAAGTCCTTTAAAAAGGACTAATCTCTCAAAGTATAGACTTAGGCCCATGTTAAATTGGCTAGATTTTACCATTTGGTGTCAACCTGCTATGTGAGTTCTCTAGTCCTGGGCTTAGTTTTCTTTCTCCTACTTTCTAGTATACGAAGCTATATTATGGCCCATATTATAATTCAGTTTAGTTACTTCTTCTGGTCATTATTTCTGTGGTTATCTCATAGCGGGACTTTGACTCCTTCTCAGAGACCTGTGGCTTTCACCACCATTGTAGAAGGCAGCTGGCTTTGACCTCCCTGTTCTCTTGGCTGTTTTGATGCCCTGCTCATGTTCCTCTCTGGGATCGAGTGAACTAACCCACATCAGCTTCTCACTTCCCCAGCTTATCTGCACAAGTACAGTGTCTCATGACTACTACAACTTTTGATGCTTAGTGAACATCCATGGGATGATACCTTCTACCCTGAGGGTGAATTGACTTTGCATATCATGTCAGATGTACCATGCACAATGATTTGTGTTTCCTGACCCTTGTTTTTCAGGTATTGTTCTCTAGTGGGTCTATTTTCCAGAAACTGGAGCAGGTCTTGACTGGAAAAGTGAGCAGTCTCATGTCACAAATGATCTTTTCTCCTGAGTCAAGCTTGGATTTCACAAGGTTGAGAAGTACCATAAAGTACTTTTCTGTGGCTGATTGTGTGGCTCTGTATGTACCTGACACTGGTCTGTGCAAACTCTCAGGCCATTCATTCCCAAACAGCAGATCGATCTCCAGTGTATCTCTGTGTTAAAACCAGGCTATAGTTCAACTAGCACTTAAAGCCAGAAGAGCTACTAAAAGAGATTTTATTGTCCCTTCTTATCCCTACTCAGCCACTTCTGCCTTCACATTATCTCCTGCCTGTTTTGAATCCCATCTCCAATTCCCAGCTGCATTCAGCCCTGCGTTTTGCCAGCTGTGATCAAGAATGCATCACAGGTGACCCTTTGGCATCCTGAAGAAACCAGCCAGTGACAGCTTTTGTGCCCATTTTCCAGCTACCAGATGCTCCAGACTGTCTGTGTCCTCCTGAGGCACCCAGTGTCACCTTTCTCTGTCCTGTAAGGACATGCAAGGGGCCTTACTTCTTTCCTTCAAGTGCTTTAGAAAAGAGATAATCTGAAAAACAAGACAGGTGCAACATTAAAGTTGGTTTTATTACTGTTCCAACCAATCTAATAACTCCTGGAGCTCACTAATGCAGAGATACTTTAAAAATTTGCACTCTTTCTCTTCTGGATGCAGATGCCTCAGTTCTGTGAGAGGAGAGAAGTAACATCACTGGCATGGACAGGCAACTTGACCTCCCTCTGAGCTCTGGCACTGCTTCCTTCTGCTAGGAGGCTGCACATACATGGAAGTAGGGAGACAAGTGGGTCATTCTCCTAACAAAACAAGTTTAATACATCTGCAAATAAACAAACCCAAGGATTTCCAGAGTTCACCCAACCTGGAGCACATGTGTTCTGGAAGTTCCCCCCTTGGAGTATAACCTGAGTTTTCTGCAGAGGCCACACTGCCTCTGAAGACATGGGACCTGTGCAGCACATTTTCAGGCTGCACAGTGGCTGCTGCCCATCACTGTTTTTTAATTCAGTAAATGCTGGAAATGCCAGGGCTCCTCACCAGACATCTAGACACGACCCCTGGAAAGCAGCAGCATGATCTCTTCCACACCATTACTTTTTATTGCATTCACTGTTATATCTCTGCAAAACAGAGAGACTAAATGCCCGCAGAGCTATTTTCATTCTCTGACAGAACAAGTCTGTTGTGCCTCGTGTATGTAACGTGAAGAACATCAGTCATTTAGAGCCAAACTGCAGTTGAAAAGGTCACAGTCACCGTGGCAGAGTAAATGAAATGTTTAATTCAAATGGAATATCAGTTACAGTTGCAGTGGTGCTCAAAGTCACTTGTGCTTTTTTTCCCTTAAAGCTCAGCAGTGTTTGGTACAACACCAGCTGTAGGCACCCTTGTCTTACAGAGCCCTTCCAGAAGGTATTTTGCTTTTGTTTTAAAGGTTGTAAAAACGGAATAGCAGATCCTGTCTGCAGGACTCTGCCTCCTTGCCATAGATCATGCAAGAAGGGGGCTGGGAGAAAAGGGAAATCATAGAATTGTTAGGCTTGGAAGGAACTTCAAGGATTATCTAGTTCCAACCCTGCTGCCATGGGCAGGGACACCTCACGCTATATCAGATTGCACAGAGCCACATCCAGCCTGGCTGCAAAAACCTCCAGGGATCAGGCTTCTACCACCTCCCTGTTCCAGTCTCTCACCACCCTCATGGGGAAGAACTTCTTTCTAACATCCAATCTGAATCTACCCATGTCTATTATTTTGTCCATTCCCCCTAGTTCTATCACTCCCTGACACCCCAAAAAGTCCCTCCCAAGCTTTCTTGCAGGCCCCTTCAGATACTGGAAGGCCACAATTAGGTCTCCTCAGAGCCTTCTCTTCTCCAGACTGAACAGCCCCAAATCCCTCAGCCTGTCCTCACAGGAGAGCTGCTGAATGCATTTGTGCTGTTTGTATATATAGCAGCATCAGTCAGAGAGCTGATTTGGGATTTTTATTTTTTTTTCCAGAGAAGATTGGGTTCTTTGAAAAATGTGAATTTCTCAAAAAATATGTTCTTACTGTGGTTGACTATAGGAAATAAACCGGTTCTGGTCAGAGGGATAATCACTATCCTTCATCAGCTGGTTTCTGCCCAAGGCCCCAGCCAGCACTGCTGGAGATCAGTGTGACACTGCTCCTGCCCCCACAGCAGGTACTCTGGGATGGACTTGAGCTTTTGCCCCTCAGTTTAGGAAGGATGTTGACTTGCTGGAACGAGTCCAGAGAAGGGCAACGAAGTTAGTGAGGGGCTTGGAACACAAGCCCTATGAGGAGAGACTGAGGGAGCT
The DNA here is from genome assembly GCF_026170545.1 of Melanerpes formicivorus. Taxonomy (NCBI): domain Eukaryota; kingdom Metazoa; phylum Chordata; class Aves; order Piciformes; family Picidae; genus Melanerpes; species Melanerpes formicivorus. The sequence continues at coordinate 2,614,974 of NW_027142423.1, read as the reverse complement.
GGGGCTGCTTAGCCTGGAGAGGAGGATACTCAGGGGTGACCTCATTACTCTCTACAACTACCTGAAGGGAGGTTGTAAACAGGCAGAGGTTGGTCTCTTCTCCCAGGCAGCCAGCACCAGAACAAGAGGACACAGTCTCAGGCTGCGCCAGAGGAAGTTCAGGCTGGAGGTCAGGAGGAAGTTTTACACAGAGAGAGTGATTGCCCATTGGAATGGGCTGCCCGGGGAGGTGGTGGAGTCGGCGTCACTGGAGGTGTTCAGGAGGAGACTTGACAGGGTGCTTGGTGCCATGGGTTAGTTGATTAGGTGGTGTTGGGTGATAGGTTGGACGCGATGATCTTGAAGGTCTCTTCCAACCTGGTTTATTCTATTCTATTCTATTTTTTACATGGACACAGGCACCCAAACCTCAACCTTCCTCCCTGTTTATTGCAAAGGTTTCACTCTATCACATCAAAATTCAGCAGCAGTAGCAGCTCTGTGTAAGTGTTCCCATGGTCGTCCACAGAAGTGGAAAATTTTGTCTCCTGTGTTAGTGGTGAAACTCAGGACCATGACCTGTCTCAGCTATGGCCACATCCTGCATTCAACTGAGTGTATGTGACTATCATAGGCATCAGAACTAAGTGCTAAGGGCTTGGTCACTCTTCTCATCCCAGCAAACACATCATTCTAAGATATTAAAGAGGAGCTAAACACCAACAGGGTTTACTGTCTTTTTGAAGAAAGTAGTAATTGCATCATGACTGTCAGCCTGCCAAAGGAGCCCTGGGAAAGCTCTGCAGCCCTAGTGCTTTCTAGACCTGCCAGAGCTTTTCTTTGAATGGCAACGAGAAGAGCACAAGTATAGAAGAGCCAAGTTCCCTGGGACCAGGCAGAGCTCACTGCTCTGGGGCTCGCTCTGGGCTCACTGATTGTCCAAGCCACCACTTGTCTGTGGAGTCTACAGGCAAAGGAAAACTACACTCAAATCTGGGTCACTAAGGAAAAATAGGTGGGCAGAGTGGTAGCCTGAATAAAATGAATAATAAAAATTATCCCAAATTCAAATGTGAATTAGGGGATGATGACGAAGAGATTACTGCTGCTGTCTGTGTGGCATTTAGCAGTGACCTATAAAGCATCCAGATCAGTGCTGGCTCACTTGGAGCCTATGTGGCTCTCTCAGCTCCTGCTGGCAGGGGTAAAGTACCATCTGGCTAAGTCATGCCCAGGTTCTAAGGGCTTTGCTCTGGCTCTGCACAGCCTCATGCTTTGCTGGTAGAGCTGACTCGTGCTGGCTCGTGCTCACGGTGGGCTTGGGGAATGCAAACAGGCTCTGACCCAGCAGAGGCACAGCATCTATGTGAGCCCTGGATAACAAGCTGTGAGTTTCAGCAAACTGCCTAAGCGCAAAGGTTGCCTCTTGAATCCATAATCAAGCGCGTGAGTGCACAGCCTGCAGTCCAGGCTCTGGCTCAACAGGAGCATCCTTGAAAAGGACAAACAGGATGGCTCGGCTTCCTTCAGCTCTCTGATTTTCTCAAATTGCCTTTTCAGTTCAATAGAAACTTCTGTGATTTTAACACTAGGTGGTTATCCATACTTCTCATTTTTTGACATGCTGAGGCTGTGTATTTCCTGTAAAAAAACCCTATACATATATATAAAAGACTGAGGGAAGCAGAGCTGCAGCAGGAATTTGAAGGTTTAGTAACTCGCACACTAAAAGCCCTCTTCTCCCAAGCATGTCTGCCAAGTTCCCAGTTTCAACTCTGATGCCTTTACTATTAAATTACAGCCACTGAAGCGGATCATGAATTGGTGCTCCCAAAGACAACAGAAGTTGCTTTGCTGAATGGCAGAAGGCCTAATAGCAGTCTCAGCAATCACAGGTACAGCAAGAGCTCTCTGTTGTCTCTTTGTTGATGTCATCTTGATTTAGGCTCCAAATGTCACTGCTGTGGAGGGTTTCTTGTTTGGTGTTTCTCCCTGCTAATGCACTCATAAAATTACTTCCTTTCCTTTCTCTTCACTCTACACCTATTTAACAACTTCCCAGTTACAACTAGATTTTTTTGTGCGCACTGTTTATGTGTGATTTTTTTTTTACATGATGCTCCTTGGCTTGAACATAAATTGAGCTCTGGTGCAATTGTGAATGCTTAGCGTGTGTTTTGTGTGGGAACACTCAGAACAGAGAATTTGGGAAAAGAGAGGGCTTAGATAATGAACCTCCAGTGCGAGAGTTCATAAGAAGTCAGAAAGATCTTGTAACTAAACAGCATGGGGGAATAATCTGAACAAAGCTGGAGAGCCCTTGGCGTGAAGGCTGCCTAGAGCCTCTGCAGTGTGGTGTGGTGTGGCTCTGATCCTTGGAGCTTACAGTGAGCTTTCTGACATCAGCCCTTATTATTGCTCATCATGCTTTTCCTTAGCCAAACATGGACTTTATTTAGGTCACATATAATTCCATCTCTCTATTTCTTCTTCATTTGACAGGGCTGAGGAAGGCTGAAAAAAGAAATGTTTATGTGAAATAAGACCTGCGGGCTCCTGTATTTCCATGGGATATTTCTGATCAGCAACATCTGAGGAGTGCAAACACTTCTGAAAGTCCCTAAATGCTGTTCAACTGCCATTCCTCATTTTCCTGAGCATCTCTGTGCTGCAAACCAGTGGGACACACTCATTACCATGGCATCACTGCCCTGCAACAAAACAGATGCTGCTTCAGCACACCTTCAAAGTTAGGAAAGCATCCTTTCTGCCAGGTTCCTGTGTACATCTGCAGATGTTTGTTACAAAGAAGTAACATAAGCAATGAGCAGGGATGTCTTTAACTACATAAGGTTGCTCAGAGCCCCATCCTGCCTGACCTTGAATGTTTCCAGGGATGGGGAAATCTACTACCTCCCTCGGCAACCTTGCCCAACATTTACCTGCTCTCACCATAAATATTTCTTTCTTATATCTTGTCTGAATCTATCATCTTTTAGTTTAAAAGTGTTATCCCTTGTCCTGTTACTACAGGCGTTACTAGAAATTCTGTCCCCATCTTACCTACAAGTATAGAAGTACTTGAAATATAGGGAATTTGAGTTGTGGTTAAAATGTAGGTTGTACATGAACAAATACAAATCTGTCTTTGCATCAAACTAGCTAAAGCAGGCCTTGTGTAAGGTACATTATGAGTTACAGAAATATAGAAAACAGAAGAAATCCTTGTGTGGTGGATGTGCTGATGTCTGTCCTGATGTAAATCTTCCTCAGGAAATTCTCTGACTCTCTAGTAAGCCAGAGTTCTGTAATCACATTGTATCTACTAATAAAGGTACAAGTGATGAACCTAGAGCTTTGAAACTAGGGATCTAGTTCATAGACTTAGGGAAACAAAGTCCAGTAAATAGCATTATTGTATCTCAAATAATAAATCCACAGTCTTTAATGCTGGCAGCCTGTAAATGATGGCATTATATTAGCTCTGTTGTTAAAAGTGCCAGTCTTGGTAAGTTGACATTGCTTTGTTCCTTAGAGAAACAGCTTTTAACACTGGGAGCCTTCAGCCAAGCATCATTCTGAGAACAGTTCTGGATATGCCTAAAACTAAAGCTGTTTGTGCTTCCCTCGAGAAAACAATACATCTCAGAAACTCTTTTTATCACATATTGGTATTTACTTACCTTAATCTTCCTGTTGAAATGGAAATCTCCAGTGGCAATGAGACTTAGTCTGATGAGATGAGACTTGGCTGGGTAACTTTCGGATGTCAAAGTCAGGCTAGAACACCACCATGCTCTTTACACCAAGACCCTGATGGGCAAAGTACCAAAATTGAATTCCAGTAGAGAATTTGCTTTGAGGCTTGATTTGTGAGGGCATTGCTCAGATTTGAGAGTAGGTCAAGTTATAAACCCTAAAATAGGCAATAAGCATGAAAACATCTGTATATGCTAGATAAGAAAATTTATTCATTACTAGGCTGCAACCTTCCAGTAAATTATCAACCTACCATCTGACAGAGCAGAATGAGCTATCATACTAATAGAAACATGTCAGAAATATTGCTGCTTTGAGAAGGTTGCCTTCTTTTTTCCCAAATCTTTTCCATTTTTTCCCCAGCTTCTCTTCAATCACTGTCAGTGGTAGACCTGGACTGGAAATGCTGTTTTTGTTGTTGTTACTGTGTCCAGTTCTGGGCCCCTCAGTTTAAGAAAGACATTGAGTTGCTGGAACATGTTCAGAGAAGGGCAACAAAGTTGGGGAGGGGTCTGGAACACAGCCCTATGAGGAGCTGGGGTTGCTTATCCTGGAGAAGAGGAGGCTCAGGGGAGACCTTGTTGCTGTCTACAACTACCTGAAGGGAGGTTGTAGCCAGGTGGGGGCTGGTCTCTTCTGCCAGGCAACCTGTGACAGAACAAGAGGACACAGTCTCAAGCTGCACCTGGGGAGGTTCAGGCTGGATATTAGTAAGAAATTCTTCACAGAAACAGAGATTTGCCATTGGAATGGGCTGCCCAGAGAGGTGGTGGAGTCACCATCACTGGAGGTGTTTAAAAAGAGACTGGATGAGGCACTTGGTGCCATGGTTTAGTTGATTAGATGGTGTTGGGTGATAGGTTGGACTCGGTGATCTTTGAGGTCTTTTCCAACCTGGTTAATTCTGTTGTTTTGGTTTTTTGTTTTGTTTTGTTTTGTTTTGTTTTTACAGAAATAGTGACTTTCCTGGTGCTGCTTTCAATTATAAACAAAAACTTAGAGCCAGAGCAGTGAAACTTCCCGTTCAGTAAACGTTTAGATAGTTTGAGTCAAAACAACAAAATATTTTCATTGCACTAATGTCCTGTATTAGAAAAACCCTGGTTCCTGCCACGCACAGAAGCTCATTTATTGAATAAAACTGGAACATAAACACAAAAAGTAATCTGACACTGTCAGAACAAGCCAACTGGATGCTTTCCCTTTGAAAAAATGCAATCAAATTGTACTCCCCAAATTTAATACAAGTGCATTTTCCAGATGAAGAACAGATCCACCAGCTGGCTCTAGCTTAAGGACTCTGAGCTGATCAATAGGAACAGTAAAAACTGACAGGGATCTAACTGGGTTAGAGTTGCAAAGCTTTGGTCAAACTCTGGCTTAAATTTTTGTAGGGTTATTAGTCTCTGTGCCTGGCCTGGGACTGACGGACATCAGTAACCAGTGCCCTGCAGGGTAATGCTGAAGTTGGTGCAGTCTATTTCTTCTGCTTTAGCTCATGGTCCAGAGAAGAAGAGTTTGCTGCTCCACGAGAGCTGTGTTGGTGCCCCACAGCAAACACACCACCACAATCTGTCACTTATGTAAACTGCAGCAAGAAGGTGGTGATAATCAGATTTCTTTTATTACTTGTGGAAAAGAGGAATGAAAGTAAATAATTTACGCAGCAAAGCAACTCCTTTCTTGGAGAGCTCTTCCAGTGATTTTTTTCTTTCCCCAAATCCAACAGAGTTTGAGTCCATTTCTTGTTCAGTTGTGCCTTCTTTTCTGCCTGACATTTTTGAGAAGCCAAAATAAATCTTAGAGTTGTGGGTTTTCCCTTTAAAATGGTGTAAGCTGGTTTTACAGCTAGTTCTGCTTTGAGACATAATACAGAGCCCTGTTTTTGTCATGTTTTAGAGAAAGCATAGCACAAAGAAAGAAAAAAAAAAAGAGCCAAAGAAAAAAAAGTGCAAAGAAAAAAAGCCTTTCCATTAATTCTCCCACATTTGCTGCTTTCTGTCTTCCCTCTCTGAAGTACGATTGATCCTCCCCTGCCCAGAATGCATAATGAACTCATTGCTCCTGCATCTCCACTCGGCAAGTTCCTCCTGCAAAGACACGACAGGTCAGTGTCCTTGTATTGTTAATCCATTGAACTCACAACTGAAACCTGGGAGGCTTTTTAGCCAATTATAAATGAGCAAGTTATTAATGATTAAAGTTACTCAGGCATGACTTTGTATTCCTTGCTTCAACTCTACTCCCTTTTGAATAGTGTCATTATCAGATAAAACCCCTGATATTGAAATGTTCTTGTACTCATAGGCAGAAATGGAACCAAAACATTAATAAAAATCTAATGCTCACTGACTCTCTGTTATGCAGAAATGTAATTGTTTTAAAAGTAACTTTGCACCTGATAAGTGAACCTCACCTGAGATGAATCCAAAGCCTTACCTTGTTATTTTCCATCATCTTCTTACAGACACAGAGAAAACTGAATTCATATCCTCAAAGGTAAATAAGCACACCAAGGTCAGGGGGTCTACATCGCATTTCTCTCCTAAAAATGTTATTGCTGTTGACAGAACTGCTCTGAACACCTTTGTACACTGATCAGATCAACCCTATCTAAGTAGTAGGTCATTCCCAGTGTGATGTCGGTGCTCTCCTAACTCCTGAGCATGGTGTGCTGACCAGAAGGACACACCTTCAGGGGCCTGGTGTTTTGCTAATCTTGTCAGGCATTTCATGGTTTTTTGAAGCTCACAAAGCTTGAACAGCTTCACAGTCATTTTAGCTATCATTTAAGTACACGTTCTTATTTCATGGGGAATTAGGTTTTCTCTTTTTCTAGCAGAAGGAAAGAAGCAATCATATGGGATCTTCCCACAACTATTTCAGGCATATCATAGCTGAAGTGTGCTTGAAAGAAGAGGTCTTGGTCAATGTGAGGAGACACCTTACCTAATTTACAAGGCTAGTCAGTGGACTGCCCAGGTAATCAAGGGAAAGTGTATCCCTAGAGCAGGAATCTAAATTGGACTAATTGGACTAAATTTATAATGTCCACTCATTTTATCATTCCCTCCTACTGCCAGCACAGTTTCTCAGTCTAACTCTGACTTGAAAATGTCCCTGTTAATGTTTACTTCTTGAGTTTAACTCACTGCACTTTTTATCTCACTGTAGCCCCTAACTGGGCAGGGGACAGGATTTGCACTGCAAACAATTCCCCATTTTTTCCTCTTCTTTATTTTTTTTTTTAACAATATGTACTATTTTGAGGGGAAAGATTATGTAAAGCAACTTAAAGACAGAGAAATCACTACCAGCCAGAATCTAAATCAAAGATACCTTTCTCCTATTACTCATGCAGGAGCCTGGGCATGAGGAGCACAGAGCTTCTTGTTGCATATGCAAAGATCTTCACAAAATACTCTCACATCACAGAGGGGTCGATGATCCCAATGCTTCATTTGCACTGCAGAAAGAAGAATTACACCAAGCATAAAGCATTTATGTTGGATTTTACCTGTGGCACACTGAAGTCTCACCAAGCCAAGCAAAACAAAAGACAACTGCAGGGAAGCATCTGCCATTTCCCCCTTATTCTGCTATGTCCCACAAGCAAATCTGGTAAGTAGCTTCTGCAAAAGGTTGTTTGAAATAAGACATTTCAGTGAAATGCCATAGCAAGTGGTAGAAGTAATTCTTAATGCACAGATCTCTTTTGTTCTATTATGCATTGATGTGGGAATTTGCATGGTCATTAGGGGCTGACTGAAGTTTAGAATCTTTTTAATGAATATTACATTCCTATCTATTAATGGGAGGATTGACAATAAATTCTTCTTGCATCTGCCATCTGTGTAACTTTTCCCTACAGCATTACTAGGAACTAAGTCAAAGGCAGCACCTAAATAGTGCAAAGGAATTTCAGCAGAGTACAAATTAAGACCTAAGCAAGTTTCCCCATAACTGCTATCCTCTCTTGGAAGTTTTCTTCTCTTTCTATTTCTCTCTTTTTCTGGTTTTTTTGTTGTTGTTTTGTAAATTGACCTCTACTTCATAAAGTGCAACTGAGCTGTCATCACACTCTCTTTGTTTCTGCCTTCCTGAAATAACATCAAACTATTATATTTACTGAAACATGTTTGACAGAAAAGTTGGCATGGGTAAGTAGGTTTAAAGAAAAAAAAAAAAAAGAAAGAAAGAAAGAAATTTGAGTCAGTTCTGCAATGATTTTCTGCTTCATGGGCTCTACAATCTTCCAGCGTTTTTATAGATAAAGGAAGGCCAGATGGACTCCTTGCATAGTTTTCAAGAGCATGGTTATAGTTTCAACCAGAATTTTGTGTATATGAAGTACATATTCTAAAAAGATAGCAGATCTTGATTAAGAAGGACCTGAGTAACAAGTACTGGATCATATCATGTACTAACTAGAACTGTTTGGAAAGTGCTTCCTTCCTCCTTAATTACTTCAAATCCTGAAATCAGTCTAATTTCTTGCTTCTCAGAATGCTTCTGAAAGCAGCTCCCCACATAGGAGGTGTGATTTGCTCAAACTCACCATAATCAAATCTACTTAATTTAAACCTCTCTTGTAACAGTTATTTTTCACACAGTGAGGGTGATGGAGCACTGGAACAGGCTGTCCAGGGAGGTTGTGGAGTCTCCTTCTCTGGAGATATTAAAAAATCACCTGGACGTGTTCCTGTGTAATCTGGTGTAGGTGATCCTGCTTTGGCAGAGGGGTTGGACTGGATGAGCTTTTGTGGTCCCTTCCAGCCCCTGAAATTCTGTGATTCTGTGAACACTTGTCTCTCCTTTTTTATTGAGAAACTGTATACATCAGGAGACCTTTTTGCTGAGGAGGATAGGAGACATGTAGTCTTCACGATAACAGGGCAATGTGCTTGTAAATTGCACCATGAAGTGAGAAGTCTCAAGCATAAGCCCTACAAGGAGAGGCTGAGGGAGCTGGGGTTGCTTAGCCTGGAGGAGAGGAGGCTCAGGGGTGACCTTATTGCTGTCTACAACTACCTGAAGGGTGGTTGTAGCCAGGTGGGAGTTGGTCTTTTCACCCAAGCAAGCAGTACCAGAACAAGAGGACACAGTCTCAAGCTGTGCCAGGGGAAGTTTAGGCTCAAGGTGAGGAGAAAGTTCTTTGCAGAGAGAGTTGTTAGCCATTGGAATGTGCTGCCCAGGGAGGTGGTGGAGTCACCATCCCTGGAGGTATTCAAGAGGGGATTGGACATGGCACTTGGTGCCATGATTTAGTGGTAATGAGGTCTTGGCTGACAGGTTCGACTTGATGATCTTTGAGGTCTCTTCCAACCTTATTGATTCTATGATTCTATGAAAGGCATATTTGTACTGAAAATGTCTTTCGCTGAAAACTATTTGGAGCACTGGATGATTTTTAGTAGAAAACATTAATGTTTCCACAGAGAAAACCTTTTGTTTGTGAAGTCATTTATTTAGAAAACAAATGGACTTGCTCTATTTTCAATTATTTCAGCTGGCAGTTTAATTAATTCTTCAATTTATTTCCAAACTTCAGCCTCCAGCCATTCAATATTGTTGTTAAGGAATGGCCTGCTGTTCCTCTAGAAATCCTGCTATTATCTGATATCTTTCTTTTATAGATACTTTTAATCATTCTGCAATATTATTTGGCTTTCAAAGGCTGAGCGAGTTCATCGCTTTTGGTTTTCTCTCTCCAGGTCACAAATGCTTCCGACAGTTTCAGTCTGGATGCTTTTTAACATTCAGAATTCCCCATGGACTGTTTTCTGTGAGTTTTTAAAAACTTGTCTTTCCCTTTCATGCATACCTCTGAAACACTCTTTCTTCTAATGTCATTGTGCAGGTTGAAGGAGACAGGAATGCATCTGACTACTTGAAATGGCTCACCATCCCCTCATGCACTAGAAGCAATTTCCTTCAAAGGTCTGATGTCAAAACTACACCATGCCTCTCTGTCCCTTGGACCTCTGAAAATGGCTTAAATTTCAAGTCCCCTGGGCCTCTGAAAATTACTGAAGTTTCAGATCCTTGCTATTGAAAGGAATAGAACTGAGCAGGAGCATGAAGCAGGTTCACCAGGTCTCCATCAATATCTATGATAAAGGGCAGTCAGAGCTCTTCGGACAACAAAAAAGCTTCACAAGATTGGAGCATGAAGCTCGTGTCAGTCGTGCCATGGCCAAGAGACCTGTGAATATTACCTGAAAATACACTGCACCTTCCTACATTACATGTTTTTTATCTCTCTGGCTTCTCAGATTGGATGTTAGGAAGAAGTTTTTCACCATGAAGGTTTAACAGGTTGCCCAGGGAGGTGGCAGAAGCCTCATCCCTGGAGGTTTTTAAGGCCAGGCTGAGTATGGCTCTGAGCTACCAGATCTAGTGTGAGGGATCCCTGCCCATGGCAGAGGGTTGGAAGTAGATGATCCTTGAGGTCCTTTCCGATCCTAACAATTCTATGATTCTACTCTCTGTGTTCTAGAGATGGAAGAGAAGGCAGTGAGCTTTGCATGACCTTACTTTTGCAGATTCACAGAGCAACCATGGCTCCCTCTGGACATTTGCTATTTACTAAACCCAGAGTGCTTTAAGTACACATTACATAAATGCACACACTGGCTTCTCTCTCCATTAAAGAGAAACATGCTTCCATGGGAGGCTCAAAGTGGAGAGACCATTTATCCTGGAAATTCATTCATACACTGAGAGAGACAACTGCTGAGATACTGTTGTCAATGCTCTTATAACAAAAAAACTCCGGGTAAGGAGGAGTGTGGAGACCTCTACTCCTGCACTAGGTGTGGCAGAATTCACCACTGTGAATTCTTCCTTCAGACTGTGGCTGCTCTTGAGAAAGAAATGAAGCAGCAAGCTAAGAAAATGAAGCAGTTGTCTTCTTTTGCTGATAGAGAAAGCTGAAGCCTCTTGTCTGATTTCTGTCTGGGGGCAAGACAACCTCAATAACCCATTCTGATGGAGAGCTGGTTGACTTCAGTTTCCCAGCTCTGGTGGAGAAAAGAGCCTAGCTGAAGTCTATAATCACAACCAGGCTGAAACTGGGGACTCTCCTGTCTTTGAGGACTTAACCAAGATTTACAACAGAGCTCAGAATCAATCTGAAGATGACAAGAAGATGTTGTTAAAGAAATAAGAACAGTATAATAATTCAACAAATTCAGTTAATTTCCTTCTCTGAGCCATGACCCATTAGGAGTTAAATACTGAATTGTACTGCCAAAATGTTTGTTAATCAGAGTAATTACCTATCTTGCTACTTCCAGAAATCCCAGACATGGCTTTTGTCTATTTCCATGGTAGTACTTTATGGAAACCACTAACAATAACTAAATATTCAATTTGGGCTGGAGTAAAGTATCTGAATCTATATGTAGTCATCCAAATCAATGAACTAATTTTCAGAGATGCTAATTATCTCTCCATTCCTATGGGAAAAAGGAGTCTGTGGTTGTTTGGAATTTGAATAGACATTTCCTAATTTTATTCGTCTTGCTCCAGTAAACCTTTATTCACTAACAATATGTGGGTTGTTAGCTGTTAATTATTGTACTAACAGTATTCTCCTAGAGGTGGTCTGGAAACTTATCATCCCATTTATTGACTCCAATTAAAAAAGAAAACAACAACAACAACAACAAAACAAAACCCACAACCACCACCAAAAAAACACCAACCAACCCAAACCCATTATTAAGGCTGTTTCAAATAACTTTGGCATTGCTATTTCATCTAATCTCTGGTTTAACAGAAACAGTCAATATCCTCCTTTTGCATAAACAGATTAAACTGTATATTGCCACTGCAATTCCCCCAGTTGCTTGATTGGATTTCTTTAGCCACTTAGACTTAACAGCAGTGTTTGCCACATGAAATTCTTTAGTATCCACAAAGATACACATAATCTGATGCTAAGGGGGTAGCCCCTACCTCCCATGTGATTCTTGTAGGCTTTTTCAGTGATTAGAAGTAATTCAGATTTGAAAGCCCCTTTGTATGCAGTACAAGCATTCAGCTCAAGACTGAGACACTTAAATTAAGGTGTCTAAATGTAAAGGCTTGATTCAGGTGCCTAAACATAGCTGCAAGAGTTTTTTGAGATGCCCCTTTGAGATGTTCATTCGACTGTTGGTTGCAACTACAGAAGAGTATGAGTGTCCTGTAGGTCCTGTGCTGTATCTGCCAGCTTTGTGTAGATATCTCAGGTAATCTCAAATGGCACTGGACACCTTATGTGTACTAATTGAATAGAACCCTAATTATTGTTAGACTGAGGTACTTAGAGAGAATTGGCAGAAAAATTCAGCATTCACCAGGTTGGCAGCAGGATCACCCTAACCTGCGCTGAGGGTATATAGTTTTGGCATGAAGATTACATGCAGACTTTGACTTGCAGACACCTAATTTTACACATCTTTATCCCAGAGACTGACACATGAAATCTTTATTGTAACAAAGGATGAACTCAGAAATAGAGGACAGTACTTGTGAAAAGAGGGAAACCTTTGCCAAAGGCTCTGCAACTGGTCTGAACGTCTAGAACAAAGGTGCCTATGAAAGAACAGCTTTCTCTTTTTACCTTCTGCTGTCTGAGATGAAATAGTGCCTGCCCCATGAAAATTCTCAGATATATCAGTGAGCATCTATAGTGCAAAAATGATTGTTTGGTTTGGTTGTTTTTACATTTGTGTTTTTTTTTTCCCCCCCCAGAGCTTTCTTGTTTTTTCTCCTGTTCCTGTTTCCTGTTCAGTTGGCTTAAGCACCAAACACTGCATTAACAATAGCATAAACTTGATTGTGCCCTTCTGTTTCTGTCAGAAATATTTACCATATGCTTGACAGAAAGGGACAATATTTAATGGTTAGACATGTGAAATGGTTCCAAAATTCACCTTCCAGTATCTTACAGTATTAAAACCAATTCTGTTCTCCTGTCCAATGCAATTTGCACAAGATGCTTAGTAGAAAACAACCTTGAATTGTTTTATGACATGAACTTCCACTATGATAAATCTCAAGGTGAGAGCGAACAGGAAGAGATGAGCCTCTCTTACAACCACGTTTTGAATCACATTATTGTAAAAGGTTTTCTTTATAGTCTCTTCTGTGCAAAATACACAAAATTTTATTGGCATCTCCGACAGATGCCAGTACTGTCCTTGTTCAAACGTTAAAAGGTTAAACAAAACTTGGAGAAAGCCCCTGCTGTTAGCAGGATTTCTATTTATTGAAATACTAAAGTAAAACAACAACTATAACAACCAAAAACAAACAAAACAATCCAGAAACTAAAAATGAAACTGAAATTTACTAAAATACAAAGTCTACATTAATGGTTTGTTGTGTGGGATGCTGAATTCCAGAGACTGATCCAAACAAGTGTAAAATTGAATAGGTTGGGAAACCTACAACAGAAGTGGTAGCCATGGATGCCAAACCCCCACTTTCTTCCTTAACCACTTACTGAGGTTAACTTTAGTGACTACTTGTAGGACTGTTTTTCAGAAGTATAGCTAACTCTTTAGAAATAGTTCTTCAAGCCAGTGCCATACCAATAGCATGAAATATCCCAAAATAACTCCTTCTTAATGACTACAGTCTTGAAAAGAAAAGACACACTCTCCCTTGAGTACTGTGTCCAGTTCTGGGCCCCTCAGTTCAGGGAAGGCTGGATGTTAGGAAGAAATTCTTCACAGAAAGAGTGATTTGCCATTGGAATCACCATCACTGGAGGTGTTTGGAAAGAGACTGGATGAGGTGCTTGGTGCATGGTTTAGTTGATTAGATGGTGTTGGATGATAGGTTGGACTCGATGATCTTAAAAGTCTCTTCCAACCTGGTTAATTCTATTCTATTCTATTCTATTCTATTCTATTCTATTCTATTCTATTCTATTCTATTCTATTCTATTCTATTCTATTCTATTCTATTCTATTCTATTCCATTCCATTCCATTCCATTCCATTCCATTCCATTCCATTCCATTCCATTCCATTCTTGGAATTTAAAGTCTACAGTGAACATGCATCTTGTTTGTGTTCTGATACATTCTATTTTCATTTGTTATCTGTTTCACAGATCCTTGTCACTGATTTCAGTTTAGCTTAGATGCTTGGGCATTTTTTCCTGTTGTGAGTCAGCTGTATGCATTTTCAGGTGCTTCCATATCTTTACAACCTTGTCCTCAGTAATTCTAAGCATTCTCACTTCCACCCTCTTGTGAGGTATTCAGTAGATCTGGAGTGAAGTGGAGTCGAGAAGATTACACCAAAGCCTAGCTCTTACCAAGAATTATTTCTCCTGACACTGCTCTAATGACTTGTACATAAACACCTCCAAGACAGTAAGATATGGAAAGCAACTGCTTGCATCAGGAAGTCATTAGCAGCAATTAGGACAAAATAAAATTGACAACTTGCTATTGCAGATGATGATAGAAGATAATTATAATTTAAAAACCCTAAGAAAGTAAAAGAGAGATTGGAAATCCATATACAGTGAACTAATCCAGACAGCATGAGCACAAGCTGTAAAAGTCACTCAAATTTGACAAGCTTTTTTCCAGCTACACGGTTCTGAAAGTAGAGAAAAGTCATATGAAGTGTGAAATAGTCTGTAAGTTAATAGCTCATAGATAGCCTGGTCTTTTCCCAGTTCCTTTACTAGATCTAAAGAGTCTGGGGCAGGGTGATTATAAAACCAGCCATTGTCTGCCTGCAGTTGTGTTGCTGCGCTGATGTCAAACGAGTAGCATTTTGTTAATAAGAGCAAAGTTTGGTCTAACGAGAAAGCAAGCCACAGGGGAAATGCCATTTGACAAAATATGGCAGTGCAAGTAGCAGAGAGTGCTGTTGATACAGCTCACAAGAGCAAGCAGGTGGGAACTGTAGGAGATGGATCAGACTATCTGCTCCAGCATAACATATTTCAAATAAACTCTGTAATGAAATTGGGTCTCTTCCTACTTGGAATCATTTGCAATAATTCAGGATGATTCAGCCATGAGTGCATTGATCCCCTGCATATCCCCTTGATACATGAGGTGGTCAAAAATCCTCCTCAAGTCTGAAAATTTGATAGCTGAGGAAAACAAGATGACTTTTTTGTTTGTTTGTTTTTCTCCCTGCTCTGTAAACATCAACATTGGTATATTGAAATTATAAAATTCTAGCACTTTTTCATGTGCAGAAAAGATTCTGGATTTTAAATCCTCTTGACAGGGAGAACTGAATCACATCTTTGCATGGATAATTAAATATGGGTCCTTCATTCCCAGGAGTCTATTGTAACTTTAGCTAAGACCTCTTGTAGTTTCCTTTGTCATCTTATATGGGACTCTTCTTACCTGCTACTGAGAGCCTACTTCAGAGCTGGACTTCGTAGCTTCCTTGGGGCAATTCATATCTGTTTTAAACATTTCTCCAAACCTTTAGTGACAGGGATTTTGTGCCCTTGGTTACTTGTTCCATTGCTTAACTGTTTTCCTAACTGGATGTCAAGGGTTAGGGCTGATCTGGCCACTAGATGAATGACAGATGCTCTTTAATAACTCCTTTCCCTTCCCCAAGGGGAAGAGAAAGGAAATAAGGGAGTGGTACTTATGGATTGGAAAAGAAAATTAAACCAACTTTAATTAAAATAATGAAACATATGCAAACATACACAAACCCAATGTTGAGGCCAATCACCTGATGGCAATCATGTCACTTTCTGCACTGATGCTTGTAGGGCAGGCCCTAGGGAATTTCCAGACTAGACACAGAGGCAGATGGGAACTGGATTTGGGAACTGGATTCAGGAACTGTATTCCTGGACTTGATTCAGGAACACGTGGATCGGGATTGAAGGCAGAACAAAAGTCCTCCTTGGATGTTGGCCATTGAAGAGAGCTTGACCCTTGTGATCCCTCAACTTTATACTAAATATGACATATATGGAATGGGATACCTTGTTGGTCAGTGTTGGGAAACCTATCGTGTATGCTCTTCCCCAAGAGTGCAGGGAGGTGGTGGAGTCACTGTCCCTGGAGGTGTTCAAAAAAGGATTGGACATGGCACTTGAAGCCATGGTTTAGTTATTCATGAGATGTTATGTAATAGGTTGGACTTGATGATCTCTGAGGTCTTTTCCAACCTTATTGATTCTATGATTCTATGATTTTCTACTTTATGGCACTCAACATGGGACACAAAATTTATCAGTAAGCTTAGTCTTCATAGGAACCAATATCAGCAAGAGCATATCTGCATTCTAATCCTTGGTAGTAAGATCAAACATCATCATTTCTAGAAGCAAACACTGTGCGCAAAAATACATCATTAAATTGAACAAGCACAGTCACTTGGAAAAGACTTAGTTGCAAAGTAAAATCACTGAACAGAATCAGTTCTGTTCTAGCTCAGATCAGGATACTAGACAGTTTTCTTGTATAGATGTCTCTTTTGCTGCAACTATCCCAATCTGCAGCTTGTCCTTCTTGTCCTCCTCTTCAGAATTGCCTTTCTTCTGCCTTCCCACTAGTCTGCTAAGCTAAGTAAAACCCATTTTATTGTCATAAGTGCCACTTTTCTTAATATTAAGCAGAGAGTCTTAATCTCTGTGGATATGTAACATCTAAATCAGGACATGACATTCCTTGTCACACTTCAGAAGTGCTGATGAGAGAACTACTGTCCATTTTCCAGGACGGAAGCTGCCTTTCTGGCAACAGCGTGAGATCAGCTATCTCATGTTTAGGTTATGATTCCCTACAAATATCTTTTCTGCTGTGCTGCCATCCAGTCCTTTTTCTATTTGCTCCTCTTTCCAGCTATAGCACTTTATGCACTTGCCTATGCTACACTTCATCTTTTCAACTTCAGATCACTTCTACATGTTGTTTGATATTCTAACGCTCTCAGGTCCTTTCAGTTCCCTTTTGTTCCTTATGTTCACATTTGAGGACACCCATGCTTTTGTGTTATCCAAGTCATTAATGGACCCCATCGGGGACAGGACACCTAATTGTGAGGGACAGTCAGTTCTAACTCATTGAAAATTGAGCATAATCTTACAGAAATGTATGCATTCACCTCTGTAGTGTTTTAATCCACTTGATTCGTGCTTATTTCATACACTTCTTTAAAACAGAAGCACAGCAGAGCTATGCAGGCTAGGCAGTTAAAATCAAACAGTGGTGGTGAGGACCAGGATGGCCAAAGTACCCATTTAGTCAGATTCCCAGCAATTAATCAAGCCTTTTCTAGAAATCTCCCCAAGTCTTTGGCAAAACTTCAAGATTCAGTGATGGAAAATCTATGAGAAACAAGGGCTGACCTTCTCATACTTCGAACATTTGGTGCCAGAAACTCCATTACTCAGTATCGCTGCTACTCAGTATCACTGCTAGGGTTATATTTTGAGCTCTTCAGAATGCCTTTTACCTGTTATTTATTTTCATATAGATCTACTAGACATGAGCATTTCTCTGGACATCAGTGTAACAGAAAGAGCTGTTAGGCACATATGTGTGTGAATAGTTCCAAAAAGTTTGGCTCAATACAATCTGGGACTCTGACTACTGTTGAAGTTATTGCTGGCTCAGGTTACTAAATTTTTTAACTCCTTGATAAGTCATTTGAAACATAAACTTCCCAGGCTGTTTCAGTTTATTACTCTTTTTAAGTGAACTGATCTAAATTAGAATCTCCTGAGATCAATAGCTCATTTTTATCACAGAACATTTGAACTGCACCATACAGATCAGATAAATGATCTTTCACTGCACTTGAAAGTTTTAAGCTGCAAATCTGTGCTGTAAAACTACCATAGATTTGGTGCAAGGAAAATGATACACTGACTGTTTCTTGGCTCTTCTTGAATAAGTGCTGTGTTCCAACACAGCAATTATTTTAATTGCAGATGTTTCCTCAGACTGCTTGACATAATTCTCTTCAAGCAAGCTGTTTACTTCTTCATTACTACCAGTGTCTCCTAGCTGGGTGAGACAGATGCTGCTCACCTTATATACACCATGAGGAGCACTAAGTAATGTGTAACTTCATGTGTGATCCAGAGCTAAATGTATGAGTAGATTGAAAGTGGAAGTTAAAATCACTGCCCTGGCCTGTTCTAGTTGGTGTATCAATCATAAGATCATGGAAAATCAGTGCTGGGGGGGGAGGCAGGAGTTGTCTAGCCTAGCCTCCTGCTCAAAGCAGGGTCAGGTCCGAGGCCAGACAGGTTGCTCAGAGAGGCATCCAGTCAGGGCTTGAAAGACTTGCAGGATCAAGATGTTTCAACCTCACTGGGCAACCAGTGCACAACTGTCCTCATGTAGGAAAAGATTCTCCTTATGTGGAGACTCTCTCTCTCTCTCTCTTTTTTCATGTTATGCTTTTTTCATGTTATGCATGTTATGCTATTTCTCATCATTCCACCAAGCACAGATGTGAAGAACCTAGTTCTGTCTCCTCAATGATGTCCTCATGGGCACTGGGGACTGCTTTTATATCTCCTCACAAGCTATCTCTTCCCCAGGCTGAACCAGACAATCTGTTCGGCCTCTCCTTACTGGACAAGTGCTCCCACCTTGAACATCTCAGTAGCCCTGAACTGAACTCACTCCTGTTGATTGATGCCTTCCTTGTGACATTTTGTCTTCCAAAGGAGATTTTGACATGGCTTCAGTTCATGTATTAAGCCATTATATGCTGTTGGTTGATTAAGTATTACCACAGTAAAGGTCATTACAAGAGCTTCAGAGGCAGATGCCATGACATTGCATAGAATTTTTTCTGAAACATTTTGTTTGTTTCTTTGTTTGTTTGGGGGGGAATAATAACCTCAAAACCAAACCAGATGTGGTTTTCATAGCAGTTTAATATTTTTTTCCCCTTTTACTTCTTTCAACAAAAAAATCTTTACATGCATAGGGGATTATTTTTTTTTCCCTTAATTTTGCCTAGTTCATGACATGTAAAAATAAATTGTGGACTTCTAATATCAGCTTAAAGTGTAATTCTTTTGAAACAAATAAATCTCATTACAGATCCTGTAGAAAAGGTGGAGGATCCTGTGAGTTTCAGGACAGAAGGAAGCCTGATGTAAATGAGGAGGCTGCAGAGCCACATGAGCAGGAGCATGTACTCTCTGTTGAGCAGGCTACTGGTGTGGATCTGCACCCATCAAACCCTCACAATGAATCCACACTTTGAGCCTTGACCTAAGTCTCTTTCTGTGGCAAAAGTGAAGGCCAAATTTTCAGAAGAATATGAGATACAGACCAATATTTCCCCATATTCTTGGGCACAGATGTTAAAGAAGCCTTGAGCATAAGCCCTGTGAGGAGAGGCTGAGAGAGCTGGGGTTGTTTATCCTGGAGGAGGCTCAGGGGAGATCTTATTGCTGCCAACAACTACATGAAGGGAGGTTATAGCCAGGAGGAGATTGGTCTCTTCTCCCAGGCAATCAGCAACAGAACAAGAGGAGACAGTCTCAAACTGTGCCAGGGGAAATTTAGGCTTGAGGTGAGGAGAAAGTTCTTCACAGAGTTGTTAGCCATTGGAATGTGCTGCCCAGGGAGGTGGTGGAGTCCCCATCCCTGGAGGTGTTCAAGAGGGGATTGGATGTGACACTTGGTGCCATAGTTTAGTAGTCATGAGACCTTGGGTGGCAGGTTGGACTTGATGATCTTTGAGGTCTCTTCCAACCTTATTGATTCTATGACTTTTTCCAGTACACCATCTATTATTCTAGTCAAAGCATTTATTCTGCTGGTAGAAAGTAAGGACACCTTCCAAAGTGTTTTACTGGGCTATCATTGCTTCTACCAGGCTTTCAGCTATATGTTACCATGTTGCAGCATCACTTCGACAGTCACAGGAAGTGCAGTAGGTATCTACATCTTTGAGTTCAATGCTAAATCAATTGCAAATTGTGTACTTTGATGCACTGGAATTCATTAAGTCAGAGTTTCATTGTGGTCTGTCCTTCAACCAGCATTATATTCAGTATTTTCATTACTGCTATGGACCGAGGCATACAGAATATGTTTATTAATTTTTCAGTCGACCCCAATCTGGAAAGGGTTACCTGGAGGACTGGAGGATGAGAATTCTGAACACTTTTGACAAATTGAATAAATTATTAAAGTGAAAAAAACAGAAAAAGAAAGAAAAAGAAAAAGAAGATGCAGTTCAATCAAACCAAGTCAAAGGTGTTTATACACAGGTAGTGATAATCATCTACTCAAATATGCAATAACCAAAGTGGGATGGGCACCGGTGTAACAGAAGAAGATTTGGCTGGGGGGAGGGCAGGTAATAAATCACAAGGTGAACCAAAGTCAGTAATAATGATACTGTTTCCAGAGAAGTATATATTGCAATGAGATATATAAGCAGGATTTTATCCATGTGACACAGAGTGGAAAACCTTTCTTCTTTCAGCACTGGCACAGCCCCAGCTGGAGCATGTTTTTGGCCACCATGGCTCAGAAATGATACAGCCACTGGTGAATATCCAGGGGAGAACAGTCCAAAACCACAGCCCAAAGGACCTGGAGCTGTTTGCTAAAAGGAAAACAACAGAGAGGCACGATTGTGGCTTCTAATGCATAAAAGGTAGCTGTAGAGAGGGGAAGAATTAATTCTCCATGATGAAATAATGGCTTAAGTTACACTGAAGTTTAAGTTAGGCATTAGGAAAAGCTTTCTAATAGCAAGAATAATTAAGCACAGAAACAGACTGCATGAGGAATATCCATCATTGCAAGGCTTTTAGGAGGAGGCTAGAAAAACATGTGTAAGTTGTACAGCAATGAACAGTGCAGCCATGCAGCTGAAATGGAGGAAGAGGTATTTTTATTTTGGTGCTAGCAAGTGGAGAACATCTAAAATTTCTACATTCAAAACTCATGGCTATGATGTGCTGTTGTCTGTGAAGCACTAGCACAATAATGATGTGGAGCAAGTACTTCATTGATTGACGTATGAAAACCCCAATAGAAAGCTTTTTTTGCTCCTCAAAATGTTAGGAATACACAAAAGAGGCATGAAAAGAAACCCTCTGACTCACCCTTTGATTTAAGGTGAGCCAAGATGTTCTACAGGAATTGGGGTCCAGCTGACACTGCAATGCCCTAACATTTTTTAAGCAGGAAAAAGGCTATCAGTAAAGCCAGCATGCTCTTCCTTAGATGCCTTCCTGTCAGATTCCACTTAGATCACATTTGTAATTGATGTTTGAAAACTCTAGACAGTGGGGGAGTGTAGAGGGAGGATGGTGAAAAAGTTTATTCATAGCAGGAACGCTAACTTCTGTTTCACTATTTTGGTACCATAAAGATATCTACAAACCCCACACACTTTTGAAAGGGAAAACTAGACCCAAATTTATCAACAGACTTTTAATATTAGAAAAAACAAGAGGGAGATGCTTTAAATGTTGCATTAATTGCAAACTTACCAGTACTTAACCAGCTTCATGCCACCCCTGGTGTCATCAGGTAGCTCAGGGACTTGATTGCAGTCATCATGACAATGCTATAATAAAACATTATGAATAGCTTGTTGCTGACTTGGGAGCAGTCTGGAAATCTCATGTCATAAAACTAGCATTCAGTCTCTTTAACATTATTATATTAAGAAAGTTATAAAAACTCACTGTAATTTTTACTGTGTTCTGTACACAAGAGAGACATTATTTAGCTCATCATTTACTTTCCAGATGCTGCATATGCACCATATGAAAGGTATCCAGGGAGCCCAGGAAAGAAGCAGGCAGCTCAGAGGTATGTGTGTGTGGAAAATGCTATTAAAATTACAGCTTATTTATTATGCTTTGCTTCCCTAAAGTAGAAACCTTACGACTATTTTCACAGGTTAGGCTTCAAGCCACAAGGCTGATGTCCCTTCATCCTGACTGGGAGTCCACCTGGACACTGCTTGGGAATCACACATGTGCATGGACCTATGAGATGCTGCATCTTTGAGATGTTTCATTCAGGATCCTGTGGTGTTGTCTACCTTGGAGCACAGCCAATGTGACCCATTTGGGTCCCTTACATGAGTACATTGCTGCACACCACAATACAGTGCAAGAGCAATAGTCTTTGAATCACACAGAATCACCAAGGTTGGAAGAGAAGTCCCAGCCCTGGACTTAGTCTGAATTTTCCAGTTTTCCCTTAGCAGAAAAGAGAGAGAAAATACTTGTCTGCAGAGAAAATCTTCCTCAGGTAACAATTTTCAGGAGACAAGAGAAATGTGGGTTGCATTTTATGTATGCCACCCCCATGTAATGATGGAGGTGGGCTTGTGTGGGTGGGAGCTCTTGCACTGCAACTAGGATGCACTCGGCCCTAGTACCTGGCCTGAGCAAATTGTATATACTCAGAAACTGGAAAGGGACTCAACAAAAAACAGCTCACTTTTCAAAAACCTCCTAGTTCTTCAATATGTGAATTGTGAGCCCTGAAGGAAGGAAAAAGTGCTTGAGCAATTGCTGATGCCTGCCTGACTCGGGCAAGAAAGACAAGAGGACTGAACATAACTGCAGACCAACACACTTGAGAACTCCTTGTTGCTTGGAAGCCTTTATGCAGGATGGCTCTGCAAATGCATTTACCAGGTTGCTCTGTCCTTTTCCTAATTCAAGCTGCAATTATAGGGGTGATAAAACAGAAAGTAAATATATATATGCAGTAACTGAGAAAAAACAATTAGTTTTGTACTGGTGAGAAATAATGCAGAACTCTTTGTGTCTTTAACAAACTGGCTTTCAATACACATTGTTATGTATCCTCATGACCCAGATATACTTAGGAAGAGCATGGCAATGAAATGCATGTTGGAAGTATAATAAAGAATCTAGACAGTAAAGTTACTACATTTTATTAGTAGAAGAAAACAATTAAAATGATACCCAGAGAGTAACTTAGGAACCAAATGTCATAGCTGTCTCTTTTGCTGCCAAAATATGTGTACTCTCTTCCTAACAGTCTCTTTCCCCAAGGAAAAATAAATGTATCTAAGAAATACTTGTTAGCAATGCAATTACAGGCTTAATTCCCCAACCAACTTCAGACATCATAAAAACAAAAACAAGCAGAAGCCCTTTGTAATACCAATGGAAAAGAGACAGAAAAACACTTGAGTGTTGGGAGAAAGATAATACTATATATTTATAACAAAAGCTGACATGTTCTCTCACAATAACATTTGAGAACTCATTAGCATTTGTTTTTCAACAGTTTTATCTCTTTTTTGGTTTTGTTTTTTTAAGCTAAAGACTAGATTGAAAAAATTCTTCTAATGGTAGACTCTGTGCTATTCCTGCACAGGACTTTTGGGACACTCCGACGCAAAAGGAGCTCACCAGACTCTCAAGAAAGCGAAGCAGCTGCATCAGAATAACCTTTTTTTGGCATTACTTACTTCTGAAGGTCTGGTCCCTCCGAGGAATGTAACAAGAGCTGAGTTATTTGGACAATGTGGATTCAACCATGAGAGCTGAGATGCTGATTCAGAACACTTTCAAAGTGTTTGCCCCAAGAAAATAAGATTAAAAAATTAATGTTTGAATAAATAAGACCAAAAAAATTATATATAAGAAAAAGTGCTAAAGCTGGCTTTTTCTGTGATCATATAAATTAGACCTATATTCATATCACACCTTGAAGAAAGAAAACCTTTAAGATGCCTTGCTCCTTGCCCAGCCTGGGCACCCCAGGCTCTCTTGCTATCCATAGCAATGTTTTGAGCTCCTCTAGAGATGCCTGTCTTGGGAGGGGCTGTTTCACACCATTGGCTTCACCAAGACAAACCCAGAGCATGGACACTTACCTGTGTGAGGAATAGCTATGTGATACTCCTGACCTGAGGCTTCAGGCTCTGCAAAGGAATTGTCAATTGACTTGGTAGCAGCAGTATACGATTTCACTATTGGAGGTAGAGATGTACACCAGAAAATGGTACTATGCAATCCCAAGTTTCTTTGACAGGAGCTTGAAAAGTACAAAGTCTTTTTCTCTCCAACTTTGTGTTATTTGAAATACCCACATAAGGCATTACAGGGGACTTCTACCCCTCAGCAGAGACATAGTCAGTGGCTATCAAAAGTCTCCATTCTCTTAAAATATTGGCACCAAACCCAAGACAAAAATATTGAAGTTTAAAAATTCAGTACCTTAAAATATTGAAGATTAACATCCTTTAAATGATTTTTACATTGGCTCTAAATCAGTGACTTTTCACAGTCACAAAAGGTTACTGCATCACAGGTTTCACAAGGAGAGGGAAGTGCTGTTTCTCTCAGTTTGTCTTGCCTCCAGCCTTGCATCCCAAATGGCAGATGGCTGGAGAGGTTCCAGTAGAAGGCACTGAAGCTTCACTGGGTGAAAAACTATATTCTTTCTATAAATGCAAAGCCTGTAATAATCAAGCTCCAGAAACCACAAATGTCTGGATCCCTAGGTTGCAGACAGTGCAGTACAGAGCTACTCGAGCTGATGCCAGAGAAAAGGGGAGAACTGTGCAGATGATTTCTGAGATGTCTCTTGCCTGGTAAAACTGAACAACTTCACTGTCATGTTCATTTCATGCACTGAATTGCCCTCTGCACATTTATAGAATCATAGTCATAGAATCGTCTGGGCTGGAATGGACCTGCAAAGGTCATCCAGTCTGACCTCCCAACAGTCAGACATCCCCAACTAGATCAGGCTGCCCAGGGCCTCATCAAGCCTCACCTTGCATATCTCTGAGGAAGTGATCTCAACCACCTCCCTGGACAACCTGTTCCAGTGTTCCACAGCCCTCATAGTGAAGAACTTCTTCCTAACATCCAATCTAAATTTGCCCTTCTCAAGCTTAAAGCCATTGCCCCTCATCCTGTCACTGCAAGCTTTTGTAAACAGTCTCTCCCCATCCTTCCTGTAGCCCCCTTCAAGTACTGGAAGTCTACTGTCAGGTTTTTCCCCAGAGCCTCCTCTTCTCCAAGCTGAACACTCCCAGCTCCCTCAGCTGTCCTTGTGGCAGAGGTATTCTAGCCCTCGAATTTTCGTGGCCCTCCCCTGGACCTTCTCCATCAGGTCCATGTCCTTCCTATATTGAGGACTCCAGACCTGTACACAGTACTCCAGGTGAGGTCTCACCAGAGCAAAGTGGCAGAATCACCTCTCTGGATCTGCTGGTAACCCCGCTTTTTGATGCAGCCCAGGATGCGATTTGCCTTCCGGGCTGCAAGCTCACACTGCCTGCTGAGTGATTTAAGCTGTCAGTATCTACTCTCATAATGACGAGATGAGAGGTTGGGGTTGGTTGGTTTTTTTTTTTCATATTTAAAGTGTGGTTGATTAAAGTTGAAATGGGATCAAAGGATAAGTTGTTGGGTTTTTTTTTTTCCTGGTGATGATTTTGGATAGTAATGACATGGAGCTTTCATCTGCAAAAGCTGGTGTGATGCCTCGCACGTCTGCATGGGATGCAAATCTTGAGAAATGTCCTTGGCTGGGGTCACTGGAACTGGTCTGATTGTACATGTGACATTTTTAATGTAGACTCAGGAACAGAGTGCCTTATTATTAGAAGTTGAAGATGAATTTATTGAGATAGTCTGAATAATTTCTCTCAAGCAGAAATTCCACAGGCAGCTGCTGTCTCTTAATGAGTTTCAGAGTCTGTATAAAGAGGAAACCCAAGGCTTTGTGGAATGCTCTGAAGAGATTTCTTTCTATCCTACCTCATAGCCTATCTCCCGAAAAGCACAACCATCAGCACTGACAAACTGAGACACAAAACAAAGTTCTAGATTAAATGCTGGGATTGATCTATGCTTTTGTTTTGCTGGTGTGCACCTGAGGCTCCAGACCCTTTTGCAAAATGATGGAAACTCATCTCTCTCACTAGCAAAAGTTCAATGCTTCCAGTGATCTGAAACAGAAACAGGTTTTGTCTGTAATCTTCTGAGGTAGGTTTTAAATTTTCCTTAAACTGAGTGTGCTTAGACCTGGTACTTCAGCTTAGCACCTTAGAAAGATGGAAATCCATCATAAATCAGGTCCCAAGCCAGGTTTATTTTTCAGGCGTCCACAGTCTGTGGCAGAATGTTGGTGTTTGGTAATTTCTAAAGGAAAAATGAGTTGAGAAGCATACAGGGACGTACAGTGGGGATGGGGAGAGAGCAGAAGCCCTTGTTAAATATGAATGATAAGCCTATGTTAGGTTCTAAGGTGCACAACTGGGAAGGCTGCCTTCTTCCTCAAGGAGACAAAACAAAATTGCTACTCAAGTGTGTTTCTGGGTGTAAAGTAATGTGCTACTTCTGTTCTATAAGATTTGTGCAAGTGCTCTGGGTCCAGACTATTCATCCTTTGGACCTGAGCCTGCAAACCAACCTTGCCAGCCATCCACATTAAGTATCATGCAGAGTAAGTGCCTGTAACTTTAAGAAGGCACTAAAGAGCAACTTTTTAATGTGCTTCCAGAAGAAGATGGAAAGTCCCAGGAGTGAGTCAGAAAAGCATCTCTTTGATGCTTTGAAGCCATTTTGAAAGTGGCTTATCAGGGCCCATAGGTAGGTATAAGTATCTGGGAAAAGCCTCTTGAGAAAAGGACTTTAGAGAGGCAGAGGTGACAATGCATTGTGGAAAAAAACATGTATTTCTGCCACTTGCCAGCAGCTGTTCAGAGAGATGTATGAGATATCATGAGCTCCTTGACTCACAGGTTTCAGGCAGGTGTTTGCACAGCTAATGTGGAAGACAACATGTGGATCTCTGATGGCATAAAACTTTTCACTTGTATGATGTATAAATGTACCCTCTTGCCCCGCCCCCCCCCCCCATGAATCTTACACAAAGTATGTGTTCTGCAGTCTTAGGGAAGGGACAGTAGATTCCATCTCATCATATACATATTAGGCTTTCCATGGTAAAAAAGGCTGCAGAACTTAAATGCAACACGCAGCATTTCCTCACTGCCTGTTTCAAATGTCTCCTGTGAAGGCAGTGCGCAGGAAGGGATCTCAATCACAGTCTGATTCTGCTAAGAATAGGGTAAAACACAGCCAGCATCAGTGCACAATTTCCATCAGTGCTGAAAATCATGTCTGAGGCCAGGCTGTGAGAGTTGAGGCTGGAGATCTCCCTGCTAGGGACTGTGAGTGTTGACAGAACTAACAAAATAACAACCTGCAGTCCTTCCTGGTGAAATGAAAATTCCAATGACCTGTGTTGCAAATGGTAATAATAAGCAGGCTCTTCTTTTTCAGTCTTAGGAGCAAATGTGCCAGGGGTAGAAATAAGTCTTTAGAGCAGCAGCATGGATTAAAGAGGCTTGTGCTGAGCTGGAGTGTGGGAGGTGTATTTTCCTCCCCAGCTGAGGAAGCAGAAAGGCAAACAGTGGTTTGGCTGTTTCCAGGCAAATTGAGCTGTTTTAATCACCTTCATTCTCTCTTCCAGGACAGCCAAGTAAGCACCTGCATGCACGTCACTGTGCGCTCAGCCGTGCTGGACCCTGAGCCAGCGAGCAGGAGGGCACGGACCTGCTGCATGGCCAAAGAGCATATCACAGCGTCAGACATCAAGGGGGAAAACATACAAACAGGGAGGGAGGCCTCAACCCTCCAATCTGACTCACTCAGCAAGCTGCAGATTGGCATGCTGGTGACGCCACCAGCACCAGGAAAGCAGCTTTCTCTCACGGTGGGTTTCTTGAGAAGATTATTAAAACCTTTTCATTTAAAAATATTTGGCAGACTACTGCATACATCAGGAGGAGGTTTTTGCCCACATCTGCTTCCAGCAGAGAAAGAGAGTTTAAGTGGGCAAAGAACACAAGCAGAACTCCACCGACTTTCCTCATGGCTACCACAAAAGGTCTTGAAAGAGCTTGCCTTGTGAGTGAGAGGGACACCAAGAAGTACTCCTTGGCCTTAGACAGGTAACACAACTCTCTGTTTCCTTCACTTCCATTGCTTGGTCTTGGAGAGCAATACGAAATCACCGAGCTGCTGACAGGGAGTTTCACAGTGCATCCCAGGAATATCTTTCACTTCTTTTGAGATGTTTTGCTGGATTTTTTTTCCTTCTCAAACTTTCTTATTGAATGCTTGATGCATTTAGTAGACAGCATCCTGATATGTCTACATTTGTGATGGATTGAACCAATCTACTCCTGAAGCAAGTGTCTCCTGCTACGCACTTTATAAGCTTAGTCGATTTATTGTGGGATGCAAAACCTCATGGATTTTGTTGCAATTTTAGGCTGAATCATAATAGTTCTACTGGCTCTACATTTGATTCAAGGCTCCTTCATGCTTGAATGTCTAAATTATCTATTTGGTCTGAAAGAAATGTGATGGCGTTAAGGGTTTGACCCTGCCAAATTCTATTCATGCAGATAGTCTGTTTGACTTGGAGCTGATGTTCCTCTCATGTGCCAGAGGTCCTGTGAGAGAAGAGTAGAATAGAATAGAATAGAATAGAATAGAATAGAATAGAATAGAATAGAATAGAATAGAATAGAATAGAATAGAATGCTTGCTTGAGGAAGGGAAGACCCTCTGAAAACATAGGATGTGCTGTAGCTTGGTTGAAAAGATGAGTACAATTGTCTATCACAAAATAGGTCCTCAGCTGAATTGGTTTTCATTCTTCCTCTTGACTCAGGCCAGTAAGTATTTTAAGAAGAAAATAGCTGCTTAGTGTCAGCTTAGCAGCTCTTGACATTTCCATTATCCCATTGGGTTTTAGCTTATTTATTGCTTTAGCTCTCTTAAAACACGTGGGACAGAAGCTTGGCATAAACACCGATGGTTCTAATGGATATCTGTCTCTCCATGCTCTTATCCTGGGGTCACTGCCATCGTGGTTTAGTTATTTGAGTGTCTGGATTATTGTTTAAATATTATTGCATGGCTCCATAAATATAGGTGGCTTTGTCCAAGAAGACTTCTGTGGTGCTATTCATATTTTAAAAAAACAATAATCTTATGATTCTGCAATTCATTTTAGTGACTGAAGGCTCCCAGAGCTTTTTTGATAGCTTGCAAATCTGTGGGTACAGCTTCAGTAGCTGAGGTCCATTAGCCCCTTACCACCTCTGGAGACAAGGACATCCCTGGATGAAGGCTTTATGCAGTGCAATGAGGGGTGCCCTCAGACAGCAATAGATGTTAGGCTGCTCTGTCAGGAAGGCCACATTTTCTCTAGAGCACCAGGAACAGGAGATATTCCCAGTAAGAAGAGGGGTAGGATGCACACTGGGGGCAGCTGATCCTCTCATCTAAGAGCTGACTCACCTTCTGGAGAAGTTGATTACTTTCTTATAATTATTTCCTAATTTAAGACTGAAGTCAGTTGAGGTGAATCGTTGCAACAATTGCAGCTCTTGGCTTGACTGCTGCAGATACGGCCAACTACTCCAGAGCTTGAGGGCCAGACTCGGGAGGGCTTCACAGCAAAGGTCCTGAGGTGGCGGAGTTAGGGCAGCATAACACAGCTCTCCAGGAGGAAGAGGACCTGTCTTCCAGGCATGTGGCTTTTTTGCTTCTCCTCCTTTGGGCTTTTCTTGCCAGATGAAATTTGATTAAATTCACAATCTAATTACTCTGTCCCAGCAAATAACCAGAAACCAGGGGTGAGAGCCGGGGTCTACCTCCCATTTGGAAGACCTTTCATCTCAGGGGAACCCATTGCCCTTCTTCCCCTTGCAGCTCAGCAAGCTCCAGCTCGGGGCTCAGAGCCAGCGTGGCAGGGGAATGCAGCCTGCTGGGCTCAGGCTTGCACAGACTGGCTGCCTGCACAGCTTCAGGTGTCTTAAGCCGATCAGCAGCAGTAAGCTCATCTTAGCTGTTGGTATAAATTACCACATTTCCCCCTTCCCTCTGTGTAGACTTAATGAACAGCTCTAATGCTTTCAACAGAATTTGTTTTGCACACAAATTGCCTAGTTCTTTGCCATCCCCCAGCCTCTTTCTTTTTAATAAATGCCATTATTACAATACACAGGGAATAAAAACGTTTTTAGTTTAACACTGTGGGTGGGAATACAGGCCCTCTTCTATGCACACAAGGCTGTGAAGGAGAGTGGTTTTTTCATGCCATGCTGAGAGGTGGTCACTAGCAGGTCTGGATGCATTGAGGTCTCCCATGACAGACTTTAAAATGCTTGCAATGGGGTGGGCTTTAACTGAGCTCTCTCAAAATCAGATCAGCTATAGGCTTCTAGAATAATTCAGATCGGAAGGGACCTCAGGAGGTGACTGGTCCAAACTCCTGCTCAGAGTGGGGTCAACTAATGTTGCTTAGGGCTTTATCTGGTTTAGTCTTGAAAAAAGTCTGTCAAGGTGGAGACTGCATGAATAAATGAATGAATAAATATAGATAGCTTGATTTCTTACTGACAATAGAGCAGTGTAATATTGACCAGAAATAGTCAATAATTCATAAATCAGGGGGTTTGCATTAGATTGTACCAACTATGCTGTGAACTAGATTTTGACTTGATCCAGCAATTCCTGGATTTCTGATCATGTGCTTTATATGCCATTATAATGAGATTTTGAACACCACTCCACAAGTGAAACTCAGGCTGCTAGTCTCAAGATGTTTGTTTATACTTTGTCTCTAAGACAAGAGATGTGAGTCAAAAAAAGAGGAAGCAATGCTGAAAGCAGCAAAGGTGTGTAAAAACTTTAGGGTTTGTCTTAGTGTAAAAAGATTTTTTTTTTTAAAATGTGACCTATCTATCAGGGAAGCCTTAGGCTTGTAATTGATTCCTGCCTGTCAGGCTCACACCACTCAAAAGTTTGAAGTGAGCCTGGGAGATGATTTCTTCATGTGGAGATTGATTTTCTATAGCAAGTATATAGGAAATAGTTGCCTTTTTTTTCTACCTTCTTGCACATGATATGAAAACTTTCATGGGATCAAAGAGTCCTCATCAGATAAAGGCTTTTCATCACTCTCTGTGCTTTGCAAAAGTCAATGTTCAGGAAAACTTCAGATGTTTCTTGTGACTCCTGAAGCATTTTAGCTGTGAGGCCTGTTGTTATGTCTCATTTTTGCTAGCTTGCCAGCTGGCTCCAGGAACACACAGTATTAGGGAACTCAGCAAAACCTGTCCCATTACTTTTTCCCTTGTGTTAGATGATATGAGAGCCCTGTAGAAAGGTCTGTGTCTGCCCAGTACCGGCCATATGCTGTCTCCATTCTTCCTTCTTTGGGTATGCCCACTTCCTCTCAGAAAGAATATTTGACCTGAGATAGTAAGAGGTAAAAAACAGAAATTAAACAAGTAGGACACCAGCTCAGGAAACTGATGATGCATGGGTATAACAATGATACATATAATGATGAATGACGTCATGAAGGAAAGCAGGGAATGGCCATTTGTTATTTCTAACAGTACAAGAACTATTGAAAATATCACAGAATAATTTAGAAAAGATCTTAAAGATCATGGAATCCAGATCATCACCACCAGGCAGACAGCTTGCAAGTAAGAAAGGATGCCTTATCGTTACATAGATCATAATTAAACCGTGGAACTCAACACTCTAGATCTGCCAGGTTCGTGGAAGAAAGATCTGCAAAGATTTATTAGACATAAGCTCTGTTTCTAGTCATCTTCCAACCATCTTCCATCTACTAGACATCTAAATGTATGTAAATATTTGTCTTTGGCTTGTGTCCACAATAAGGAAAAGGAAAATTTGGACAGCCAGGCTATAAAGAGTGTCTTAAAGGACTTGGAAATAATCAAAACTGGTGCATCTGTTGAAATGAGAGCATTGCTACCATGAGGGAGGAGACTATGACTTTGATATATTTTTGTCTGAAAGTAGTTTCATTATCCTTTCAGGCACCAAAAAATTACTGTTTTCCCTTGTGAAGGAGATGATCTCCTGTGGGAAGTGCAGCGATTCCACATTTTGCTCCTTTGGCTGGGGACCTCATAATGGTCTAGGAGGACGGCAATTATTCCCATCAGCCTGCAGATCAAGGCACTCAACAGATCAAGTGAAAACAAACAAAAGGAAGTTGTAATCAAAAGCCCTTGCTAATGATTTGTGTGGAATCTGCTACACGTATTAATATTCTCTACTTCCCCCCTTCTAGGCATGACTCAGTAGGAGCCTTTCTGTGACATTCCCCTGACTATGTCTTTTACAAAGGAAAGAGAATCTGAAATGAAGAAAAAGATTATTTTTTAATCTGGGACTGTGCTTGCAGTGTGCTGGTGCAGAGATCTGATGCTTAAAGGCTACATCTTGCTCTAACACACGCAGAAGGGGTTTACAGTTTGACAGAGCTGATCTCTGCACCTTAAGCTTTTGATTTGCACATTTATAAAACTGCCTCTTAGATTCTTTTAATTAGTGGCAGGCTGCTCTTGGAAGAGAGAAAAAATAATGGTTACGCATGGGAGCTGGTAGGACTCTTCCTAAGTCCTTGAGCCAGATGCTGCTCTGAGAGTTCAAAGGGAGCAGCAAATGCTCGCCACTTCTGACAATCAGGCCACTTTTATTGAAGTACCCTTCAGGCAGAAAAATGTGACATTTGTGGATTTACCCTGCCTCTGTTTGCTTTTGCATCTGTTCAACGAGATCTGTGGGCAGTGCTTTCCTACCCCTCAGTGGTACTCTGAGGTTTTGTTAGCTGATGGAGAGACTGGAAGCTTAGAGAGGGGAGGGTGATCACAAAGTGACCTATTTTGTTAACAGCAAGGAAAAAGGACTCGGTGGCTAAAGAATCTGTAGATATAATTTTGGCATCCCTGCCTTGGCAGGCTGTTGAGCTGATCATGACTCTTGTCATTAAGATGATTTAACATCCAATACCAGCTGAGTTAAAAGGAAATTAATTTTACATTCAAACCATACAAAAGCATTGGAAGTTAACTCCAGAGAGGGATCGTGAGAAAGAAAAACTTGCATGCCCTGGTCTCCAGAGGAGAGTGAGACAACTATAGTGTTTTGTTCAGCCATCTGGAAGGAATCAATTTGTGGTACCTTCTAATTCATCAGTAAAATATTGTGCATAACTGACATAGAGTATATGAGGAGCCTGATGAATGTAAAACCAAAGGACTGGAGAAGGACTGGCTAGTGGAGATCTCTGTCACCAGATGAGTAGCCCATTCCCCAGACAGCCCAACTCCCATTTATTTGTTATTGTGGGGGAAATAAAGAAAAATGCTGACAAAGGACTAAGAATTCACTAACTCACCATCTCCAGGCATCAGGCATTAAATCTGAACAGTAGTTCTTTCATGCAAGCTCCTCACGTACAGGGTGAACCAATTGCCTCTGCTGAGCAAACAGGGACCACATGGTAACCTGGCTGGAAAACTGGCTGACTCAGGGGAACAGGATGCGTCCTTGGAACATCTCAATAATATTTACAAAACCAAATCCATGCTCATTACCTACAGTGGCAGGACCTGGCCACCAAGGTAGATCAGCTCTTCTCCTTTTGTTGGTACCTCCACAGCACTGATGAACACAAGGGACCAAGGTGCCCACAGTTCTGTGGGTGCTTTTCCTTCTTCCCTATAGGTGAGATTTGGGCTGCTGGGCACCTGGCAGGGCTTTGGACCCACTGAGCAACTGGCAGCCCCCTTAGGCTGTCCCAAAAAGGCAGCTGGAAGAAGTTTGATTTCAGAGCAGCTTTTTTTCTTGACATTGACTACTGCAGACTGGCAGCCACTGGCATGATTTCTTTCCAGCAAGATTTTAGGCATCTTGACAGTTCCATAAACTGTGTAGAAAAGCTACAGAAAGTTGTCAAGATCCATGTACTTCTTGTAGCACAAGTCTCTTTCATGTAACTCAAGAAACAATTCTTCCTGGTCCCAAAGGAAAGTCCTTAGAATGGGAAAAAGAAGCTGTAATTGCTGGGCCAACTGAGCCCACCCCCAAGCTGATTTCAGACTTGAAAACAACAGTGGAGTCTGCTGCTCTTTCATGTAGGCTTGCAGGCTACAACCCCTGCCCACACAGACCTCAAACAGCTGTAAGGTGTGATTATGAAGATAAGGAATTGGCTGGATGGTCGCATCCAGCAGCTGGTGCTCAACGGCTTGAAGTCCAGATGGAGAACAGTGACAATGGTATCCCTCAGGGGTCTGCACTGGGACCTGTATTCTTTAATATTTTTATCAATGACATACACAGTGAGACTGAGTGCACCATCAGCAAGTGTGCAGATGACAACATGCTGTGTGGTGGTGTTGATACACCACAAGGACAGGATGGCATCCTGGACAAGCTGTTGAGGCAAGCACGGATGAGCCTCATGAGGTTCAACAAGAGCAAGTACAGGGTTCTGCACATGGGCCAGAACAATCCTTACTATCAATACAGACTGGGGGAGGAGGTGATAGAAAGCAGCCCTGAGGAAAAGGACTTGGGGGTGCTGATGGATGAGAAGCTGGACGTGAGCACATAGTGAGCTTGAAGCCCAGAAGGCAAATCACATCCTGGGCTGCATCAAAATATGCACTGCCAGCAGATCCAGAGAGGTGATTCTGCCACTTAGCTCTGGTGAGACCTCATCTGGAATGCTGTGTACAGGTCTGGAGCTCTCAATATAGGAAGGACATGGACCTGATGGAGAGGGTCCAGGGGAGGGGCACAAAAATGGTCAGGGGACTGAAGCACCTCTGCTATGACAGGCTGAGGGAGTTGGGGCTGTTCAGCCTGGAGAAGGGGAGGCTCTGGGTAGACCTAATAGCAGCCTTCCAACACCTGAAGGGGACTACAGGAAGGATGGGAAGAGACTGTTTACAAAAGCCTGTGGGGACAGGATGAGGGGCAATGGCTTCAAACTAGAGAGGGGCAAATTTAGATTGGATATTAGGAAGAAGTTCTTCACTATGAGGGTTGTGGAACACAGGAACAGGTTGTTCAGGGAGGTGGTTGAGGCACCTTCCCTGGAGATATTCAAGGTAAAACTTGATGAGGCCCTGGGCAGTCTGATCTAGTTGGGGATGTCCCTGCTGATTGCAGGGAGGTTGTACTGGATGACCTTTGGAGGTCCCTCTGGCCTGGACCATTCTATGATTCTATATGGATGCTGTGTATGTGCCTCTGGGCAGAATTCCCCCTTGATGCCACAGTGTGCTGTGACACAAGCCTCAGTACACAGCAGGGGATAATTTACCGACAGTTACCACATTAGAACCAGCTGAGGCAGTAAATGCTTTATCTAAAGAGATAAAATGGTTTTCAACCAAGTCTCCCAGGACATGGTTTAGAGCAGGGATTTTTTGTTGTTTAGGCTCTTCTTAGTTGGAAGTTAAAGGATAGGGAATGTCCTTGTTTCCCAAACCACCTTGGGACCTCCCCTGGGGGAGACTCTGGGCTGTTTTAATGAAAACACCAGTTGTCATGGTCATCCAGGAGCTCCCACAATTACAATGCAAGGTTCTTGGCCTCAGGCCTCTCTACCCCCATCTCTTATTTCCTATGTAGGAGCCCTGAGAAGAACATCACTGAGGTGGTAGAGCAGATTTGGCTGAGAAGTCACCTTGCGGTGGAGCAATGCTGGAAGAGCCACATCTGCTGGACTCCTCTTCTTTCTAGAAAATCAGTGGCACAGAGGGGTCAGCATACTCTGGAGAATTGATTTAATTTTTTTTTTTCAATTATTAAGTGTCTGTGAAACTTTTAATAACCACACAAGTGCTGCTGGGTGATTGGTAGGCTTTGTACATATGGGGAAACCTGAAATAAAATTGTTCTGCATGCAAACAGAAGGGAGAAATATCTTTAGTCAATTGCATTTGAGAAAAAGATTTGATTTTATTTTTTAATAGTCATCTTGCTAAAGAAGTTGGGAATGATCCCCACAAATCTCCCATGGAATCTTCTCCATGTTCTGTTGAGTTTGGTTCCTGTTTGCAACAGGGACGGCTTTTTCAGAATCACCTTGTGTGTATAAAATATGCAGCCTAAGAAACTCACCCAGTACTTCATAAATCTCTACATGGTATAGGAGAGCCCAAGGAGCTGGGAAGCACAGCCAGAGCAGTCATTTCATGTGCAGCTCCCTCCTGCAGAATCCTGCTGGTGTGAGCAAGCCTCTTCCCTGACCAGCTCCGTTGTTTCCAATGCTACTTCTATCCTTCAAAAGCTTTAATTACAGAGCTTCTGGGTTGCAAGGCTAGATGCCCAAATAACCATGATTTTTCTTTTCTTTTAACCTTCTGTTTCTTTCAATCCCAAAGGATGAGCTGGCATCAGAAGAATTTAAATGAAGAGAGGCAGCAGCAGGAAGCAGAAGTTACTGAAGCTAATCCAGCATATCACTGTCACGGCTACTCACGGGCCTATGAGAACAGAAAAAGGGAGCAGCATCAAGCCAGGAGGAAGCTCTGTTTAGCATCAGTAATTTGCATCTTCTTCATGATTGCTGAGATTATAGGGGAGTATGTTTGCCCAAAAAGAGCTCAGTTTGATGCCCAGCACATCTGTACTCATGCACTTTTGTACACACTCTGACTACAGGCACCCATGATGCACAGAGGTGAACTCACCTGAATAGTCTAACTCTCCTTTCTCCCTAATCCTTAAAAGAATTGTGGAGATTTTGGAGGTAAAAATTAATCAAACTACTTTTATATGTTCATTTAAGGATTGCATCTGTGTAGGAATAGAAAGATCAGTGAATGAATGGTCTGAACTGTTCTCCTAGGTCCTATTTGGCTAAAAGTGGTTAGCATCTCTTAGCATCGTGTCACAAAAGGTTTCTAATAAATTGGACTACATTTTTTTATGTAAACAATTAAAAGACTATATATTTATTGAGGCAAATGAGACCTCCACATTGATGAAGGCTGCAAGCAGCATTCTTTACAAAACCCAGGGAAATCCAGGGCTAGATTCACCATCTGCTTTGCTTCAATTAAGTCAATGTATTTATACTAGGGCACATTTATCTTTTTAAATTGGCCTGCTGGTGTGTTTCTGGATCAACGGAAGATTATTCCCTTGTCTAATTAGCTTTCACTTCTGGACCCATCCTACAAGATCTAATATAAGTATTTGGCTTGCTCATAGAGCATTAGCTTTCATTTTGTCCTACTGATCTGCTCTCTGCATGGCTTCTGTGATATTTATACCCACCTGATAGTTTCTGGCTCTTTCATTTCCCCTTCTCCACAGTGAGGTGAGGTAAGGTAAGGCATCAGGAATCCCACAGACTTTTGTCACATGTAGCCAAGGGGATGGAACAAAAATCAGCCAGGAACACCTCTGAAACACATTTCCTCTGTTTCAGCATCTCTGGAGTCCCATGAAAGTGAAATAGAAAGGCTGTGTATTCCCTACAGGTAAGAAGTAGAAGCCCTGAATGAGTTGTTGCATTTCTGCCTTCCCCACCATGTGCCAAACCCAGCAGGGACTTGTCCAACTCTTCCCTCCCATGAAGTCCACCTGCACGAAGTCCTGTTTGTAGGGGACAGGCATTCTCCCCATGAAAACCAGTGCATACCACTAATCTCCACACAGTAATCCCAGTGCCAGAAGTAATGCACTATTAACAAAGCAGTATAATCAGTAGGCTTCAGTTTGGTGAATGCAGCAGTGTTAGAGGATAATTGGAAGGACAGATGATATGTTAACTAAATGTTTCATTTTGCTTAATGAATCATACAGCTTTTTTGCAGTGACAGCTTAAGTAACAAGCTTGAAGGCCATTTTGCTTCAGACCATTACACTTTGACAAACCAGTTATTAACTGCAGTTGCAGGCAGCAGTCTATGGAGATTTTTGTAATTATGAACCACACATTTAATTTTTTCTTTAATCATTAGGCTAGACTGCCTGTGCCTGATGATTGACCATTGAGTGACTGACAGTTGCTACTGCTTTGTCATATACAAAGCTGTAAACAGCCATTGTGGGTAATGGTAAGTCATAAAGACCACTTGTTGGGAGTATTGATACATAGCAATAAGAGCCTACAACTATCACACAGGCTTTAGTATTGAAAACAAAGAATATGTTCCCCTTCCTTCTTCTCTTAAGGGCAAACAGCTTCTCTGGGCACTATTATGTTAAACAGAAGAAATAAAGCCTTGCCACTCTTGAAGAGGTTGGAAAGTTGTGCTGCTTTGAATCTCTGCATCTTTCCCATGATATTTTTGCTCAAACCATCTGTGCCAGCCCTTACTGCTCTCCCAAAAGGGGCACTGTCGGCTGAGCC
Source organism: Melanerpes formicivorus (assembly GCF_026170545.1). Taxonomy (NCBI): domain Eukaryota; kingdom Metazoa; phylum Chordata; class Aves; order Piciformes; family Picidae; genus Melanerpes; species Melanerpes formicivorus. The sequence continues at coordinate 2,577,011 of NW_027142423.1, read as the reverse complement.
TGATGCACAAACTCTCTCAGAAAGACAATTATCTTCTGTTCTTCTGATGCAGATCCATCCCAATCTCCATAGATTTGGAGATATCAGTCAAACTGATGATACCCTGTGCATGGCCCTGATATAAAAGGATTCCAAGGATTCTCAGTCTCTGAGGACTAAGTGTGGATTTCAAAGTAATTTATTTCCTTTTGGGCACTAGAAGGAGAGAGAAACCCAGCATGCATCCTCATGTTAAAAAGGAATATAAAGGTTTGACCAGGTTGCTAAGATAAGCAAACAGAGATGTCAGAAACTCACCTGAAGGCATTAGATACACCAGGAATACATAAAAAAAAAAAAATATAATTGCCAATATATTTCAAAGACAGCAGGCTAGAAGGTATGAGCTTTTGTAATGCTATCCCAGAGAACATGGAAATACAGCATCGAAAATGCGACAGGGTTTTGCAGGCAGCTTGTGCTCTACCTATTTGTTTGCTGAAAGATGACTGATGCCTTGGTTGTTAACATCTGTGCACTTTCAGACAAGCCTGCTTCCCTCTGCTATGCAAAATTGCCTCCCACTTGAGAAACAGTGACCTTGCCAGCAGTGGAAGTCTTAAGAGCTCTGCCATGACCAGGAAATATATGTGCATTTACACCTGTGCATATTCTGGGAAGTCCCTATTCTGTGGGATTTTTCATTTCACTGCCAAAATTGAGGGGCCTCCAAATCCTGCAGTCATGCTTGCTCCCTTTTTGAGAAGCATCTTTCAAACAGCTGTCAATAGGGTGTGTAGGGAGGCAAAAGAGAAAAACAAGGCATGCCCTATAAATGCAATACACATTCTCCTGCAGGGACAAACCATACAGTACTAGGTATATTAATCTAGAATCTGTGTGTGGGAGGAAAATGTACAGACAGTCCATCCTGCTGACATGAAGGCTTTCCATCTCTAAGGAAACAAGAGATAAGTCTACATGTCCCTTTGGCAGTGGTGTCTTGCAAAGGTTTGAATGAATCATTTTATGATGCTTTCCAGGATTCATTGGTTCTCCTATGGGTTGTGATCAGGAGAAACAGGTGAAGTGAAATTAATGAAATGCCTGAAGAATTATGGAAAGATATTGCCAAATGTAGAAACTAGACATTTTGGCTGTGTTATCTCATATTCTCATTTTTCTGCATTCCCACTCTGATGAAAAGATTCCCCTGCCATAACAAGTGGCCAGACAGCTTCCTGCCTGTGATCCCTGTCTTCTCCTGCAGCTACTGGCAGCTGGGGTAGCTTAGAGCAATCTTTTAGTTTCTTTGAATTTGCCTTTTGCTCTGAGACATAGTTAGAAGAATTTGACAATATAATTATGTTTGGCTTAGTGAGTAAAAGAAATCTGGCTTCAGATAACCTAAAATGGTTTGGGTTGGGTTTGTTTGTTTTTTCAGAATTCACGTGAAATCCAAACCCTCCAAAGCAAAATGACATTCAGCCACATTTTTCCAGCTCCAGAAGGAAAATTAAACCATGAATTACAGATGCAAAAGGATAGATTGGTCCTGAGTACAGAACATTTGTCTCTATGCCCCCATCAAAATGGTTGGTTGTTTATCACAGCTCTTATACTAGGACCTTTAGTTTTATTCCCATTGAGTGTTGCCTGTGACAAATAAACAGCTGGGCATCTAGCCATCCAAAACTCAGGAATAATATACATATGTTCCTGTAACAAATAAGAAAGGAATCCCATAACCTAATTCCCTGAGTTTTTGTATGCACGTAAAGATATCAGCAATCTGTGAAAAGTTAGCAGGAGAATACTGGAAATCCTTAACACTGTTTCTCTCAAAGAAATATGATATTAAAATAGTCAACATAAACCAGTCCAACAGTAATATAACCCCCCAGCAGTAAAGTATCACAACTCTATTGTCCTCAGGACTTTCTTTCTCTCAGACAAAGAAATTTAGCTCAGTTCTTTTAAATCTTAACTTTCACTGCATGAATGAGGTGCCAAATGAAGCTATCTTTGAAGAGCTTTGGATTGTGAATGTGATCACTGAAAACTGAGTGTTCCCTTCAATTCACAGCAAAACAGCTCTTGAGTTTGATCTGCTCAGCTCAAACTTCTGCCCAGAGCCATGATACGGATGGGTGTCTCACACAGGTGGGCAGATCGCCGGGAGCCTGGCGGTGATCACCGACGCGGCACACATACTCGTGGACCTGACAAGCTTCCTCGTCAGCCTCTTCTCCCTGTGGCTTGCCTCCAAACCTCCCACCAAACAGCTCACTTTTGGGTGGTACCGAGCAGGTAGCAAACACATATCACAGTATAAACACGTGGAAGGGGAAAGGGAAGTCATCATAGCCAGGGACTGGAAGACATGCTGGTGTATAACACAGGTCTGCGGATATTTAGAGATTGTGCACTGAGGCTCTCAAAGCCCCTAGAACACATAACAAACAAAGCAAGCCAGTGAGCTTCAAAGGAGTAAAGGGCATGGTCATGTGCTATCTACAGTCATGTCTGCCAGTTCATCTATTTAATATAGTTTTGGGGTGGTGCAGCTTTGTTTATTTTCTGATCTATATTTCCAGTTTAATATGTAGGTGAGTGTCTTAAAACAGTAGCTGAGGGCAGTCAGGTGAGTGGCAGAGTTACTGTGCACTGACTTACTGAGGTCTGGCAGCTGCAGCCCTCCATGACACTGGAAGCTTCTTTTTCACTACTTTTCTCATACTGATAAACAGGGTTTGTCATGCAAAGACTGGGTATGACAGGGTGCAGGTTTAGAAGCCATCCAAATGCCTCCTCTCCACTAACCAAGAATGAGGCATTAGAACCAGTCAAGACAGCTGTTCAGTGAAATCCTTTGGGTATGCAGCTACTTTCTGCAGCAGAGTTAGAAGCACAAAATGGAATGAGACTGATAGTATGGGACAGACCTATCTCCATGTAGGAAAGGTCTCCTCATCCTCAGTTTTCTTATTTCTAGTATGATTCAGAGACTCACAAACAATCCTATGCTATTGTTTTCTGCACTCTGTTAGTACTCATAGTTCTGAAGAAGCATAACTGAGAGCATCTTGAGTAAAGTATCTATTACTGCTGAACTGTTCTGTAACCTTAGCTAAACTTTTGCTAAGATACTGCATTGAAAATTAATGGCTATTTTCACCTGTGTAGGTAAAGATGACCTCTAACATATTCCATTGTGTATTATATGCACACATGCACATAGATACTTGGTGGTCACAAGCATTCTTGGGTCCTTTTAGGTGAGTGATAACATGGCCATTAACACTTCAGTTAGGCCAAGTTTGAAGAGTTCCAACCTGCAGCTTGGGGAAAATATAAACACCAGAATGCTTTGTGTTAGCTTCTCTCTACCTGCTTGTAAACAAAACCAGCTGGGGCATTGTAACGTATGATTTGTAAATTTTAGACAGAATGTTCCTTTTGATAAGCACCTGAAGTTTGGGCTCTTGCAAAAGGTGTGACCCTTAGAAAAATACACTCATCATCATAAGTTGAGTTTCTCCTGCTTTCTCGGACTGAGTGTGGAAGACTACGCAAGTTCTTTGCCCTTCCTGGCCTCCTACTGCCTTCCACTTTATTGTGAGCTTTCATTCTCTTTGGCATTGTCTCAGTTGTGCCACATTTACCCATTCGAGTCACACAGCAATTACTAGCCCCACATCCTATTAAAAACATGCTACACACATTCATACAAATATCCCTGGACCTCTCCTATGGCAGTGCAATAAAAGGTGGCCTTGGGAACTGGATTTATTTGAGCCCAACTCGGAGCCAATAGAGACAAAATTAAATTTTGTTGCCCCAGGGAAAAGATAGCTTCTTTTGTCCTCATCACAGCTGGTTGCACAAAAATAATTTTGTGGCATTGGAAGGATAAGTTCTAGAAGAGAGGAAGGAGAGATTTTTGCTGGCAGGACCTCGCTGGGGGCTGTCACTGCATTTCTGAAACGTGAAGTGACAAGAGCTGTGCAGAAACAAGAGAGGCTATTGGAGGAGCAATATGTCTGCAGTGGGTTTTGGTGAGCTGTGCCGCTCTCCTTCCCTCCAACTTCTGCTCCCATGACCAGATAATCTTGTTGGGGAAGAAGGGTGGGTTCCTAGGGTCTTCACCCCATACTGGCAGGGCCGGACAACTACATAAGATGTAAAAGAATTGTTCTTTTATTCTTCCTTCCCATTAAAGCTCCTTTTGCTCCTCCTGAAACTCCCCAAATTATATTTTTTTACCTCTCTAATTTCTGCAAATAATTCATGAACTCAACACTAGGAAGGGGATAAAAGTAGGAACAGATAGAACATGGTTAGGCCACCACATCCACCACACAGGGCTGCTATTTGCTACGACCAGAAAAGGTTTTGGCCCATTTTCTGTGAGCAGCAAGGCTGCCAGCGCACAAGAATTAACTGTCCTGGTTACAAAGCTTACACATCTGAAACCACTAGCAGTGGCCTCTTAAAATGTGTAACATTTCTGTTATTTTTCTTGCTAAAATCAGATTGCTTTCATTCCTAGAAATTCTGGGAGCTTTGCTGTCTATGATGATCATTTGGATGGTGACTGGTGTGTTGGCATATTTGGCTAGTATGAGGCTACTACACCCCAGTTATGATATTGATGCCACAGTGATGCTCATTACCTCTGCTTGTGCCGTGCTGGCCAACATCCTGTAAGTGACTTTGTTTTCCTCTCTATAGAACTTTTGAACCTTTGAACCTGCTGCTGTATTTCAGTTAAAAACATTAGAGAAACTTGCCTGAAAAATATTAAGTGTTTATAATTTTCATGAGGATATGGAAAGGGGCAGGAGAAGAGAGACATCCTGCTTCTCATTCAAGGTTGAAGTTACTCTCATGCTTTCTGTTAGCTTCCACATCAGGAAGGAAAATTATGAATGCACAAACTTCAGGAAAAAATTAACCTCCATCTCACCGTTTATTAGATGTCAGAATCTTCAAGAACTCCATAGGAATTGAGGATTAATTACCCCTTTCACAGACTCTTATATTTCTATGCAAAGCACTGATTTGCCTAGGAATTATCTGTTCAGTCACTGTGGATTTTCCCTTAATATGTCTGATTTTATTACTCAGCACTCAGAAGCGAGAGTAGTGATGATGTATGTGACATCACTGCTTTCAGAGATGCAGTGATCCCACTGATAATTGTAGCTTGACATCTCTTGCAGACTGAGCCTGATTCTGCACCAGACCAGCCATGGGCACAGCCATGGGGCACAGGCCAGGGAACATATGTTGTCCCCCCTGGAAATGCCAGCTCTGAGCAATGCCAGTTTGAGGGCAGCCTTCGTGCATGCCATTGGAGATCTGTTCCAGAGTATGAGTGTGCTAATTAGCGCACTTATCATCTTCTTTAAGGTTAGTTTTGTTAGTTCACTTGCCTTCCTCACAATTAAGCATAACAGTTGTGTTCATAGCATTGTGACACTAGCTGCTATGTAAACATTTTCTCCATCTTAATGATATAGATAGTAATTTAGACACATTAATTCTTGGGAATTGAAATGATCTGTTGAGAGAGGAACACTTTGTTGTGGTTTGAGCCTTAAGTGGAGTTTAAGAGTTCAGATGGTAGCAAGCTGAGAATTCCTCTTCTGCCCACTTCCCCTTTTCCCTGATAAGGAAAAAGGAGAGAAAGGGGGGAAAAAAAGGGCTAGGGGAAAAGAGAAGGAGGTAAATCTATCAAAAAATAATCTGGAATTGGTTTGGAAGTAGGAAAAGTACATTTTTAAATATATATATATTTTTTTTTTATATAATTTATATATATAACATATATTTATATTTAAATATTTATATATTTATATATATTTACTGATTTACATATATATATATATATATATATCAGTATCAGGGAGGGTTTACAAGGGTAAGGAATAAGGATAAGTAAGAAAATATATAAAACCAAGCCTGCATGGCCTTTTATTTCCCTGGATGTACATGGATTTTCAGTCCATTAGAAAATCATGAATGCAGTAAGGAGAGGCCAGCCCTAACCCCGTGGAAGAGTCAGGAGGCTGGCTGCAGCTGTTGGTCCTCTCAAGCAATACAGGCAGAGGAAGGAGGGTAAATGGCAGCACTGTCCTCCTTTTCATAGGCTTGCCGGACAGGAAGGGGCAGTGGAATAGACCACCTTTGACCCAGGGGACCCCTTCTCATGGGAGGGGGAAACCAAGTCCCTCTCTGTTCTCCTGGATCAGGTTTCTTTTGCCCCCTGGGGGAAACAGGGCTCTCACAGCCCTACCCCCAGGATGGGTGTAACCCAGCACACACTGGCTCCTTGGTGTTTCAACTGCAAGAAGGATACCTTGGTGTCTTTCTTCTTACGTAGTAACTTCATTCCCTGTGCTGTGGCACTCTAACCGGCAAAGGGGGTCAGCACTCGTTCTGTGCTAGGTGAATGGAATATATTATTCCTAGAGATTACCTAGTTAAGAATGGAAACGACCAACAGGAATGAAATTAACACAGCAATCTGTTCACGTCTTTCTAGCCGGAGTACAAAGTAGCTGACCCAATCTGCACCTTTGTGTTTTCCATCTTCGTTTTGGCAACGACCGTCACCATTTTAAGGGATATTTTGATTGTGTTAATGGAAGGTAGGACCCAGTTTGAGATTAAATGCTGTTGTATTTTGATTTTTCTCTCTCTTTCCCCTTGAGGATGGTCAGAGGGCTGGAGCACCTCTCCTATGAGGACACACTGAGGGAGTTGGGGCTGTTCAGTCTGGAGAAGAGAAGGCTCCCAGGAGAACTAATTGTGGCCTTCCAATATCTGAAGGGGGCTACAAGAAAGCTGCAGAGGTACTTTTTAGGGTGTCAGGGTGTGATAGGACTAGGGGGAATGGAACAAAACTAGAAATGGATAGATTCAGATTGGATGTTAGGAAGAAGTTCTTCCCCATGAGGGTGGTGAGACACTGGCACAGGTTGCTCAGGGAAGTGGTAGATGCCTGATCCCTGGAGATTTTTATGGCCAGGCAGGATGTGGCTCTGGGCAACCTGATCTAGTGTGAGGTGTCCCTGCCAATGGCAGGAGGATTGGAACTAGATGATCTTTGAAGTCCCTTCCAACCCTAACAATTCTATGATTCTGTGATTCAGCATCATTTATAAGAAATCCCATCTAGAAAACAAGTCACTGATCTGCTCATTAACTGGTCCTGAAATCTAACCTCATCTAAGATTCCTGAGTCAAACCATTTCAGTCCTTATGTTTATCTTTCCTCTCTGCTAAACAGAGGCTTCTTTCATGTAAGAGTATTGATGACAGAATCCTTTAGAGATGCTCAAGTGATGACCATAAATTCTGTGTTCACAAAAGGTGTGGGTGCAGAACCAGGACATGATCTATCTAAACAGCTCACTTCTCTATGGAAACTGGACACTCAGATTATCTTCCAAGACGTGTGTGAGTCTCATTTTTCCATGGAGAAGCATAAATGAAAGGACAAGATTAAATTTCACAGTGACCTCTGAAAGATGGGGTTGTTTAGCCTGAAGAAGAGGAGGCTCAGGGGAGACCTTATTGCTCTCTACAACTACCTGAAAGGAGGTTGCAGACAGATGGGGTTGGTCTCTTCTCCCAGGCAACCAGCAACAGAACAAGAGGACAAAGTCTCGAGCTGCACCAGGGAAGGTTTAGACTGGAGGTGAGGAGAAAGTTCTTCACAGAGAGAGCTGTTAGCCTTTGAAATGTACTGCCCAGGGAGGTGGTGGAGTCACCATCACTGGAGGTGTTCAAGAGGGGATTGGACGTGGCACTTAGGGCCATGGTTTAGTTGTCATGAGATGTTAGGTATTAGGTAATAGGTTGGACTTGATCTCTGAGGTCTTTTCCAATGTGGTTGATACATCTAACTGAATAAAAGTTCATGATGCCTTTTTCTCTAATGACCACCATTTTTGCCTCTTAAAAAAATTTCTCTTCCACCCATTTATCCTTTTAAGGAACATCAAAAGGACTTGGTTACGATGCAGTGAAAGCAAGAATTTTGGCAGTTGAGAAAGTGGAGTCTGTTCACAACCTTCATCTTTGGTCTCTGACAATGAATCAGACTATTCTATCTGCTCATGTTGCCACAGGTCAGTAAATTTCTGTAAACAGGGAGTAAGTATTCAACTGCTGCCCAGTAAAGGGCAGTTTCTTTTGACTGAGATACAACTGGCCAGCAGGAGCAGGGAGGTCATAGTGCCCCTGTACTCTGCTTTGGTTAGACCGCACCTTGAGTACTGTGTCCAGTTCTGGGCCCCTCAGTTTAGGAAGGACATCAAAACACTTGAACGTGTCCAGAGAAGGGCAACAAGGCTGGTGAGAGGCCTTGAACACAAGCCCTATGAGGAGAGGCTGAGGGAGCTGGGATTGTTTAGCCTGGAGAAGAGGAGGCTCAGGGGTGACCTCATTGCCCTCTACAACTACCTGAAAGGTGTTTGTAGCCAGGAAGGAGTTGGCCTCTTCTCCCAGGCAACCAGTACCAGAACAAGGGGACACAGTCTCAAGCTGCGCCAGGGGAGGTTTAGACTCGAGGTGAGGAGGAAGTTCTTCACCGAGCGAGTCATTCGGCATTGGAACGGGTTGCCCAGGGAGGTGGTTGAGTCATCGACCCTGGAGGCATTCAAGAGGAGATTGGATGTGGCACTTGGTGCCATGGTCTAGTCATGAGGTCTGTGTTGATAGGTTGGACTCGATGATCCTCGAGGTCCTTTCCAACCTAAGTGATACTGTGATACTGTGATACTGTGAAATGTCATCATTTGGTTGAAAAAAAATAGCAACAACCACAGCTCCCAAAATCCTCCTCCCAGAAACCTTACCAAAACAACAGCAGAAATGCAAGACTTGAAAACTGCAGAGGAGCAAAGAAGTAAACTACAAGATATTTGAAATAAATTGGAAAAACTAGACCCAGGATGGTTTCTTTCCTTACAATATCAAATGCTGGATGATAGGTTGGACACGATGATCTTGAAGGTCTCTTCCAACCTGGTCTATTCTATTCTATTCTATTCTATTCTATTCTATTCTATTCTATTCTATTCTATTCTATTCTATTCTAAATGTATTTTGAAGTGGATTTATCAAACTTGAAAACTGTTGATCCCTTTAAAAAACCCCAAAACACTTAGAGGTCAAATCTGCATTCCTTATGTGTCTGTAGCTGTACAATAATCTTTAAAACATGGCTTGGAGCATAGAGGTACCTCCAGGGGAACAGCTGATCTTTAAAAATTCTTATTTTTTTGTTTTTTAATGTAGTCTTTATCCCTGCTGACAAATTGCCCACTACTCAGATTGATTTTCTTGTTTGTCTGTTTCTTTGTACATGTTAATGTTTATTTAAAGGAAATATTCCACCTAGGTTCGGCTAAGAACCGGTTCAGAGGCAAAGTCCCACATGGAGTCCCCCTTCCCAGAACAGCGGGGTCTGTCAGCCACCTGAATCACTTGGCACAGTTTCTGCTCCCTGACTGGATGAACTAATCTTTATTAAGTATTCCTGCTTTCCTCCACTCTTCTGCCAAAGTGAATTTCTGTGGTGATTACTCTTAGCTCTGCTCTTGCCAAAATTGCATATTCTGTCCACATTTGAATGAACATGCTTTTGCTGACATGCAGGTTCCTGAAAGGAGGATAAAAAGGACAAGAAACACTTCTCAGAACAAACTTCTGCTAGAAGTTTGCAAACAGGTTTCTGTCAGTGAACACTTACTCTGCTTTAAAGTGCTGTATTATATTACTTGCATTGTGATTTTCTCTCTGTTTGCTATCAATAGCAGACACAGCGGACAGCCAGAAGATTTTGAGAGATATTACCCAAGCCCTCTTTGAGCACTACAGCTTCCACTCCATCACCATTCAGATTGAATGGAGAGAGGATCAGAAGCAAGACTGTGTCTTCTGCCAAGAGCCCAGCAATTAAAGGGAGGAGTACCCTGTGCAGACCAGCGATCACCCTCTTATAAGTCAATGGAGAATACATGTGCTGATTATATTTAATTGATTAAAGCCAAATGCTAATTAACTGAACTAAAAAGCCCTATATTGTGAGCAGTGCGTGGGCCTTTATTTGTTGGCAACATCTACCAGAAGAGAACATTTATTAGGTCCATCCATCAACTAGGTCCATCAGCAGCTACTTGCAATTGCAAGAGGAAGTATCTAAATTATTCTTAACTAGAGCAGTATATGGCCACTAAAACAACATTTAAGAGTGCCTGTTTGTAACCACAGGTAACAAAGAACTAATCAACTTCCATAAGTTTGGTGTTAGCAAAGCACAACACTTACTCAGGATGAAAGAATATTTAAATTAACACAAAGATCTGGGAAATAAATGCTGGTACCTGCTCTCCCTGCCCTTTGGTAGAGACTCCTCCTGCTGCATGTTAAGGGAAGTGTCAGATGTGCAACATAGTCTGCAGTGTGGATCACAAGGGGATTCACTGCATTCACATTAGGCAAATAGCTCTTTGTTTTCTGTTTGGCCCTATCTATCTTTCAGCTAGCTCACAGCCAAATTCTTTTCTGCCTGGCACAGGCAGTATTCCCTACTGCTAAGACAACTCATAACTGCATCATGATAAGCTGTGATGGAGCATTAGTTTTGGGTGTCCATGTCAAAAGGTACTGCTGGGTTGTGACCAGATGCTCCTAGAAAAGGGGAGGAAATGATTAAGACAAAACAAAACTGTAGACCATTGTGAACCTGACATCATATCTAGTGTCCTTTGTAGTGGTGTGTTACCCAGTAATGCTACATCCCTGAAGTTGTATCAGGTATTTAAAACTAATTTGTCATATCACAAAGCCATTCCCTGTACAGAGAAAGGATGTGCCTCTCCTTCAGGCAGCTAATTCCCAGATTCCTTAACAGGATGTATTAAATCTTCCTCTTCGGCATACCTTGTAATGGTTGCTGCAGAGGTAGGGAAAAAAGAGAGTCAAGTCTTGCTGCAGTGCCTCTATTTTTGTCCACTCAACTGAATGAAGCTCTTACCTGTTGGCAGAACCAAGAGACTGCACTTCAAAATGCATGCCTAACTGCTTCTTCACAAAACAACTTCAGTTCTGCCTTTGGCCTTAAGAGTGCAGCTTCACTTTCCATGCACAACTAGCAACAATGAGCTGTAGGGCTCATTTTATTAACAGATTTTTTAGAACAGAATAAAGTATGCAACACCAGGTGGTACTGAGTTTCTAGACTGACAGATTAAAAAGGCACTGTGTTATTGAGGTGTAAAGAGATATTGCTTTTTAGGGAATGTAGTTTTATTTGCAACAGGTTCACATTAGTTTTCTGCTTTATCATCCTAAGGAGAATAGAATTTATCATTAGGGGCTTTGGGCTATGGATAATACATAACTATGTGATGATAGATTGATGTGTTAAGTTGGTGTTTCTTACCTGGTAGGGTGAACAAGAAATTATTCTGCTTTATGGAGGTATCCCAGAAGACCTTAGTCAGGTAAACCTCCCACTGAAATCAGATAAGGTATAAAACACAACACCCACTAAGAACTTCAAGAGTATTTCATTATTTACTGACTTGAAAGAACTGAGTATATAGCAGCGGTATTCAGTAGTGATAAAGACAATTCTTGCCCTTTGCAGCTGAAATTCCAGAAGATAAAACACAGATAAATCAAAGCACAGTAGGAAACCCTAAATGAATAAATTAACTTGTATTCTGGCCAGTTTATCTGCTGGTATAATTTAGGATAGTTGCCTCCTATCAAAGGCAACTCAGCTGTGGTTGTTAAATAACCTGACCATACTTTTCATTAGCTGGGGAGGAAAAGTTAACAGTGTGGCCTTCATAAGAAAAAAAATGTCTTTCAGAGTGCTTTGCATAAGATGAGGACACAGACCTGAATATATTAGGGAATTTTGGGGAACAGTTTTATGGTCAGGGACAATATAAAATATAATGAATGGGTGACAGAATCATCCAAATGGGACTCAGAGTCAGTTCTGAGGCTTAGGATGATGTGGAGAGAAAGACCAGAAGAACTCTTGGAAAAGAATTGAACACAAAAGTGACATGGTCCACCAAGAAAGCTATGCTGAGTAGTAGACATGTGGAAAGCTGGATGGAAGCAACACAAGAGGGGCTGGGAAAAAAGAAGATTAGGGATCCAGGACCAGGATTATGAGGCTATTATTGTCCAAATGAATTGAAAGGATGGGGAAATCTTTCATTAAGTTTTGAGGAAAGGAGCAGAGAAGTACAGAGTCAGGATGAAAGAAGGAGTTAATTCACAAGAACGATCCTTAATGAAAGAGAAAATGGGGGAGGTGTAAAAAAAGGAGGTTTAAGAGGGAAGTGAGGTAACACCTGCCATCCACAGTCACCCCTGAGAATGGTAGCCTGGTATGTGAGTAGTAAAGCTCAGGGCAGGAATGGAAAGGAAGAGGAGAATTTTGAGTTTGTTAGCAGCAGTAGACCTTGTATTTCAGGTGAAAGACTTTATCTACATGTCTAGCAAAAGCTAGAGACAGTGCAACGGTCTCTGCTTTCTGTTGCAGAATTTCCTCTATCAGAACACTATGGCAAAAGTAATGTAGTGGCTTATAAAACCTAACAAAATTTTACCTGAGTTTGGTAGACTCAAAATTAATTTAAAGCAAATATTTACCTGCAGTTATGAATATTCATATAAGGAGCTGGACCTTTAATGCTTCCACTATGTATATGAATGTAAATAATAGATTTGATCTTCATCCCCATCTAGTCTGATCTTCAGGGATATTATCTTGGCACAAAGTTGTTTTCAGAACATTGACTGGCTGGGGAGGATTGCTGCAGAAATATTACTGTGATACACAAAGGCCAGAGCTGAGAAATTCAGAGGCAATTTGTAGCCTTCTTTGCTTTTATTAACTTTTGATTGTCTGGAGAATTACAATATGAAAATTGACCCCCCCAAAAAAATTGCTATCTCTAAATCATTCTTGGAACTCCTGGGAAACAGAATAGTATTGTGTAAGTGGTGTGTTTTCCACATCTGACTGGTTTGTGGTGGAGTTCATTTCATGTGGGCGAGTGCCTGGCTTTACTGGCTGGCACTGAAATTTTACATATATCAACCTTCCTCTAAATTTTAATGTAGTCATTTTGCAGCTTGTAAATTATATAGTTCTCCATTCCCCAAAGAGCACGCTCTCTTTTTCACTGTCTGCAACCAGAATGTAACATGCTGAGCAGAGTCTGAGGAGAAGAAGTTTGTAGAAGCTCAAGACTTTTTAGAGCAGAAACTATGAAACAATGAAATGCAAAGCTGAACTTTCCTCATTCAGCGCCAACAAAGAGCCTAAGTGCCAACATTATGCTGAGACGACCAACACACAGTGACAGAAACATTTATAGTGACAGAAATATTTATAGTTATTTAAACTGGAAACAGTTAAGGCACAAATCTGTCAGTAGTAATAATGGAATAGTCCTTTACTGTGACTGTAGTCATAGACACCATCCTGTGTTCTCCTGTCTGAAATGTTATTGTGAGAACTAGATATACAACTGAGGATATGATTGCCCACTTAATGTGAGACATCACAGCAGTAATTTGCTGTTGCCAGAGAATGGCCAAACAAGATGTCCACATCCCATTCATGGCAGAAAATGGTGGCCTAAACAACACTGACTGTGTATGTCTGCAATGTCACTCTTATCATTGTCAAGAGGTTATATCAAACTATTTTAGCTCTGAGCATTTTCTCCTCTGTTGTAAAACCTAGCATGCTCCAATATGCCTCCCTCAGCCATAGCAGATGTGCTCTCCCTCCTTTTTCATATTCTTTGGTCTCTGTTCTTATAGTTTTTGCTTTTTGTCTCTTCTCCAGCAATGCTTCCACTGGCAACCTATTCAAATTTCAATGCCAGCATGACATTTATCACATATCCTTTCTGCTTACAAGCGTTCCCATTCCTCTTCAACCTGTGTGATTAAATAAAAGCTCCTCAGAAAGAAACTGCCTTTTGCTCTGTGTTTGTTGAAAGTGATAGTATAATGAACCACTTTTTTTTTTTTAATGATTCCATTCTAAGTACAATAATCACAGGGACTTAAGAAAAACAAAGAGCAAAAGCCATTCCAGACATCACATATTGATCCAAGTATTTACTTTGCATTAAGGTTATTTAGGACTTTCACAGTTAAAATACTGCCTGAGCTGACTCCAGATTAAGGTACTCTTTCATATTCTTAAGGCTACTGATAATCTCTTTCAACTAACAAAAATAAAATCCTTTCCCATCAGAGCACATAAAGTTTAAGCAAGAAAGGAATTAGAGACATCCATTTGCTTGTCTCCTTTGACTTCTCTCCGCTTGGACTTTATGTCAGACAGTTAATGTCTAGCAAGAGTGGACTGCAGCAGAATCATAGAATCAATAAGGTTGGAAAAGACCTCAGAGATCAAGTCCAACCTGGCACCCAACACCTCATGACTAACTAAGCCATGGCTTTAAGTGACACATCCAATCTCCTCTTGAACACTTCCAGGGATAGTGACTCCACCACCTCCCTGGGCAGCACATTCCAATGGCCAGTTACTCTTTCTGGGAAGAACTATCTCCTCACCTCAAGCCTCAACTTCCCCTGACACAGCTTGAGACTTTGTCCCCTTGTTCTGTTGCTGGTTGCCTGGGAGAAGAGACCAACCCCCACCTGGCTACAACCTCCTTTCAGGTAGTTGTAGAGAGCAATAAGGTCTCCCTTGAGCCTCCTCTTCTCCAGGCTAAGCAACCCCAGCTCCCTCAGCCTCTCCTCATAGGGCTCATGCTCGAGTGCTTCAGTATCCTCCTTAAATTGAGGGGCCCAGAACTGGACACAGAAGAAGCATTGGAGAGCAGCCCAGTGACTGGAATGGAAGTGCAAGTGAGGGGTTTTCACGTGGTTACTAATGCACATTCAGAATTTTCACAGGTGTAATGCTGATATGAAACATATCTGCTTTTCACTACAGTTTTGGGGGTTGATTTTTGATTAAACAACCACAACAAAGAACCAAACAACAACAAAATAAAACAAACCACCTCCAACAACAACAACAACAACAAAAGGTGAAAAGAAATGAATGAACAAAAGTTAGAAATGCTGTTCCTGGTGGCATCAGAGGTATTTTACCCTATGGCTTGCACTCTTCTTTAGCTTTGTCTCACAAACTGCAATGCTGCCTGCTCTGCCAGGGTGTGTTGTTATCTCCTTACTACACACCATAGAAACTGCCATGACATGCAGTGAGAAGTGTCTGGCTATGACACATGCTGTAAGACTGGTTGTATGCTCTAGCTAACAAGCTCCTTGGCTATGGGACTTCGGTGAAGCACTGACTCCTTTTTCTTCTGCTGTGTGCAGTTATATTCTGTACTAATTTTCTTCTTGGAGACTGAAGCTGACTGGAGCAGTTCTTTGGTTTCTGTCTAAATGAGAAAGAGCAGGAATTCATTAATCATGGCACAACCTGCTAATCCACAAAGAGCACAAGGCACTCTGGGCTAGCTTCTTCTGATTCAGTAATTCTGATGTCAAAACACTTGGAACTGGTGTGCCTTCCAGCAGCAGCGTGCAACCTGGATCCTTAACTTTTGGCTCCTGCTCTGCTTTCTCATATGCTGACAGGCAAGTGCTAGGAATGTTTTGAAGGATGTGCTGTGCTCTGAAGGATGTGGTGCACTTTGAAGGAGCAGCAGAAACTGCTGATGAGCTCATGAGGATGTTGCATCCAGTCCTCCTCTACCACTGGGATGGTTTTTGCAAAAGCAGCTCCTTTGTAGGAAGCCAGAAAATATGGTAGGGGCATAAATGGCCAATCCTGTGGGCTTCAATGCTACCACAGTTACAGGTGTCTGGGAAATGGCTGGGAATGAGCAGAAGAGATGCACTCTGCCTGCAAAAGGGGTGCATTCCCCCCTCAATATGCATGAGCAGCAGTAACAATTCCACAGGAGTGCCAACGGGAGAAGAGCGTGAATGTGAAATGAAATTTAACAACTCCCTCTGCCCTTTAAACTGCACTTGCAGAATTTAATGCAGAAATCAGGGATCATTAAAAAAAAAAAAGGTTCTCTGAAAAAGAATAGCATTTCGACTTTCTCTGAGTACTTTCACCACTCTGAGTGTTTTTAAGGATTGATCAGGCACACTCGTTTCTACTGCACATTAGCAGAAAATGGTTGGTCATTCATTAGTCCCCCACTGAGTTTCAATTGCAAAGATACGACTGAAAACTGGTATTAAGTGTGACAGAGAGGCTTAAAAACCCTATAAGCTTCAATATTGTATAAAAGATGGGAGTTTGTAAGGCTTTCCAAGAGGAGCTTAATGTTGTTAATTTGTATTCTTCTAGCACACAGAGTTTGTAGCAGGCACAGCTACCTATGGGAAGAGACGGTCCTGGCTCTCATGAGGCTGTGCTCTAGCAGGACTGGACGGCCAAGGGCAGGAGAGGGAACAGGATGGGGAAAATCAGAGTGATTTTTCTGACACCACACCTGATGTCCACACACCATGTCCATTACACAAATCAGGGTTTGGGGGTTTTTTGTGTGTGTGTACTTTAATGCTCTGCCCAGGAATCATATACATATAATATGGTCTCTTCTCACCAGGCAGCCAGCACCAGAACAAGAGGACACAGTCTCAGGCTGCGCCAGGGGAAGTTCAGGCTGGAGGTCAGGAGGAAGTTTTACACAGAGAGAGTGATTGCCCATTGGAATGGACTGCCCGGGGAGGTGGTGGAGTCGCCGTCACTGGAGGTGTTCAGGAGGAGACTTGACAGGGTGCTTGGTTACATGGGTTAGTTGATTGGGTGGTGTTGGATGATAGGTTGGACGTGATGATCTTGAAGGTCTCTTCCAACCTGGTCTGGTCTATTCTATTCTATTCTATTCTATTCTATTCTATTCTAATATATACAGTCATATACAATTGTGTATGCATACAATATGTGTGTGTGTGTATAATTGTATATACAATTGATTGTATATACATATGTATATATATGTATATGTGTATATGTGTATATATGTGTGTGTGTGTATATATATATATATACACATATATACAATCATATATATGTGCCCAGGGAGGTGGTGGAAGCCTCATCCCTGGAGGTTTTTAAGGCTGGGCCTGGATGTGTCTCTGAGCAACCTGATCTAGTGCGAGATGTCCCTGCCCATGGCAGGGGGGTTGGAACTAGATAGAATCGAATAGAAGAATAGAATAAACCAGGTTGGAAGAGACCTTCAAGATCATCGCGTCCAACCTATCACCCAACACCACCCAATCAACTAACCCATGTAACCAAGCACCCTGTCAAGTCTCCTCCTGAACACCTCCAGTGATGGCGACTCCACCACCTCCCCGGGCAGCCCATTCCAATGGGCAATCACTCTCTCCGTGTAAAACTTCCTCCTGACCTCCAGCCTGAACTTCCCCTGGCGCAGCCTGAGACTGTGTCCTCTTGTTCTGGTGCTGGCTGCCTGGGAGAAGAGACCAACCTCTGCCTGTTTACAACCCCCCTTCAGGTAGTTGTAGAGAGCAATAAGGTCACCCCTGAGTCTCCTCCTCTCCAGGCTAAGCAGCCCCAGCTCCCTCAGTCTCTCCTCATAGGGCTTGTGTTCCAAGCCCCTCACTAACTTCGTTGCCCTTCTCTGGACTCGCTCCAGCAAGTCAAGATGATCCAGCAAGATGATCCTTGAGGTCCCTTCCAAGCCTAACAATTCTATGATTCTATAATGTCCAAGCAAGGGAGTGAGCCTGCATAGTGATGACATTGTTAGTCAAGGAGGAGACAGACAGGAATGAACACAGGACTTGTCTTCATCACAGAAAAGTTTTGGTTGGAAAAAGCATTTTATATTTACCAGGGAAATGTCCCTTCTTTTCTATACCAAAAAGATACATTGAAGACTTACCCAGTGAGGCACATGACTGATCCTGGGCTGCAAGCATGACTAACTTTTTTTTACTAGAAGGAAGAAGAGTGAAGTTTTCTTTATATGCTCCACTAAGTGGTGAGAGGATACATCCTGACATGGAACAATGAATTCAAGCTTAAATCCCGAGGCTGGAGGGGGAAAAAATAATTCTCTTTCCTTGTGTAATTCTTCAAGCAACTTCTGAATTTCCCCAGAGTATTTTAAGTCTCAGCTAACACAGTGTTATTCCATGCAGTATTTGCCTGTAGACTACTACATTTTCTTTCATCTTTTCACTTCAGTAATTCCAATTCTCCTATAATACAGAAATACCTTTTAATCAGTCCAGGATTGTTGTAATGGAGGCAAGTCCCTACTGAGTACCTGGGTATAAAACCTCACATTTCCCACATGCAGGGAAGAGCTGCATGAAAAGGAAATATTGCCACCATTTTAGGGCAAGGGCATGGAGGAAATTAGTCCTGGCTTTCCAGGCACTGCCTGTGCAAACCTTACATAGGGACAGGTCTTGATTCTCTAGAGTAGCTGTTGTCCCTGAGGAGTTCATCTGTAGGTGGTCATGAAAGGAGGATGCTCACACTGTCTTAAGCATGAAGCCAGGGTTGTTGTGTTTCCCTATTGGTGGGTTATACAGCTGGGAAATCCTGAGACCAAGGCAACTTCCATTCCTCCTTGTCACTCCCTCTTTTTATAGTAATCCTGCTTGGAAGCTGCTTGGTCATTAGCCATGGAACTAGATTTCAGCTTCCTGAATTCCAACACCAGGACTTCGGAAGGATTTCCTCTCGTGTGGCTATCATTTATGGTGACTGCCAGGCATCAAGTAAGTTTTGCACATCTTCCTCTTGTCCAACACATTGACCTGTGTTAAATAAACAATGAAACACTGAAGAAAACATAAAAAATAAAAGATACCCATGGAATTATTAACTACTAAAAACCAGCAAAGCACTAGGAAGCTTCTTTAATTATTTTTCAATTTTTGTTACAAAACATTATCAAGAGGAAAGAGCATAATCAATACTGAGCAGCATTATAGCTAGCTGTGCAGAAATTTAACACTAGAAATGGATTAAAGTGACAGGAAAAGTCAATGTAGTCTTAAATTAAAGGTGAGGAAAGTCAATGAAAAGTCAAAGCTGGTTAGGAGTCCATCAGGTAATAGAGAGTAAAGCTCTGGTAAGTACAAAATGCCTCAGTAACCTTATGTTATCATTGTAGCTCTATGTTTTACATGTTCATTCGAAAGAGTAATTGGCTATATGTTTGTTCTCAGTTTGAACCATTAAGCCCTTGGAATTCATTGAGTTGTTTCAAAGAGAATTGGCAAAAAGGGACAAGTCTGGGGGTTTATATATATATTTTTATATTTTTTAAAGGAATAAAAAGGTGGATTTTCCCCTCTGGGTTTTATATTCACTTCAGAAAAATCTTTTTCCCTGAAAGAAACTACAAACTATACTCATTGGGAAATAAACAGGATTGTGATGTTACCAGTAACGGATGCAAAACCCCTGGGTTATATAAAGGGGAGATATCTTTCACTTGCAATTTTAGCTTAAATTGTGAGTTTGCTTTCTTATATTAAAACAAACAATAAGGAGAAGAGCCCCTGATACATTCCAGCAACAACTCTGCCTTTAATTCTCAGGGGTTTAGAAACCTTCTGGTAAAAATGAGAAAGCACATAGTATCATAGTATCATAGTATCAGTCAGGGTTGGAAGGGACCACAAGGATCAGCTAGTTCCAACCCCCATGCCATGGGCAGGGACACCCCACATTAGATCAGGCTGGCCAGAGCCTCATCCAGCCTGGGCTTAAACAACTCCAGGGACGGGGCCCCAACCACCTCCCTGGACAACCCATTCCAGGGCTTCACCACTCTCATGGGGAAGAACCTCCTCCTCACCTCCAGCCTGAATCTCCCCACCTCCAGCTTCATTCCATTCCCCCTAGTTCTATCACTACCTGAGATCCTGAGAAGTCCTTCCCCAGCCCTCCTGTAGGCCCCCCTCAGATACTGGAAGGTCACAATTAGGTCACCTGGGAGCCTTCTCTTCTGCAGACTGAGCAGCCCCAACTCCTTCCGTCTGTCCTCATAGGAGAGGTGCTCCAGCCCTCTGATCATCCTAATGGCGATCTTATTTCTTAAACAAAATGGAACCTGTGTCTCCAGACTCTGTCATACTATTCAAAAACATGAGGATTCAACAACCCTGCTGTGCTGTCAAATGCTGATAAGTCCTTGAACTGTAATACCTCTAGAATCATAGGATCACTAATGTTGGAAAAGACCTTTGAGGTCATTGAGTCTGGTTGTAACCCATGAGTTTTGTCTTGCTCTCTTTGCTCTTCCACAAAGCGCAGATGAACCTGGAAGCACTGTTCTTGTGAGGGCATCCAGAAGAGTTGGATTTGTGAAACATAAGTGAGGCTAGGAAAGATGATTACTGAAGTATTTAGCAATTCTAATTGCTTAATGGAAGAAATAGAAACCAGAGAGGGATGATATACTACTTCTAATGAGACCCTGCTTCACTGAAAACACTTTTGCAGGGATTTTAAAGTTCATGGGTGTTTGAAGAGCTAGGCCTACACTTCTGCTAATATTCCTCACATTTAACCTTGCCTTCATAATCAAAGTAAAACTGATTGAATTTTCAGTCCACAAATCTATCATATACACATGCTGTTCTAATCTTACACACCAAGGGAATTTGTTTCTCTAGCTAAATCCCTAACACACCATTACCCAGATAACTTGACAGCTTATGTAACAAGCACAATTTGGGCTGCAAACGTGTATGAGGAATGTGGAAAAAAGGAATAAAATAAGAAGTAGGTCCATACAGGAGGGAAAACAGTCATGTGAATTATTCTGCTGTATGAATACTTCCTTCAGCTGCAAGTGTGCCAGTGCAGAATGAGATAAAGCACCAAGATTAGTCTGAAAAAGAGAGTAATGCTTAATTCTTAAATGAAAACCCAGGTGAAATGCTCTCAGGCCCTATTTACTCCCATTTACCTCACTAATATATTTTCCTCAGACTTCAGAAGAAGTATACTTGGGCAGAGTACAGCTTTTCTAATGTCTCATTTTGTTGTGGTTGTACTAAATGGCCTCAGTCTCTTTCTCTGCTTCTCCTAAGGGCCTGAACCAGCAGCTGCAGATGAAACAAGAAGCATTTCCCAAGATCTCCAAAGACATTCCATTAAAAAAAACCAGACAACAACAAACCCCACAGCTTTAAGGAGCATACCCCAAGGGGGAAAAAAAAATTACATTTATGCTTCAAATATTGGATTTAGACATCATCAATAGTGCTTTCATTCAATCCCTTCCTTCTGCCTCAGTGTTGTCTGGGTATTTCTCAGGAATATGAAGACCCAAGCAGGTCATGACAGCACCCACTTTATCCAAAGCTAGGAATAAGGAAGGCTTTCCTCTCTGCTGACAGTTCAGAAAGACAGTATGGAAAATACAAGCCATTGAATAAGCTAATGAAAACCTTTTATTGATCTGACTCATAAACTCAGATTAATGTAAGATGGAAGGAACTTGTGGAGATCACTGACTCCAACCTACTGCTCAGTGCAGGCCTAATTAGAGTAGGCTGCTCAGCTCTGGTTGCCTTTTAGAACTCCTGAAGGATGGATGTTCCCTCACCTCTCCAGAGTACTTATTCCAATATTTCATCATTGTCATGGTAGAAGATTTTTTATATCAAAGTGGTATTTCCCAAATTTCATGTTTGGTCTGTTGGCCTCTTCCCCTGTCACTGCACACCACTAAGAACTTGTGTCTGTCTTCTCTGCACACCTTCCATTGGGCAGTTGCAAACAGCAGTAAGATCTCCATGAGTCATCTCTTCTCCAGGCTGAACAAAGCCGGCCCTCATCATGCTCCAGCCCCTAGCTATCTTAGTGGCCCATCCATTGACTCACTCCAGTCTGTCAGTATCTTTCTTGTACTAGGGAGTCTGAAATTATAATCACAACAAGTTCTTGACCAAAAGAATCAGTCATTAAAGAATAATGAATTTTCATCGGGAACTTTGGGACCTCAGGTCAAAATTTTCTTTAGTCTTATAGAATCACAGAGTCATAGAATTGTCTGGGCTGGAAAGGACCTCCAAAGGTCATCCAGACCAACCTCCCTGCAGTCAACAGGGACATCCCCAACTAGATCAGGCTACCCAGGGCCTCATAGAGTCTCACCTTGAATATCTCTAGGGAAGGGTCTTCAACCACCTCCCTGGACAACCTGTTCCAGTGTTCCACCACTCTCATAGTGAAGAACCTCCCAATATCCAATCTAAATCTGCCCTTCTCTAGTTTGAATCCATTACCCCTCATCCTGTCCCCACAGGGCTTTGCAAACAGTCCCTCCCCATCCTTCCTGTAGCGCCCTTCAGGTATTGGAAGGCTGCTATTAGGTCTCCCTGAAGCCTCCTCTTCTCCAGGCTGAACAGCCCCAGCTCCCTCAGCCTGTCCTCGTAAGAGAGGTGCTCCAACCCCCTGATGATTTTTGTGGCCCTCCTCTGCACCCTCTCCATCAGGTCTATGTCCTTCTTATATTGAGGGCTCCAGACCAGCACGCAGCATTCCAGGTGAGGTCTCACCAGAGCAGAGCAAAGTGGCAGAATCACCTCTCTGGATCTGCCGGCAATGACAAGACATACCTATCGTAGCACTAAGATCTTTACAGGTTAATAAATATCTGCCACTTTGGAGTACAGACTTTCAAGAAACACCAATCTTACCCCATGAATTCTCACTGGGAGCTGAAATTAGGACTTTAATGCAAAGATTAATATAAAGAGGAACGCAACCCACATCAATTCGCTTGAAGTTGTTTCTCTAATCCTCTTACGTGAATCAGTCCTTCTCCCTCAGGGGACACAACATGCACACAGAGCATCCTTATCTCTATTCTTCCACACTTAACCGAGGTAACATACTCACAGATGAGGGCAGAGCCTTTTCCAGTCACAAATTGACTGAAGGGACTAGAAGGGGCCTGATGCAGCGTGTGTGCTGTGTCTCCTTTTGTAAAGCACAGGCTGATTTTGAAGGGTAGCTGTTGAGAAGATGCAGTTTTGATGTTTTTTGTTCCTCACTAATACCATTAACAATTTCATCAATGTGCAGTGTACATGCCAGTAGCAAGGTCGCTGTTAGGTATCACAGTTTCAGAAACACAAAAGGATGTAGGCATTGCCCCTTTGAGAGTCCTGGCACAGACTGGAACTGAACAAACATCTAGTTCACCCCTTGGTAAACTGTGCCTGTTAGCTCATATTTAGTTTTCATGACCTTTTCTTTCACACTGCATTCTGTAAAGCTGAACAATTTCAACATGCCTTTTGTCCTCTTCAATGTAAAAAAACCTCTCTGTGGGAATATTTTTCTTTTAAACTTTAGGGCCATTTTGTGAAGTCTTTCCCTGAGTCACTCTAGACCACAGCAGCGCCTTAGGACAGCTTTAAGCTCTCTGTTATCCTTTTATGTATCAAATAAAATGGGATTCTGATTCTAATTTGAAAACTCAAGCTGCCACTAATGAGCAATTATCTATCATGGTTCCCATTTCAGGATAAAACACACTTGACACAACTTAAAAGAATAATGCCTGTTTCCTGCCCAGTGTGTCTTTTATTGTATTTGCTTTCATTTTGAGGTAGTTTGTTTCTCCAATACAAAAGGTGGTTACATCTGAGATAACATAGACAAGACTGGTTCCTATTATCCTTTTTTTTCCCTTCGTAATTTACTAGCTATAGTCAGTAATTCCAGTGCTGCTCTTTGCACTGATCCCACGTCTGTTGGGAATTCCCTGTGTATTTGTATTCAAAGGCTAGCTGGCAGATTCAGTATGACTTTTGTGGGGTTTTTTTATAATTTGTTTTTCTGGCATTAAGAGAAAGGCAACTTTGGTGGTTCTAATTACTACCACCTCAGGCAGCAGGAGGGCTGCCTTGATGGGTACCCAGAGTGGTTTGACATTTGTGGTAGAGAGGAGGTGGCAATTACTTTGTTCACAGGCCCAGAGCAGCATGTTTCCTGTTGCCTTGGATGCTTTCTGGGATTTTAAATGCAGAAAAAAAATAGCATGATATTATTTGCTTTATCACTGCATTTAACCATCACTGATAGGCAATGGCATATGACAAAGCTGGGGTTTCTCTGTGTTTTGTACCATGTAGCTATCATGTGCTGGGGGTTTAGGATTCTGGCACTGTTGAGAAATTCAGCTGATTTTACCCAAATGTCTCTTGGAACATGTCCATCAGGGAAGGGAAAAAGAAACATTCTGTATGAGCCATTCTTCAAGTATGAGGAAAGAAAGGGAGAGAGAGACACAACTATGACCTCCTTAGGTCTCTTCCATGCCCTCTGTGTACTGACACTAAATGAGTCCTCTGCCAGATGCACGAGGTCCTGAAAATGATTGTGTAAAGGGGAGACAGATGAGCCCACAGCATTTGTAAGTGGCAAAGAACCACACAGCAGCATCAAACGCATCCCAGTGATTATGTGTAACACACCACAACTATACAAAGGCCTTTTGGTAATCTTTTAAATAGCAAACTTCTGGGCATCCTGTGTGTTCTGGGAGACAATTAAATCTTCACTGTTAACAAAACATAGCTGAGTTAGGTGCTTGCTGGCTTACCTTGGCTAACTGCTGTACAGATAAACAGATGCGTAATGCCCCCTAGCATGCTGTAGAGCAGGCTGAATGGTGTAATCATCACGAATGTATTATATACACCAAAGAGAAAAAAACAACAAATTCTTTATCCAGAGTCTTCTTTCCCTTCCACCTGTGCTTTGTTAGACAGATGAAATGAAGTCCTGCTGCTGACTATGCGGCAACACTGAGTACCCAGAAAGCTTTCTGCTTCTGAAATGACTTAGATGAAGGCAGAATCCAGCTTAATATTTGGGAAAAGAGAAGGGACTGCACCAAAGACAGGATGAACAAATATCTTCAGATCTATCAGGGTGCAGAGTGATCATTTTGGGAGCAGTCATCACCTATGACTGTCTAAATATTAGAAGAACAAGAAAGTCACTTTGGAGCAAACGGTTGGTGAAATGCAATTTGATTGAGCCTATCTCAGCTCAAGGCAGAGGTAGGACCCTGAGCTGAATAACAGCATGAGTGCCACACGAATGCTGACATATCCATTCTCACCTGTAAGGTATTATTATCCCTATTTCATCTTACAGAGGAGTGAGAGGCAGGAATACTAAGTGATCTGTCCAAGGTCACAGTTAAAGTCTGTGACATGGATAGGACCTAAATCCTGATCTATTGAAACCTAGTTCTGCATTTCAGTGGCAAGATGACCCTTGCTTCATTTTATGGGCAGATAGTTAGAGGACTTACTGATGAGAAAACAGCTTAGTAATCCTGGCAAACATACCACAAATCCATAGCTGGTGTATATAAATACCTCTTGGATATCACTGCATATCCCCATCTGTCCTCCACTCCTTTTGCTGGCTCAGCAAGGTGTCACATAAAATTAGACTGAGAAGTGAACACATTAAACATTTATTGATCTCAAAAAGTTGCAGTCAAATATGACCAGTGGTCTTAATGAAGAGACATAAAAGGTCATCTACAATGCTCGTGCAGTAACTGTGATGCAATACAAAATATTAGCTATTTATTAGAAGAGAAGGGTGGAAAACAAAGTATTGCAGTCTTTAACTTTCATAATACCAAATAACTAGGGTCAGGATCCAAGATTATACTAATTTTGTCTGATCTACTTATAAGATAGCCCAAAGATGCTCTTATCACTATAAAAATCCTTGCCTAAAGGCCCTTACTTGTAACAAAAGTTATTTCAGTTCTAAACTAGCAACATTAAGCAGGCAGTAGTCACTGCTTACCCTTGGATGGGGTACAAAACAGAAGACTAAAATAAGCTTTATAAAATAAATGTTGGTGGCTGGGGTTTTTTAATAGAAACCCTTTCTTCACTTTGGTTCCCCCAGGAAGCCTGCCCTTGTCTTCTCTGCACACATTAGCACAGAAGGAAAGTCTCAGACTCTGCAGGTGAAATCTTCAGTTTCCTCAAGGTGATGGCGAAATATCAGCCTATTTAAGGTTGCAGTTTCACTCCTGGCACTTACTGAGAAATAAGAGAAAAGCAGCTCATAACAAAGATCTCTCAGGTTACAAGTCCCAGCCACCTGATGTCTGCATTTGGACAGCCATCTACTGAAACTTCATCCTTTTGCCATCCACTATATGTGACTGAGAGCAAGAAGCTCTTCTATTAGTTCTCAGTTGTCCTTGCTTTGATCTAGCATAAACTTTGCAGCTAGGAGTGGTGTGGTACTTCCTGACTTACACACCCGTGAAAAGAGCCTGGAGGTCTTGCCTGACCAACCTAGTGGCTTTCTACCATGGTGTAACTACATCAGTGGACAAGGGAAGACCAACAGATGTCATGTGTCTGGACTTCTGTAAAGCCTTTGACACAGATCCCCACAGCATCCTTCTCTCTGAACTGGAGAGATACGGATTTTATGGGTAGACTGTTCAGTGAATAAGGAATTAGTTGGATGACTGCACACAAAGGGTAGTGGTCAATGGTTCAATGTCCAGATGGAGACAGGTGACAAGTGGTGTCCCTCAAGGGTCTGTACTAGTACCAGTGCTGTTCAATATC
Source organism: Melanerpes formicivorus (assembly GCF_026170545.1). Taxonomy (NCBI): domain Eukaryota; kingdom Metazoa; phylum Chordata; class Aves; order Piciformes; family Picidae; genus Melanerpes; species Melanerpes formicivorus. The sequence goes on along the minus strand of NW_027142423.1, from coordinate 2,550,335 downwards.
TTCATGAATGATATAGACAGTGAACTCTCAGCAAGTTTGCAGATACCATTGACTACTACCACTGGATTTGACCATCCAACTGATTCATCATCTACTGAACAGTTCACCCATCAAATCCACCTCTCTCCAATTTAGAAAGAGGAATGTTGTGGGGGCTTGTATCAAAGGCTTTAAGGAAATCCAGTTAGATGACATTTGTAGATCTTACACTGATGTAGTCTCTTCATGATAGAAGGCTATTAGGTTGGTCCGGTAGGGCTTGCCCTTGGCGAAACCATGCTGGCTGCCTCAAATCACCCCACTATCCTCCAGGTGCCTTAATACAGCTGCTACAAAGATCTGTTCCATGATCTTCCCCAGGTACAGAGGTGAGGCTGATGGGTTCCTCATGCCCTTCTTTCTACCCTTTTTAAAAATGGGTGCAATGTTTCCCTTTTCCAAGTCACCAGGGACTTCATATGACTGCGGTGACTTTGCAAGTATCACGAAGAGTGGCTTTGCAAGCAACTGCATCAGCCAATCCCCTCAGGACTCTGGGTTGCATCCAGGTGGGGGTTGGTCTCTTCTCCCAGACAAGCTGTGACAGAATGAGAGGAGACAGTTTCAAGCTGCACCAGGGGAGGTTCAGGCTGGATATTAGGGAGAAATTCTTCACAGGAAGAGAGATTGGCCATTGGAATGTGCTGCCCAGGGAGGTGGTGGAGTCACCATCCCTGGAGGTGTTTAAAAAGAAACTGGATGAGGCACTTAGTACCATGGTGCAGTTGATTAGATGGTGTTGGGTGATACGTTGGACTTGATGATCTCAAAGGTCTTTTCCAACCTGGTTAATTCTGTATTCTATTCCTCAGAGGGATCAGAAAAGGGGACGCAAGAAAGCATTATTCTGTCAGGACAGCCTTCTGTCCTAGAGGCTGTGAGGTGTCATAATTCTTGGATTGCTAGATACCAAATTAAGTTTGAACTCCTTAGTCTATGGTAGCATTTATGTTGCAGAAAACTTCTGTAAGTTGACTTCTGTAGACACAAAGAACTTTCAGACTGCAAAAATTCTTCAGCAGAAGACACCTGGAAAGCAAAATCTTGCTGATAGAGGAGAACACCCTTCTTCAAACTACCCTAAAAATTCTGTGACCAGTAGAAAAGTTTAACATAGGCACTTGCAAATGTAGCCATATGGGCAGTGGGAGAGAGCCACAGGGAATTGAGAACACAAATCTGACAAAAGCATTTCTTGCCCTAAGTCCTCCTTGCTTTGAAATTGCACTTTGCATTATTTATAACTGTAAAGCTGAAGTCTGATTGCTGCCACTTTTTAGTAAATCTGGTGCAGACAACTGTCAGCATCTCATTGATTCCTGCAGTGGTTTATGGTTTATCTCTGGAAATTTACCTCCAGAAACAAGGGACTCAGTGCCAATCTCAGCTTCTCTTTTTTAAAAGGAAAAAAAAAAATCACAGCCACAAGGTTCAACCTTAATGGTCCTTGGGAAATTTGAAAATGTAACACAAGTGGCTCCTTGCTAGGAGGCTCAGGAATCAAGCAGCACATATAATAAATCTAACCTTCCATTCAATCCAGTGAGTTTCAAGCCAGTCTCGTATTATTTGGAGCTTGAGTGTGACCTTTGAATGCTTGAGAATGGGCAATAATTAAGTCTTCTTGTCTTCTTGCACAGAAGGTGATGCCCTTCTGTCCTTTTGATTTGTCTGAGAGCAATTTCTATTCCAAATGGGCAGCCTATCCTTGGCCCATGAGGCATTTAATCCAACAGTGATATGAACAAGAACCAGGAAAGTTCAGACAAGGAGATACACTGGAGGCATCCATTCTCCTTCTGATTTCATTTCTCCTCTCTTCTTGGAATTCCCTTCTTCTGGTAGTCACACAGCTCTGCTTGCACACAAAACCAAGCTTGGATAAATGGCTGGCTTTCCTGTGATGGAGGAGGTTTTCCTCATATCATAACTTTCCATCATTGACCCTACCATTTGAACATGTGGAGAACTCTGCTGCAGGAATGTCTAACACTTTCCCTTTGGGAAAGTTTGGCATGCCTCTAAAAAAAGCATCTAAACTATTCTTCACAGAGAGAATAGTTAGCCATTGGAATGGGCTGCCGAGGGAGGTGGTGGAGTAACCATCCCTGGAGGTGTTCAAGAGGAGATTGGATGTGGCACTTGAAGCCATGATTTAGTAGTCATGAGGTCTTGGATGACAGGTTGGACTTGATGATCTTTGAGGTCTCTTCCAACCTTATTGATTCTATGATTTTGGGAGTTTTCCCTCACAGAACAACAGAAGATTAAGGCAACATTTGACACACCAGTTTAAAACTAGGATTTAAAGAGTCTGACATTTATCCTTACTGAAAACTGATGTCTATGATCCTGGGTCATCTATAAATTTATTGCAGTTTTGTTGGTTGGGTTTTTTTGATGGTGGTGGCTTTTTGCTTGGTTAGTTGGGTTTTGTCATTTTCATGTGTTTGAAATATATCTATTTACCAAAACTGGAAATTATCAGACCAAATAATGAGAAAGTTACTCATAAACTTTCTGAAAGGAGCTGATGAATTCCTGATGTGCAGATGCCATGGCCAAAGGCAGACCACTCACTGGCAGTTGGGGAGCTGATTGCTTGCAGATAATGATGCCTGCTCCTTTTCTTCAGTAATGAAGTGCAGTTCTCCCTTTATTTCCTGCTGCACTTTCTGTCATAGAGATACTGAACATCATCTTTTGTGGTAGTTGCATCAAATTATATTCATGAGTACTTTCTATATTTCAGTGTCTCTCAACATTTGGGTTGAAGCTCAATTCCAAAATGATTTCTCTCCTATTTTTAAGACCTTTTTACCTTCATGCTGTTTCAAATGCTGCTTTCAGGATTGTACAAAAGCTGCTTATTATTTTCTTCAACATTTTCTATTACTTGGTGGACTTTCTGTTTCCATTGGCAGCTGTACGTGGAAAACTATGAACTGTATTTGGGCTACTAGTGGTGATGCAGTCCATGCCTGTAACTATGAGGAGAGTGACAGCCTCCTCATTTCTTGTGAAAATACAATGATTTTTGATAATGGGAAGTAGAAAGCAATGCTTTGTCCCAATGTAACTTTCATTTTTTTTATCATCTCTGAGCAGATGTTCAAGCTTCCTCATTTTTTTTGTATGCATTAGCTGATTTCTGTGAGGTAAGGAAAATGGTAAGTCCCCTTGTTGTGTGTCAGACTGACTACAATGAGGAAGATCTGTGCTACAGTGGGGAATACACAAATCCTTTGTGGCAACATCAGTCTCCAGATATCAAAACAGGAACTTGGCATTGCCTTAACAATCCTGGACTGCACCAATAAGAAATATAACAAATATGCAACAAGGGAAAGTACTCTTGAACCAGATGTTTTGCAGGATCCTATGCTCAGAGGTGTTTAGCCAATTTAATAGTACAAGCCTCTGAGTACAAGAAAAAGCAGTTCAAGATAAGACTGTCAAGAGCACAAGATTGTGTTGGGTAGAAGAAAAAGGACACATTTTGTAACAAAACATAAGTATCTGTTTTGTTTGGGGGTTTTGACATCAAAGAGTGTCATGAAAGACACTAATATACTATAACTGATAAAATGGAAACCCTCTGAGCCTGCCTGCGTGTTCCAGGTTGTAATACACATGGTAAAGTGTTAGTGGCCTTCATTCACCAAGGAAATCCCAGATATGCAAGGACACAATACCATTCCAAAAGCTAAACCATCAGTTCCTCTCATGCCTTGACCCTGACTTGCTTTCTCTTGCTTTATGCATATAACAAAATGGTTCTATATATATATAGGTGTACGTGTGTAGGGGGAGCTTGCACATATGGGAATATTTGAAAGCAAATCTACTGTTTCCCAGTTTAAAACATGCTGTTTAAAAGGACTTAGATGAAAACTAACAAGAATTAAGGAGAGTTAGCATCTTAGGAAGAAGTTCTTCAGCATGAGGGTGGTAAGACCCTGGCACTGGTTGCCCAGGGAGGTGGTAGAAGCCTCATCCCTGGAGGTTTTTAAGGCCAGGCTGGATGTGGCTCTGGGCAACCTGATCCAGTGTGAGGAGTCCCTGCCCATGGAGGTTGGAACTAGGTGATCCTTGAGGTGCCTTCCAACCCTGACAATTCTATGATTCTATGAAATCAGACCTAATACCAGGGTGCAAAGTGCTGCTGCTAACTGTGGTTAGCTGAAGTCCATAAAAGCTATTCCTTGATAAGAGATTTTGTCAGAGCAACAACACAAGCGTGGGAGAGAAATAAGGATGACCAAAGGGACAAATCAAAACAGACAAGAATAAAAGAAAAAACAACCACACCAAAAATAAATAGGGAAGATGTGACTTTTTTTCCATCTGCACGCATATTATCTCCAAAGAATAGCCTGTCCCCTTGGCACTGGAGCTGCTAGAAAGCTCTACTGCAGTGGAAAGGTTATTGCACAAGCAGGATGTCAAACTGACAGTGTGGTCCTGATTCAGAGGCTCTGGCAATCATCAAAGCAACAGTGATGGATGGACTGTTGACTGCTGATGACAGCAAGAAAATAACAAGAAGTTATGGCAGAAAGCAGTAATCAGGGTTTACAATGACAGAAGCTGCAGAAGATGCCTCATTCCTGTATGCTATGAATAAACAGGAATGAGTCTGACAGTTGCATGGGACACTGAGTGCTTATGCAGTGTCTTAAACCTACGTATACAAACTTTGTGTAAATATATGCCAGCATAAATCAGATGAACTTTGGATTTCTAGATTAAAGGGGGTTTGAGTGTGGATTTCATTTCCTGGGGGGGGGAATAGGCTTTGAGGGAAAGCAGATGTTTTCCTCAAATGTTACTGTTGTACTAAATAGCCTTATTATTATTATTATTATTATTATTATTATTATTATTATTATTATTATTATTATTAATTATTTATTTAAAACAGAGGAGAAATGTCAGGAAGAGAATCTTCTCATGAGTATTGCAAAAAAAAAACCCAAAAATAGGCTAGGGAAAAAGATTATCCTGCAGATGCATTTATTCCTAGTGTACCAGGAAACAGTTTGATGCAAGCATACAGATTTGCATAGAGGAGAGATGCAACAGAAGCGGAGAAAGTTCAATTGTTTTTCACATTCCAAGACTGCAATTATTTCACATGTATTAATATTTGTAACATCAGCATGGGAACACTCCTGGAGTTATTGTGTCAGCATTATAACCCTGAAGTTTTATTAGAACTGTGGTGCACTTTTTCTTTCAAAACTTTGAGTGAAGAGGAAGTTGAAGCCAGATAAATTTTCCTTACACCAGCACATTATATTTTCCCTTCACTGCATTGCAGTATAACAACTGCTTTGGTTGGCAGAATGACATTTCATTACCTAGACATATGGGAATTCATTTTAAAAACAGCTAAAGAATGAAAGTATCCATTAATAGTAATAGTTGACCATTAATTCCCATTGACTGAAACTTTCTACTAAGTAGTATAAGTATGACCTGCACATAAATCCATGAAGACTATCTGCCTAAACTAATTGTGTGAAGGAGTTTCTGACCTACATTTTTTGATTACTGATTTGGGATTTAGACTTTTTGTTCTACCTCTGCACAGAAAAAGTGACTTTCTTTTCTTAGTCAAGATGCAACATCCCTGTTGTAACTGCACAAGGAGCACAGGTCCTTGACAGCCAGATTGCAGGAGCTACTAGTTTTCTGTGTAAAATGTTGAGGAGAGCTCCATCTCTGGGAACTCTTTTGAAGGGAGCTGTGGTCCAGCATTTCAGGGGTTGTGAAGGGTAGAGAAGAGGAAATTATTTTTCTAGCTAAAGGTAAATCCTATCACTTTTTTCAAATGTGTCTAGGGGGCTGAGAAAGGAATTGTAACATTTAAAAAGAAATAGGTCATTTGGGGAAGCATTGTCTGGGAAAGACAGGGATTGGACAAAATCATTAATGACTGAAAAGTCATTTTCTGCACATCTACCATCGATTTGCATAATGCTGTCTCAAGTAGTGTCCAAATCAAAGCCAGCCCAAGCAAACAGAAAAGCCTCTGACTGAATTAATTAAACATTTCAGAGACAAGGCTAGGCAGCAAGTATTTGCAGGATTACTTTGCAAGCACACTGTAGCGTGGTGAAAAATATTCTATTCATGCACACTTGTGTTATCATAATTGCCAGAATGGTTCAGTATCATTTTAGTTATTAAGGCACTAATGAACCCTTAAATGCATGCTGAGTCTCAATGATGTTACAGATTTACTCGCAGGAGAAGGAGTGAAAACCTTTTGTATGTTTGCTTTTCCTGAAGCAGAAATGTTAGTACTTTAAGGAAGAATTAATGTAATTTGACGTTATCCAAAACTAGGACATCTACCCTAAACTAGTCACTGCAGTGCCATATAATGGAAATAGAGAGAGATCTCAGAGATAATTCATAAGTTAATGGAAATCTATGAACAGGGAGAGGTAAACAAACCACCTAGTCCTGTACTGTGTCTCCAGAAGTGATCAGCATAAGATATTAAGTGGAAAATAACACAATAGCTCAAGTAATTGGTCAAGCTTCCCCACAATACTCCCCAAATTCCACAGCCAAGGGGTTGTAGGCTCCTGAGGCCAGGAGCAGCATCTCATTCCTGCCCCCTTATGATAGGGTTCTGAGAGACAGAGCACAGCTCAGCATCTTCCAGTGCCTCTCTCTTGCCTCTGGCCACAGGAAAAACACCGCTGCCTGAATGCCTCATTTGCAAATCATAGAATCAGCCAGACTGGAAGAGACCTCCAAGATCATCCAGTCCAAACTATCACCCAGACCTATCCAGTCAACTAGACCATGCACTAAGTGCCTCATGCAGGTTTTTCTTGAAGATCTCCAGGGATGGTGACTCCACCACCTCCCTGGGCAGCACATTCCAATGGCAAATCACTCTCTCTGTGAAGAGCTTCTTCCTAATATCCAGCCTGAACCTCCCTGGCATAACTTGAGACCCTGTCGCCTTGTTCAGTTGCTGTTTGCCTGGGAGAGCAGTGTCCTGAAGGGACAAAAAGCCTTAAAAACAATCACAACAAACAGACCAACCCCTGCCTGGCTACAACCTCCCTTCAGGTAGTTGTAGACAGCAATGAGGTCTCCCCTCAGTCAGTCGTGATGCTTGTCCATGCCCAGCAGCTTCTCATCAGATAGTGTCCACACAGCTGAGACCCTGTTCTTGCAAAGTTTGAACAGTTGCTAGTTCACCTAACTCAAAATACAACCATACCACAAGCAATGTTAAATATCCTATTAACTCTCACGAGCAAATGACAGTCCTGCAATCAGCATTTAATCAAATCTGGAGAAGGAGCTTCCATACATTGACTTTAAGATCCCCCCTGCTAATTAGCTGGTTCTACCTACAGAGCAGAAATATATTTCTATTAAAATCAAAGTTACATCTACTAACATTCGATCTGATGTAATTGTAGGGGGAAATCTAATTAATATCTAGGTAATATCTAAATGCTCTCCTGGAAGAAAATTAGAAGGAAGATTAAATACTGTTACATCTGCTCTGGAGATCATATAACTGAAGCAGACATGGAGAAGAAATCAAAAGTAAAACCATCTAGACACAACACATCTGGACACAGTGCAGTGTGTGTCTTTCCCCTTTTCTGACTCTAAATGTTGAGGTATGTCACATTTTTTTCCACCATTTAGTTAGCTATGTCTATACTGCCAAATTAAAATGTGCCCAAAGTCCTCATCCATTTACAGAGGTAAACTCTTTGAAGAAGTTCTGGCATGATTTTGTACCCAAGCAGTTAGCTCCCTTCCCAGGCAAGGTTCTACAGTTGGTATGGCCAAGCAATCCTTCCCATGGGCAATCTGCACAAGCTACTTGTTTTGGGACTGATGGATACCAACTCTGGTATATCAGCTGGACTCAGTGCTGGAGAACAGCCCTGGACATATTTGTCTACATGGTCACAGACTCCTGAGGGAAACACATCTCTCTAGAAATACTGCAAATTTGGTTGATAGCAAAAAGCAATTTTAGGATCTTCTCACTTGTCACAGAAGGTGCAAACAGACACATTAGGTTGACAGAAAGGACCAGATTGTACAGGATCACAATTCTAAGTCTTATTGAAAGTGAATGCCAGCATTTTTTCCCAAGGACTTCTTGGTAATGCTGCCTTTTAACACTGATAATTACATCTGAGCACAGAAACTGCAATCAAAGAGCTGGGGGCTTTTCTCCCATACAGAATCCTTGCGTCTTTCTGCCCACAGCCTTTGAATCAGACAGCAGACAGGTATTTTTCTGTTGCCAAATACAATTACTTCTAAGTCTAGACCTGAATTTATTGTACAACATGGAGAAAATGTATTAATTTCCCCTTTATCTCTGCTGCTAGAAATGTATCTCTTCCTAAATTAAAGTGTCTAAAATTTGCTAGTGCCATTTGATTTACTCCTCTGGAAAGAAGAAGCGGCACCCTGATGTATTTTTAGATCAGACCACCACTGGAAGGGTTCAGTGCATAAAACAATGCTGTACAGAATGTGTAAAGAAAAGTAATAGGAATGTTGCAACTGGTGTCAATGGCAATGAATGGAAATGTCTGACCGTACTTTGAAGACACTCTGAGAGAGCAGCTCATCACAGTCCTAGCATGCAGTGAAGTGCAGCTTTTTAGGACACCCCGATCAGAGACAATGGACAATGAGTAAATCCTGACAACTCAGGGAAGTCAGATGGGGTGGAGATCCTAGTTACCATCAGGCCTGGAAGGATACAGAAAGGCATGTGCAGAAATCAGCACATGGTTCCCAGACCAGGAGACAAGATGAGAGGGCTTGATAGATGGTTCCATGTCCTTCACTATGAACCCTAGATAGATCACATGAATTCATGCAACTTTGATGCTGGATAGACTTCCTATGTACATAGATCATGGTGCTTGCCTGTGGGAGTGTGGGGAAGAATGAGAGAAATCAGGATCACTTTAAAGGAATCACCTTCTAGTCCCTTTTTCAGAGAGCAGCAGGAGCAGGGCTGGTCCATGAGGGAAGATGAGCTGGGGGTTGAGGGTCACCACACAGAGGCAGCAAAGGACCAAAGTGGCTGTGCTCTGGACATATCTACATAAGAAGGCTATGTTTTCATGTAATGATAGTTTGACTATCAAAGGTCCTACTGTTATGTGACATATTCTGTAGCACTTAAGAGACAAATACAAATTGTTTGAAATGTTGAGTATGAATGGTGCCATTCAATGGACACTTTATTGTGTAATACATCCAGAAGATCTTCTCATGGTAAGCATGACCTCTTCTCCAGACACTTCATATTCACCCAGAAAAAAACATAAAATCATTGCCTTTGGATGCCTAAAAGGATTCTCAGAACGTCTGGTGAGCTAAGCCTTGAACAAAGACCATCAACCTTTACTCAGCACTGGACAGGCCACACCTTGAGTACTGTGTCCAGTTCTGGGCCCCTCAATTCAAGAGAGATGTTGAGGTACTGGAACATGTCCAGAGAAAGGTGACAAAACTGGAACATAGCCCTGTGAGGAGAGGCTGAGGGAGCTGGGGTTGCTTAGCCTGGAGAAGAGGAGGCTCAAGGGAGACCTTATTGCTCTCTACAACTACCTGAAAGGAGGTTGTAGCCAGGTGGGGGTTGGTCTCTTCTCCCAGGCAACCAGCAACAGAACAAGAGGACACAGTCTCAAGTTGTGCCAGGGGAAGTTCAGGCTGAATATTAGGAAGAAGTTCTTCACAGAGAGAGTGATTTGCCATTGGAATGTGCTGCCCAGGGAAGTGGTGGAGTCACCGTCCCTGGAGATCTGCAAGAAAAGCCTGGATGAGACACTTAGTGCCATGGTCTAGTTGATCGGATAGGGCTGGGTGATAGTTTGGACTGGATGATCATGGAGTTCTCTTCTAACCTGGTTGATTCTATGATTCTAAGATGAAAACTTACTATTAAAAATGCCCCAAAACCCCACCCCAATATCCCAATAAATATGTAAGATGGAGAATAAACAGCAAGCTCTCATCACAGAAAAAGAAGCAGCAAGATATATGCATTTGGGTTTTTTCAATGCTGTCACCTATTTTAGAGCTTGCATCCCAAATTTTACACATGTGGAAATGAAATTCAGCAAGATAGGGGGGAATGGATGAAGAAAATAAATCTTCATCAGAAGTGCAGTAAAAAGAATGGGCAAGGAACTGGGGGCTTGAAAAATGGGTAAAGAGGAAATCATATATTGAAGTGTGTGAATGTGTGTATATATACCAACAGTCAGTGTGCCAGGGCCAAGCATGCCTATTGTAAACCTGCAGCAATAAACAATATGTAAAGCAAAATAGGTTAAATCAGCACAAGACATCTTAGCAAACAGAACTGTCAGCCCTTGTAAAAGGTTTCAGTGAAGAAATAACTTATTAAAAATCTGATCCAGAAAGATGGTGAGGGGAAAAGAGGGAAAAAAAAACAACACCCAAACCTGTTCTTGGAAAGAAATACAATTAGCAATATGCAAGATTTGATCAAACATTAACACAGCACTAGACACATGAGGAGCTGCTAGTATTGAAGAATAGTCCTGATATTACATTTTCCTTCTGATTTATTCCAGAAAAACAATTTTGTTTTCCTTCTTTTTCTTTTCCCCTCCCTAGAATTCATTTACAAATCAGACACCACATCTGCCATTCTCTTGTCCAAATTATTTGTACAGTTCTTATTTAAAATTGGTGATTTTGGGTTAGGGCCATAAGTAGAATTATTCCTTGCCTAAGGTTTCAGTGAGGTGGCAATTAAATTCATTCTGAACGTGAGCTCTGTAGAGTTCATTTCAATTTATTACTCATTTTAAGTGAACTAATCTAAATTAAAATCTCCTTGAATCAATACCTCATTTTTATCATGGAGTATTCTGACTGTATCATACAAATGATTCAACTGCTCCTGTACCCAGCAAAGCTAAAGTGGCTTGGTGGTGAAGATGAGCTCTTTCCTTTCCTACCAAATGGACTTACACACAAATGCAACATGAAGTAATTGACATTACAGCAAAACTGCCTCTAAGCTATACACCTCCCAGAACATTAACACTTTGCCTGTTCTTCTGCCAGCATAATCTGACCATTTATTTTTATATCACTACAAACTATCCAAGTAAATAGCAGTAAAATACCAACAAGATGCAGGAATTTACACCTGACATGGAAAAGGAATCATTTTTTAGCCTTTCAACATCCCATTTTAGTTAATCAATTTGTACTGCTTGCAACCAACATCATTGTATTACTTTTGTGGCTAATTCAAATGCTTTTATTGCTGTGGAGATGCATTGAAAGAATTCTCTGAACAGATTTTGTTCTAATGCTGCATCTTTATGTGCAGGTAACGACAGAAAGTGAAGGATGGGAAGGTTGTTCCCCTGACAAGGACCATAAAAAAAAACTTTTGAGAGACTTTCTCAGTCATGTCTTTTTCTTTTTGCTATTCTTCTATATTTGCCTTGTATTATATAGTCTACTGTGAATTCATAAAATACAATTAGAAAGTATATCTGTTTTATACACACAAGAATTGATGTGGGTGCATAAAATAGATGCTGCAGATACTTCATATCTAGAATCCGAAATAACCCTACATATTTCTTCCTTTTTTTCCGCCCCCCCCTTCTTATTCTTTGGTCTTCTCAGTTCTGCTTATGATTTTTCAAGTGGAAGAGGTACAAACCCATATTTCAAAATGCTCTCATTCAGCAAAGCACTTCAGCATGTGCATACCTTTAATCATAGGAATGGGTCCCTCGAAGTCCTTTGGACTCATATGCTAAAACATCTGGCTGTTTGCAGTCTTGGTACTATGGAGAACTGAATACTCTGCACTCCAACAGCACTCTTCAGCACATTTAGCCAAGGGTATTTCTACTTTAAACCCTAAAACCAAGCACATACTTGGAGAGCCCAGAGGGGCTAGTTCTTGATGTTATAGCTACATTACCACAATGAAACTTCCTTCCCAACTCTGGGCATGCCTTAGTGCAGTCTTGATGCTCTGGGGGAAAGCTACCCACATACTACCTTACATCTCATACACCCCAGGAGGTGTTTTCTGACTGATTGGAACACAACAAACCCACTGCATGGCAGAAGGTAAACCTGGCCACAGCGGGGAGCACTAATCATGTTGCCATCAGACAATTTCTAGGGGTTAGAATGACGAAGAGTCTGTGAGATGTGGCATGACAGGCATGAGATTAAAGAGGGATACATCCTGATTGGCTACAAAATCCATAAGCTATTTAGCCTCTGTCAGGGACTCACAACATGCAAGAGTATTCAAGGCCTCATCTTTTAAAATGCCTGTGCATAGCCCTGGGTCAGGATTCTGTGCAGAGTCGCTGCTGTGTGGCTGTGCCTGTGCCTTTAGATCTGAGAAAGCAGTGCACTGTAAATAGATGTGTGAACATGTGATCACATTTCAAAATAAATCACTTCAAAATAAATAGAAGTAAATTGTCTGAAGATTTTAGAACATGTCATTCATGCCCATGAAATTGTCTTCACTCAGAAAAACTACTGGACTGTTTAGCCCTTAAAGTACTGTGGACAAAGGCTGCAACCGACTCAGATCCAAGTTCTTCCCTTTAAGTAGAGAAATGAACTGTATAAAGCTGAACTATGCCACGATATGGGAGTGTATATAAATCTTTAACTATATTTTTGTGGTTCACTGCTTCTCTTTCTCAAGAGCACACGGGTAAGCTATAAAAGAGAGACACTGCTCCCAGATTTGTGGAGCTTGTTTTGAAAGAAAACATCAATCTCTTGAGCTGACAGGTTTTACAAGAACAAATCTGTATCTTCCAACACCTTCTTCCAGCTTACAACTGTTCTTCCATGCTGCCAACCTCCTTTATCTCCTTTAGGGAAGGAAAATCTACTGGGAGCCCAAAATAGAAGCATTTCCACCAGGTTTCTAAAACGCAGTTCCTCTATGTATTTGCCGTTGCCCCTAACAACTCTTACCAATGTGACAAGTGACAACACTTAGCTGCCAATCAAGCTATATTTAAGATTTGAGAGGACAAGACTCAAGAAATGTATGATAAACATACTGTGTTGGCCCATGGGTATAGATCAGAAGCAAGGCCTGGTAGGTCTGTTCCACCTCTAACTGCAGACATAACACCTTTATAATAGGAAGAATGAAAAAGCTTATATGAAGAGAGCACATATTGCAGTATCACAGTACATTAGAGGTTGGAAGAGACCTCCAGAGATCATCAGGTCCAAAACCCTGCCAAAGCAGGATCACCCAGGGTAGCCCACACAGGAATGCATCAAGACAGGTTTTGAATGTGTCCAGAGAAGGAGACTCCACCATTGTGGTAGTTTTATCATAGAATCAATAAGGTTGGAAGAACCTCAAAGATGATCAAGTCCAACCTGTCACCCAAAACCTCATAACTACTAAACTATGGCACCAAGTGTCACATCTAATCCCCTCTTGAACACCTCCAGGGATGGGGACTCCACCACCTCCCTGGGCAGCACATTCCAATGGCTAACAACTCTCCCTGTGAAGAACTTTCTCCTCACCTCCAGCCTAAACTTCCCCTGGCACAGCTTGAGACTGTGTCCTCTTGTTCTGTTGCTGGTTGCCTGGAAGAAGAGACCAACCCCCTCTTGGCTACAGCCTCCTTTCAGGTGAGCAATAAGGTCTCCCCTGAGCCTCCTCTTTTAGGCTATGCCTTTAAAAATTGTTACATATTTTAAGCAGAAAAGTAGATGAATGTGAACAAATCACTCTTGGGTGTAAAAAGGAAAACCAAAGATAATTCTAAACAATTTCATTGGAGAAATATCTTCTATAAGATTGACTGCACCAAAACAATCTTTCTTCTTCTGATCTCTGCTTGCTTCATGCTCTGAAGGGATACTAATCTGCTGCTGCTTGACTTTGGCTGCATTGTTTTGGTGAAGTCTAACAGCTACTTTTTCTCTGCTCCTTTCTCCCTTTTGGACATGGGGTAGGGGAAGTGGAGAGACAGCTTCCCTGGTCTTCTTGACCACAGGGGTTTCTTGTGTTGTTTGCTAATTGTAAATATCTGTAAATATTGTAAATACTGTATGTTTTGTACACAGTCATTGCATTCCATTGTAGAGTGCAGTTTTGCCTGTAAATGCAGCTTCCATTTGCTTCCAAGTGAGCTGGTCTGGCAAAGTTAATGTTGGGGGGGAAATCTCAACCCACCACAACCATCTCTCTGGGCAGCCTGTTCCAGTGCTCCATCACCTTCACTGCAAAGAAGTTTCTCCTCATGTTGAGGTGAAATCTTCTATGTTTTTGCTTGTACAAAAACAGATTGGCCCCCTCCACTTGACACCCACCTTTCAGATATTTACAGACATCAGATCCCCTTTCAGTCTTCTCAGGACTAAACAGCCCCAGGTGTCTCAGTCTCTCTTTGTAGGGGAGGTGCTCAAATCCCCTAATCATCCTCATGGTTCTCCATTGCAGTCTCTCCAGCAGGTCTCTGTGTCTCTTGAACTGGGGAACCCAAAACTGGACACAGTATTCCAGGTATTGTCTCACCAGGGCAGAGTAGAGTGGAAGAAGAACCTCCCTAGACCTGCTGGATATTCTCCAAGCCTCTGCTTGAAATTCCTAGTGGCGAAATTCCTAATTCCCAAATGTTTCATTAAAAACAGACAGAAACCCAAATATTTCTCCAAAGTTCTGGTGAGATAAGGGAATGTGAAGAGATACCACTGTTCACTCTGTACCAGCCTTTCATTAAAAAGACATTTGCTTTGCTGGGGATAAGGGGAGAGGGTAGGAGAAGCCAAACCTTTAGTAGATAAATCTGCTTGAAATTGGCTCTGCTGAAAAAAGAAGCAATATAGCATATCATGCACATTGTCACCAAGACCAGAATTCATAAGCTTATGGATATCTATTTTATACTATAAAATAAAACTGCTTGTTTAGGCAGTCATCAGATTAAGGCTGCTACAGAGAATTTACTCTTCTGAGAAAGAAGCCTGACCTAGATTTCTTTCCACATAAATAAAATTGCATAAAATAGAATTAAACCTGTTGAGAAACATAGCAACAGTATTAGCTTTCATAACACATAAACCTTTGTCTGCAGTATTACCACTAAATCCTCTGAGCAGCGGATGATGAAATGGACTGCACTTTCTGTCTGGGTTTCCATGCCATGTATATTTACTTTTTTTCACAAGTACTTCTGGAAAACTCTTGGATGATCTGACACACACACACAAAAAGGTAATGTATACCAAAGCAATGCATTAAGGAGAGCTGTTTCCAGGGAATCTGCAGACAGGCTGAGAAGGATCTG
Organism: Melanerpes formicivorus; assembly: GCF_026170545.1. Taxonomy (NCBI): domain Eukaryota; kingdom Metazoa; phylum Chordata; class Aves; order Piciformes; family Picidae; genus Melanerpes; species Melanerpes formicivorus. The sequence continues at coordinate 2,534,925 of NW_027142423.1, read as the reverse complement.
ATTAAGTTCAGACAGCAGTTCTCAACTGCAGCAGCTGTCAGTTGCTGGAAAGGCAAGTTTAAAAGTGTTTCTGGCCCTGTTTATTTGAATGAAGTGTGGCTTTCTTCTTTGGGAACAGAAAAGTTTGAATATCTCTCTATCTCTGTGGAGATCACCTTCAGATGCCTTCCCAAAAGCAGTACCAAAAGCTGTTGCACAGTGGGAAGAAAAGTGCTTTACAAAGTAAGAAACCATTTCTCCCTCATCTGGTCTGAGGTAAAAAGAAATGTCAACACACATGTAACTGCTAGCTGAACCTTGAAAGGTTGGGAGCTCTGGTTTGGCAGCAGAATTACTCTAGTTAAAAGAAGCAAATATGTTGTGGCCTTATTGCTTCAGGCAGTCCTATTTATCAATGTTAGTGATTGGATCACACAGAGAAACTGGGCAGGCACTCAAGAATCAGAGAGGCATTAACCTTATTGCCTTGTGTGGAACAGTGCCTTCGGAGAAGCAGTAGAGAGGGATCAGTTGTCCTCCTCTAAATCTTCTGAGACCCCCCCCTTTCCCGTTACCAATTGACCACTCCATTCATGATAAGAGCACTAATTATTCTTTTTAAATCCACAAAACCACAACGGGCATTACTGTTGGAGCTGTGGTTGGATTCTGCTGATATTAGTGAGAAGTTCTGAAACAAAACACCGGACATTTCTGCTTCGTCTGGGAACAAAAGTGGAAAGCAACCCAAAACCTGCGATCTGAGCTAACCCTGACTGTAAGATTTCATCTACATCAAGGATGGAACAAGGTCATCTAATCCATGTGGGAATGGGAGCGAAGCTAAACCTTGAACTTGAATTTCGTATGCTGAAGTTCAAAAGTGTTCCCATTAGAGGTTGGCCATCTTCCTGAAAAGAGAAAATTACTGGGAGTGTAAAGAAATTTCAGGCAGGCCAAAACCTGGTAACATTCTTTGAAAAACTGACAACTACACCTCCTGCACCAGGGTGGCAGCAGAAGCCAAGCCACTTGTCAGCTTCTCCCCTGCTGCCATGAACCCCAGATCCCATCTCAGGGCTCATATTTGCGTCCCATCAGCTCTTTTGCCAAGGGTGGCCCAGATTTGTCCTATGTAGGACAAAGTCACACTGACAACTCAGATACATGGGTTTTAGTTCCTGCTAGTCAAAATACATAAACCAAACTTCAATGGATTTCAGTCCTGGATCAAGAATCAGCAAGAAGCCTAAAATTTTGTCTTACAACGCATCCTAAAGCAGGGAATTCAAGGATCTCTACCACTGCTCTAGCTATATCAGCATTGTTGATGCTAATTATGATGTTATTTTTATAAGGCTGTAGGCAAGGCATGTATTTTAACTGCATGAATCATGTCGGTAATCTAAAGTTTTATCCTCTCTTCCTTCACCCATCATTCAGCACACATCACAAATCAGCATCTCAAGTAATTGCAGCCACAGCTGATTTCTTACACAAAGTGTCAGGAGTAAAGAACAACCTTGCCATTTATTTGATGATTGCTCACTGATTGCTTTGTTATTGACAATTTAGCCTACAGACTATTTGGGACTGTACCAAACGATAGTGACATTCACTTCTGTATTTACGTAAGTGAAATTGCTCAGGGACAGAGATGAAGATTTTCAGTAGCTGAAATGCTTAAGGAATTGAAAATGAAAATAGAGAAGATATAAAAAGGCAGTTTGTCCTTGAGATACAGACAAGATGTGCAAGTGACTGACTCAATGCATATCCTTCCTGTCCCTCACCTTCCTAAGGTAAGATTTAAGTGGGATTGACAGGAATATAAATCTGTCTCTGTTTCTCTGCTCTTGTAGGACTTAAAGGATGTGTGTAGGGAATGAGCACAGATATCCTGGTGTTCCTGTCTGTGTTTCTTCAAAGAAGATGGCCCTATTTTCACCCAAAAGGTTGTAGATGTTAGAGCATCCTCCTTAGGTGAAGATGGAAATAGAGCCAACACCTCTAGATCAGGTGACCTCAGCAAGGGCTCTCCAGTGAATAAGAAACAATTACTATACTTCTGTCATGTTTATATGAACAGTTGATGTCCTGATATTATCTGAGAAGGACACATAAGGCAGTGAGATTCTTTCTCCATGGATCATCAGGGGGCTGATGTGTGAACTGAGCTCCTCACCACATCGTGCTGCTAGCTCCAAATGTAGAAATACTCAAAAGACAACATAGATTCCTGAGAGACCTTCCAATGACATATCAGTAATCCCATGGTACATGGTTGCAGAATGGGGGCTCTGAAGCTGCTGACTCTCGCAGTGGCAGTAGGGTGGGAATTTGGTGCCTAGCTGCTTTGAAGCTGAAGTATCTCTTGCAGTTGCCTCATAATTCTTCTTCCACACCCACAATCTCTAGCCTTTTACAGGAAATGGTTGGACCTACAACTCTCCACCTCCTATTATTTCCCAGGTTGCCACCCAAACTAATCATGAAGAAAGCAGCTACGATTTATAGCGTGCTGAACACCCATCTGTGGGAAGCTAATTGATTTTCCTCAGTCACTTCCATATTTATTTTCTTTTTCATCATCTCTGTAACTGCATTTGAACCAGAGGCCACAGCAATCATGGCAACCACCCACACTGACAGCACATGTTTTTATTTTTCTTGGCAACAACTATTTACCCAGCTTGTCAAGTTGTTGATGACATTGAAATAGCATCTGTTTCACACTGTCTGCATCAGTTAGCGCAGAAAGACACAGTTCTCTGGCCCATTTTATTGATTCTTGCAATGTTTCCCCACTACTTAGGTTTTCTGTTCTTGGCATCTTTTCTTTTTCTTGGCTTGTTAACTGTACCCTTGTTCATTTTATTAGCTTATTCGCTGCTGCTAAATAACAATTTCATTCTTGCAGTGAGCTCTTTCCAGACTAGTCTCCAAGTCTTTCCCCTGTTCCTTGTGCTGCCTTAGAGCTCTACATTCACACAGTAAGGCTTTACTTCATCTGCAATAAGTCTATGCTAACACATAGAGTCATTTGGAAAACAAGAGGAGACTACTCTGCAAGGAGATGGCAAGGCAGGCCTGCTTGACACCTTGCTGAAAGGTGTGACCTTTGGGGACAGCACAGTAATGACCATCTTGTGTTTCAGCTGACCCCAGGAGAATGAGATCATGATTTAGGCAACAGAATCCTCATCTCCCAGAGGAAAAACAGTTCAGACAGTAAGATGTAACTTAAAGCCCACTTCACTTCTAAAATCTTACAGTTGCCATATTTTACCTCTTACTTCAAGAAAAGTTTCAGAGCAGCATATAAAATTATGTTCCAAGATGGGCTATATGGGTGGTGGCTCCTGTTTGTTCTGCCTTTTTCCAATGAGTTTGTCTTCTCAGATCAGAGAGACTGGATCAACTCCTTCCCTAGCTAAAGTGGGAAGAAAAATCTTTTTCAATCCACTAAAGTAACTGTGCTGCCCTTGGAGAAGGGCATTGTTCTTTCCTCTGGTGAAGGTGTTTCCCTCTGGACTGCCTTACTAAGTACATTTATACACAAAACATAAGTGAATGATTCTAGTTATCAAGGTACTAACTGAAGATGGTGAGTGTGGTGGGTTGAAATTCCCTCCCCCCCCCCCCCCCCCATGAACTTTGCCAGACCAGCTCAGTTGGAAGCAAGTATAAGTTGTATTTTCAGTCAAAATTACAATCTACAATGGAATACAAATAATATGTACAAATATACAATATTTACAGATATTTACAATTAAACAGCACAAGAACCTCCCTGGTCAAAGACCACAGGAAGCCAATAGCTTCTCCTTCTCTGCCCCCACACCCCCCTGACCAAAAAGGGAGCAGACAAAATTGTTGTTAGACTTAACCAAAACAAAGCAGCCACGGTCAAGCAGAAGCAAGTTAGTATCTCTAAAGAGCCACAAAGAGAAAAGATGAGAAGAAGGAATTATTCTGGTACAACCAGTCTTATGGTAGATATGTCTCCAATGGAATGATCTCTATTTTCCTTTCTACACCCAGCAGTGATATATTTACATGTCACTATTTTTCTGCTCAAGATATGTGAAAAATTTCAAAGGCATAGCCTAAAACTACCAGAGTGAGGAAAGATTCCAGGACTTGCTATTCGATAGAAAAGAGCAAAAAGCTGAGTGTAACAACATTAGCTAGAGCATATCACCCCAAATTATTGGATTTAACATGTTTCATCCAGTGCCACCTTCCAGAGCAGAAGTTGTGTATTGCAGCCACCTTTCAGCATCCTTTGGACTACTTGCAGCACTTGCAGTTCCTGGATTTGGAATATTTACTCCTGCTATCTAAAACAGAAACGCAATTCTTGAGTTTCTGGTAGATCCATCGCATGACTGGACAGTCCCAGTTAGAAAGCTTGCTGGCACTAGGACAAAGACTTGTTTGCACATACACACATATAAAGACACTGTAGGTAGAAGCCTGGCTTTAGAAACAAACTCAGCCAGCCCAGGCATGTAAGTGTCCAGCATGACTAGAACATACTGGTACTACCTCTACTTCTTTACTTGTGAATTTCTTACTTAATTGTCTTATTGTGCACATCTATCCCCTTACCTTTTCCCCCCTTGGAAATTTGCCTTTCAAACCATAATTTGAAACACTTGATTTTGGTGTTCAGACAAATCCCTTTCCCTCTCAATGAGCCCAGATGCCTCAGATTGCCTCAAGAAACCTTTGGAGACTTGCTAGCAGATTTATCAATCTTCTTAGAGAGATTGACTGAAGATTATGAAGAAATATAAGAGCTCTTGGTGATCTCTATTGTTCTTAGGGACCTGTATTGTATAACTGCTTGGCCTCAGTACTGTTTTACATCAATCCCTTGCAAGGTTCAGTGCTCCATTCATTATGTACCTAGAGCATTTGATATTCAATCCACCACACTGTAAATCACATATATGTGTGGTTCTTGGCAAATTAATTAAGTTTTTGCTTGATTGAAAATAACTGAAGTGCCCTTGGACTTGCTAAAAAGATACTAGCCCTACTAAACTACAGTCAGAAGTCATTTATGATGCTTATTAGTCAATAAAATTTAGTAGATTTCCGTGATTTTTTAACTTAGGAGCCTCCTGAGCAAATTCCACTGCGAGGGGTGACTTTATTCCAACCCCCTTAGGACATATCTATGCAGGAAGGAGCAAATTGAACCACAGTCCCCCCTGCTAACACTCTGAAATGGCCAGAGATAATCTAGCTTGGGTCCAAAAGCAGCATTAGTGTGGCACTGTGCCCAGGCTAATAAGTCCTGCTGACAAGACCAAGATCAGATACAGAAGTGGCTGGTACTGTGCCAACACTCTCCCCTCACATCACCACTCATAACTGCCTTCTTTCACAGGGTATTTCCTCTTCACACTCACATTTTGGTAATTGTGGGTGCCTCAGGCTGCACATGGCTCAAACACTTTAGCAAGGAGGGTGGTCTAATTCCCTGGATGTTTTGGATCTCCCTGTATCCAGGCTGCTCTCCAGCTGTATCCACAAGATCAAGTTTTCTGCATGTTCACACGGTCACATCACACCCTGTCACCCATGTGTGGTTGCTCTCTGTAAAGCCACACTGTCCATCCAGGGTGCTCACTCATCTCTCATATTGGCCTGACAGCACTGTCACACAAGCCACCCTCTGGCATGGCAGGTCCTTCACACAATGGAAGAATCCCACACCGGGCTACCCCCTAGAGAAGGGCAACATACTCAGCCACTCCCCAAGAGCAAAACTTCCTCCTGCTTAAGAATACTAACCAAGGTCCTCTTCCATCAGAGAGGAGAAGCCAAGTGGAGAAATCGCTGCATGCCCTGTTTGGCACTATGGAGTAGAAAGTTAACTCAGAATTCATGACTATGCTTATTTCAAATAGAATCTGTCTTTAATAGGAGAGAAAACATTTATCTTTCAGAGCTCAACATCCATGATGCCTCAAGCTTTCCATAGCCTTTGCTGCCAACAGCTTGACCTTTTGTTTTCCCTTCCTGCATGCTGCAGTGCCAAGCAAAAGGGAAAATATCTAGGACCCACATGAGGCTGCCCAAGTCCTGAGCCAGCTCATTGTCTGGTTGAAGCTGCTCACACCACCCACTTAGGAGGTGTGGCAGAGGGGAAGGTAGAACAGAAGCCAGCCTGCTTCCCTCAGCCTTATGTTCACAGGGCTTCCTTGCCTAAGAATCTTTTCCTGAAAAGGACTTTCCAGTGAGGCACAACCTTGCAGTGTGGGTACCCCGACGCGACACCTGGCATTGTGTTCTCCGAATAGGAGAGCCATCATCTATCAGAGGTTTCTGTGCAGGCACAGGTACAGATGTTCTCATAACAGTGCTCTCTGGAACTTTCTGAAATATTGCAGAACTCAACCTATGGATGCAAGCAAACCCCACTGTCTGCACCTGAACTTGATTTTCCCCTCCCAGTACCTCACCTTGCCCTAAGAGGCAGAGTCCTATCTCTCTAGGGCTTTGGGTACTTTTATGGCCACACAAGTGCTGTTCTTTGGGGACAGACTGTGGGGTTGATTGACCTCACATGCCAATGTACTTAGGTTCTCATGAGGAATAAGGTTCTCACAAGGAACTTTGGTTCCAGGCTGCTCATTCTGTCTCCTCTGAGGCTCCTAAAGAGGAGATTATTCCCCTGGAGGGGACACTATATCTTGGCACCATGAAGTTTAACATGGACTGACAGGGGGCATTCCTCAGAAGCATGTCATCATACAGGATGCCCTCAACATCATGTCTGGAGCTATCCCCAGTGCCTCACATTTGAAAAAGGTGGTTGATTCTCAGGACTCTCCCGACAGAGCAATCTAAATCAATTCTCACGATTTCTAATAAGAGTAATTTTTAGCTGTTTTAATAAGTGTAGGTAGAGAGATTTAGACTGCAATGAACTTTTCCAAGAAATCTCTAAGTATTTGCATCAAATCCACATACATCTCGGAAAGACTTCTGTGAACACATACAATTTCATTACTTATTGTGGCTATAGAATTAATTAGTTAACAGATACCCAAGGAGTTGTTTGAGAACAACTGGAATTCAGCAGGACCAGTCTCTGTATCTTACATGATGAAACTACAAACTAGTGGGATGGGGGCTAGGAGGAAACCACAAGGGATCAAAAAAAGTAGTATTTTAAAGCAGTTACCTTGACTGTTTTGTTAGATAGCAAAGAATCTTCCCTTAGAATATGAAACTATCAGGGCTTTCTGAGGCTAGATAACGACCTGGCACCATGAGACCATTATCTGGAAGCAAATTTTAAATGCATTGGATTGACATGGAGGTGAATCATTATGGTAAGGAAGGGCTCTGGATATACTTTATACAAAAACTGAGCAGACACTCTCTGAACTCTATCACTTAAAGTTGCAATGCTCCTTTACCAGATGGCAATGATGGGGATTAGAATTGCAAAAGCCACTGTAACCCTGTTGAAGTGGTATTCTGGGAAAGGAACTCAACAGTGGTAAGAAAACAGATGAAATGGAATGGATCCGAGTGTAGCAACCTGAAAGATCCCCTGCAGCTGGTGCAGGAAATTGAATGGAAAAGGTACATTATCTCTCAGGGCAGCATGGTTATTCAAGATGCCACTGACTTGAACAAACATAGGGCATGAAGATGATTGAAGTCCTGAGGTTGATTTCAGTTGTACAAGATTGAGTCTTGGGGTCAGTTCTGTGCAGGGGAGGGTGAAGAAAAGGTGCTATAAAAAGAAAACAAAATGCTGATATGCACAAATCAAAGCAGTTAGAAAACTCCTTTCTGCTTTTATTAACTTTGCATTACCTCTCTGCATACAAGCCACAGAGTCAGCCAGGCCCCTTTGGCCCTAAGCTTTGCAAACAAGCCTCAGTATGTCATCATATCTGCAAGCTAAATGTGGCACTCAGAGGGACATTCACACATGTAGCTCTCAGCCTCAATCAGGCCCCACAGGGTCCTGCTAGCTAGTAAATGGCAAAAAGCTTCTCCACCAGTTACTCAAAACACCCAAATGAAGACCTTGCTCTGACAGTCCACCTGGATGGTTTAACTCACTCACTGCTATGGAGAGCATCTAAGTATTACAAAGGCACTCAAATTAGGTGCTTCAAATATGGAATCCAAAGAGCTTTTCTTGAGATTTGGGACCCAAAATATTTTGCAACAGGGGCTCCCACTTCACTGAAAAAGGAAAAAATGGCTGAAAATTCTTCTGCTGCTGCATCACATCTGCTGGTAATGACTTTTGTGACACAACTGCTGTCTCTGGCAGAAGAGCAGTGATTGATTGGACCAAAAGTCTAGTCTGAAAGACTTAAAGAAAAACTAAGAGCAGAGCCAGCATGTATGTGCACAGCACAGGACATCCCAATCCAAATGTATTTCTCTGTGGTCTGTGTTTCTCTTCCATGAGCACTCTTCCCAGAATCCAAAGTAGTGAATATTACAGAGTTATAAAATCAGCAGCAGCTCTGCAAAATGAAGACCTGTCTCAGAAACTGCCTCAGCCAGCAAGCAAAGTTAATCAGGGATACTCATGAACCTTCTTATTGCAGAGAGAGAAGAACTCATCATCTTCTGGAGGATTTTTTGGGAAACTTTATCTATGCTCAGCTTTTAAGGTAGATTGTGGAAAGCATGCTGCTCTATCTATAATATGAATAACAGTGCTACAAAAGCAAACTACCCTGGGGAAACAGCCTTTCTCCTAAAAACTGGTTGAAATCAGCAGATAAGGACCCCCTAACAGCTGGGAAGTAAAAGGTCTGCATTAGGATGGAGGAGCTTATTTCAGGAGGCTGAACTTCACTGGTAACATGCCAGGGGGGTCTATAAATCAAAAAATCCTGGAGACTGCTGAAACAAAGACAAAAACATCATCTTCCACATAATTAGATATGACCATTAAAAAAAAGCACTGTATTAATCACAGATGTGTATCTGTGATTAATAGCTATTCCAGTGTTCATTACTTGACTACAGTAGCTTGATTAATCCATAGCTCCCTATGGTTTAAAATACAGGGGTTGTAAGGAATCAGAACAAGTGACTCTTGTTTTAAACCATAAAAGAGCTCTGAAAAAAAGCACCTAGACCCAAACTTTTTCATTGCCTACAATAAATGCTGTAGATTTTTCCAAAGTACTCAAACAATAATTGCCAGCATGAAATATTCTCTTGCCCAACTGCATGAATAAGATAGCAGAGTGGATCTGTGGTCACTCTGAAAACAAAGTAACTTCCCAGAGGTACTTCAGAAAGCTCTGAAATATGTATCAGGAAGGCAGAACGTACAGAAAGAAATACAGGTTCCTTGTTAAAACTTTTCTATCCATAAAGTGCTAGAGGCTAAACTGCATGAAGTACTTGCTGAAAACCCCCTCATAACTATTTTATTTGTCATAGTCAGAAGAACATTGAACCACAACTGTTGTATTTGGCAAATAATATTAGAACTTTCAAAAGAACTCAAAATATTTATTGCTAAGAGTAAGAGAAATAAACTGATCATAAATTGAAGTTGCCTGAGCAGTTTCACTGCAGACAAGGCAAGTCTGCTGCTACAGTAACTTCTGCACACACTTTTCAGCAGGGTGTTAGCTCTACAGGTGTGACACTGGGCCATGGGAATGGGCTGCCCAGGGAGGTGGTGGAGTCACCATCACTGAAAGTGTTTATGAGGGGACTGGATGAGGCACTTGGTGTCATGGTTTAGTTGATTAGATGGTGTTGGGTGATAGGTTGGACACGATCTCAAAGGTCTTTTCCAACCTGGTTAATTCTATTCTATAATAAGCAGCCTCTCATTGGTATAGCAGACCTCAAGAACTTGCCACTGTTGCTGGTCTATGGAAGTAGCAGTCTTACATTATTAGCAAACTTCATTTTATTTAATGAATAAAATGCTGTGGTGGAATTACAGATACAGAGCTGAGAGAGACCTTGGGCAGTCACCTAGGTTTTCCCCTTGCTCTGAGGCAGGACAAATCAGGTCAGACAAATACCTGGTTGAGTTGCTTCCACGTTATGCCAGCGAGTGTGGCTGCTCCAGCACTTAACTATTTCTATAATGGGACAGCTCTTTTCTTAAGAAATCAGTCTCAACATGGACTGTTTGCTGAGTTGAGATAGTCCATATGACTATGTGAACTCTTTCCTCTGTGTACTGGGTTTGCCCTGCCCTGAAGAATTGCATTTATGTGAGCTACAACTTCAAATGTTCTTCCAGTTGTCTGTTTGTGAAACATTTTCCTCTCTGAAATTCAGGTGGAATCTTATACTCACAGAAACTGTAACCAAAATATTATGGACAGTCTGACACCATATCCAGAAATCAAATTGGCTGGCTGGGGTTATTGATGGTGCTGCACATCTGAACAACGGCTCAGGTCACTTTTAAGATTGGACACTAGGTTTTTAGGCTGGAGGTGGAAAAATACAACACAGGATTTATGACATAGAAGTAGGGAAAATTGGATGTTACTCAGTAGCCTTTGGAACAAATACTTCTACAGACAAGGAAAAGAGCTTTCTGGTTTAACTTTTTTTTTTAATACTTAGTTTACATAAATAATCTGACACTATGAATTTCTGGCAATCTGATAGAAAAATTAAGTGCATCAAATCAGAAATAGTATAAAGTTACCTTCAGCCACTTCATTTTCATCATTTATGATTCTATGATTTACAGCACAGGCTGCTTCATTTGCAAACTTCCACCAAGCAGTTCCTGAACACACCTTTCTCAAAGAAACCAAATGCATAGGCACAGCATGACCTGAGTGACAGGGATGATCACAGGGACCAGAGCTAAAACAGAGAGCTGTTTACAGGGCTGGAAAAGGATTGCCTTCAATAACCAATTTATACAACCCTTTGACAAAGACTAACAACTCTGCTTAAGTATTTCTACTTGAGGCAAGCAGCTGATTAGTAGGCAATAAACAACCCTGTAATAACAGCAAACCCATTACTAGATGTTAGGAAAGCATCGACCCAGACTAATGAGAGAGCTTCACATTCAGCTGCTGGCTTGTTCTGGGACAAATTAGAAGTTAAAGGGTGGGAGGAAAACTAGTGGTGAAATCAGCAACCCAGTTGAAGTGCATGTACACCAATGTACTCAGTATGGGTAACAAACAAGAGGAACTGGAAGTCTTGGTACACCAGGGAAACTACAATGTAGTTGCCATTACAGAAACGAGGTGGGATGATTCACACAACTGGAGAGCTACACTGGATGGTTACAAGCTCTTTAGGCAAGACAAGCCGGGGAAAAGAGGAGGAGGGGTGGCCCTGGATATTAGGGAATCTCTTGATGCCATGGGTTAAGGATGAAAGGATTGAGTGCCTATGGGTTAAAATCAGAGGGAAAGCTAACAGGACTGACATCCTGATTGGAGTCTGCTACAGACCACCCAACCAGGATGAAGAGGTGGATGAAGTATTCTACAAGTAGCTGGAGATCATCTCAAGCTCACCAGCCCTTGTTCTTGTGGGTGACTAACCTGACAGATATCTGCTGGGAACTTAGCACAGCAGAGAGAAGGCAGTCCAGAAGGTTTCTAGAATGCATGAAGGACAGCTTCTTAACACAGCTGTTATGTGAGCCTATCAGGGGTGAGGCCCTGTTCAACCTGCTGTTCTCAAATAGAGAAGGGCTGGTGGGAAACGTGATGGTAGGAGGCTGTCTAGGGTGCAGCATTTATGAGATTGTGGAGTTTTCAATATGCAGGGAAATAAGGAGAAGCAACAACAAAACCTGCTCCACCACCCCACTTCATGTTCCCAAAGCAGCTCCTCTTCCCTCTACACCATCCTCCCCCCTGCCTAAACAGCCCCTGCTCCACCACCACCAGTTTTGCACCCATCCCAGAGCCAGGGGCAAGACCCTCAACCAGCCAAGATACCACACAGAAGAGCTCAGCCCCAGGAAGGAGACCCAGCCAGCACCCGTGGATGATATTGGAGTAGTCATCAATTCTGGCCCTAACAACCGGGGGGCCACCAGGCCCCCCGGCCTTTGTTGTCACCACCACCATCACCCAGTGTGCACCATAGCACTCACCAGAGATGAGAGGAGGATCCTCCAGCCCAAATGGGCTCAGCTTAGGGCTTCTGCCTTTCCTGGTGAGGATTAAATAGGGGAGTGGGTGGGGAGGGCAAAGTGGCCACACATGGGGTGGGAGGAGACTCCAATAGAGCCCAGGTGCTTTGGATTTGAGGGCAAAAAAGGGGGAAAATGGGTGGAAAAGGGGCAGATATGGTTGGAAAGGAGAGGTGGTGGTGAAAGCAGGGGATTTAAAAAATAACTATTTTCCATAAATCTCCCACAATGTACAACTGCAGTTCACGGTTTGCTTTGCCTCCATGCAAAAAGAACAAACCCATCAATACTTCATAACACAAAGCACAATGGTGGCTGTTGCAATGACATCTTTCCATCATTATCATTTTGCTTGGTGGGAAAAATCTGTGCTTTTCAGATCAAGATAACAAGTTTTAAAAACACCCAGAAAAAAGTTCTGCAAGAATTATTTTTTTTTCCCCTGGATACCAGCAGACACCACCAGGAACCAGAGCACTGTCCTATGAGGAGAGACTGAGAGCCCTGGAGCTTTTTAGTCTGGAGAGGAGAAGACTAAGAGAGGATTTAATAAATGTTTATAAATATCTGATGGCTGGGGGTCAAGAGGAAAGGGACAGGCTCTGCTCAGTTACCCCCTGTGATAGGACAAGTGGCAATGGACATAAACTCCAGTACAGAAGGATCCACCTCAACATGAGGAGGAACTTCTGACTGTGTCACAGAGCACTGGAGCAGGCTGCCCAGAGAGGTTGTGGAGTCTCCTTCTCTGGAGACTTTCAAGACCCATCTGGATGTGTTCCTGTTGTGACCTGTGCTGCATTCAATGGTCCTGCTCTGGCAGGGAGGTTGACTTGATGATCTTCAGAGGTCTGTTTGAATCCCTAACATCCTGTGATCCTACGTTCATCTCTCCTCTCCAGAAAGATCAGCTATGTGACTGAAGGAACACTCTGTACACTGCTTTTTTTTTTTCTCAGAGAGAGTTGATAACTCATTATAGGTGTAAAAATGTGCCTGCAGTCTACTGCACACTTAGAATGTGAATGTAGAGCTAAGAGAGTGGGACCCTGGAACAGAAATTTTAACATGTGAGGCACAGTGTAGCACATAATGAAATGAAGAGTGCTCACAGAGCTCCAGGCAATTGGCATAACCATCTATACTCTCAATACAAGTTAAACACAGTGCTTAGCTGGAGTAAAAACTTGCAAACAATGCTAAACAAAACTATGCTTTTTTCTATTTTCCTTGAAGATGGGGAATGGGAAAACCACCCACTAGGTTTTTCATCTTTCTAGGTGATATTTACTTCAAATTATGATTCCCCAGCTTATTCTCACGCCTTAAGTCATGACAATATCTCACATATTATGTTTTCAGAGAATAGAATAGAATAGAATAGAATAGAATAGAATAGAATAGAATAGAATAGACCAGGTTGGAAGAGACCTTCAAGATCATCGAGTCCTTATTTTGTTTCAAGCACAGATAAGCAGTAGTTAGGTAATTCTTTATCATAGAATCAACAAGGTTGGAAAAGACCTCAAAGATCATCAAGTCCAACCTGTCACCCAACACCTCATGACTACTAAACCATGGCACCAAGTGCCATGTCCAATCCCCACTTGAACACCTCCAGGGATGGTGACTCCACCACCTCCCTGGGCAGCACATTCCAGTGGCCAACAACTCTTTCTGCAAAGAACTTTCTCCTCACCCTCAACCTAAACTTCCCCTGGTGCAGCTTGAGACTGTGTCCTCTTGTTCTGGTGCTGGTTGCCTGGGAGAAGAGACCAACCCCCGCCTGTCTACAACCTTCTTTCAGGTAGTTGTAGAGAACAATGAGGTCTCCCCTGAGCCTCCTCTTCTCCAGGCTAAACAACCCCAGCTCCCTCAGCCTCTCCTCACAGGGCTGTGCTCGAGGCCTCTCCCCAGCCTCGTTGCCTTTCTCTGGACATGTATAAGAGTCTCAATGTCCTTCTTAAATTGAATTAAACAGAATACCTGCAACTGCATTCAAGTCCCATGCTATGACTGCTATACTAGTGAATACAATGGCTTCCATGATTTTCAGTCCTGTTACTTTTTCTAGTGGTAAATGCATACTGTCTATTCATGCCCAAGTGAGCCAGACAGGGTTTTAAAATGGGAGAAATTCTCTTGGGCTTCCATACAGTACTAACTCTTCTTCATGGCAAGCATGAGAGGATTTTTTTATTATTATGAAGAAACTGCTTATACATTTTCCTCACTCCCAATTTGATTTTAACAGACCGAAGTGATTGAGAAATTGAAAAGGGAAATTCAGTCTTTCCCCCTGCCGGCAACTTTCTATGGTGTACAGCCCATCTTTTGTCAAGCACTCACAGAGAAATTATCCAGGCAGGGCTAAAAGGACACCCTTGGGAACTACTGCTTGAGAGGGAGAAAAATCATAAAAGCACCTTCAGAATATGTGACCATGGTACAGTGACTTCAAAACCACTCTTGGCAGAGACTGGCAAAAGTGATTAAAAACTGGGCTCCAGAATTTATTTTTTTCTCTTATTCTCTTCTTTCTCACCAGAAGGGCACTGGATTATATATATATAAATGTATATATTTATTTTACTAATGAGAATGTCTACAGCTGTATTTAAAGGGATAATTATTTATGACAAGAGATGAGAAAGCCTTTTTTCCTTTCTTTCTTTTGGGCTTAATCTAACCACCCTCTGGTGGGACTTGAATTTCTTTATGTGTCAATTTACATGACCTGGTTGAATTCTTCTGATCTGGAGCTCTGCTGCAAGTCTGACTAAATTTTACTATTTTTGCTCTAATTTATGCAGTTACAGGACAGCTGCCCTCTGCTCACAGATGGGGGGGGGGGAGGGGGGGGGAAGCAAAGGTAAAGAAAAAGGACTGAGCAGCAGTAAATGGAAATGGGATTGGTGGATATTCATCCCCTGCAGACATGCCACTTAGATTTCTATAGTTATTCTGTTACCATGTGGTCATTTGTCTTCTTTCCTACTATCTGTCAAGAGCTGGACTGATGGGAATCCACCTGTGACATTATTCCTCTGGAATTCAAGAGGGGAAATCAAGGATAATTGTTGGAAGCATCCATAAAAAGAAAAGAGATCATTTAAAGTAAAAATATTCCCTGTTTCTCACACTAAAATCAACTACTCCAACTGTAGAAAAAAAGCAAATAGGTGACAGACTGTTTATCTCTAGGCAGGCCCTATTCCAGTTCTCACTGAATCCAAGGGCCTTATTTCTGCTAGGTGACTTTGATTTAAGCATTGTATACCTACCCCTTCACTGAGTCACCCCAGTGTGGGCTTAAAGCAGAAACCTGCAGTTCTACTCAGTGTCTGCAAACAGTAGAGCATTGCATGCTGCAAGAATGGAATGGAATGGAATATAGAATATAGAATGGAATATGGAATATAGAATAGAATATGGAATGGAATGGAATGGAATGGAATGGACAAAATGACATTTTGTAAGGTCAATGTAAGATCCAAGAGAGATTGGCTGTTTCAGAAGCAGTCACAAGCTTTTATTCATGCTGTTAAAATAGACATTTTTATTTCAGTCTTGCAAAGCACATATCTTCTCATGTCCTTGGTCTCCCTTCTGTTCTTGTTGCTAGTAGTGCACACATTGTCTTCCCATCTCCACCAAGCTTCAGAGGCTTTTGGTGATATGAGAAATCCAGCTGCTCCCCCATTACCAGCTAGCCTTTTGGGTCACTGACCTTCAAGCCAGATTCTCAAACTAGGAGTTGTCCCCAAGCTAAGTACAATACCATAGTTGTGTACATGGAGTAGTGGTGCCTGAAATGAAAGCTGCATGCCCTATCACACAATGCCTGTGGCTGGAGCCCTCATCTGAGATACAAGAGACCAAGCCAGAAGTTCTTATTTTAGCCCTCACACCACAGGCTAATGTGAGACAGGGTTTTAAAGTGAGTTTTCCTTTGTCACACAGCACACATTTAATTAATTTACAGTCACAAATTTGCAAGAATAAAGGTGATTATTGAGGGCACTTCTCTGCGATGTAGGATCAATCAACCAGAAGAGAGATTCTCACCTGAGTTTCCTGTGTGATTTAAAAACTAGGGAGCCGATTGATCCCAGCAGCATCCTCTATCCTTTGAAAAAACCCTCATAGACATGTCTCAGAATTGACTCTTCAGTGCCTAAATAGCCTGGGAATTAGCCATTACAAAACTGCAATTAGGTTTTGACAAGGCCATTTGAAACCAACCTCCTCTGAGACTAGAGAGCAGGTAAAAAGAGAGGAAAACAATGATGCCTCAGCGCTGCGAGTGGGTTTCATTCCAGTTCTGAAAGCTAAGTTAATTTGGAGCACAAAGGTTTTTGCTCAGGCTGTTGTACCTAAATTTCTTAGGTGTTTAAACAATCCCTGTTTCCTACTTCTTTCTCTCTGAACCGTCTCCTGTATTGCAGACCCTTGCATCTATTTTCAGTTTGGTGAGATCTTGTTGTCCTAAAATGCTGTTGAAAACTCAACCCTACATCCAAATATTAATAACAAGAACTTTGTTGAGTATGAATGAGTGTCAGTTTTGTGTATTACACACACAATGGTACTTCACTGTCCTCTCATGGCTCTTTTGACTGCACTTTGGAATAAGATGTCAGTTACACCACTTCCAATGAGTATCTGAATCAAGATTCAAAACCTTATCAGCTCCCATGTGGGGAAATTTTCATACAAATTCCATGCTAGTCTGCATAAATCATGTCCTGTTCTACTTCACTGAGATTCTTCAAGGTTTTTCACTATAGCAACTATTTGGAGGGCACTGAACAGAGGTCCTGTTCCAGAAATTGTTACAGGGAAGCTACATTTAGTTGCCATTGATGCTGGGATATTTGCCTGAGTATAGGCTTCAGCATTAAGCTAGAAAAAATATAACACCATTAAATCCAAATTGATACATCTGTAGAAGAACTATATTTATGAACAATATCTCTTGAATCCACAGACATTTTGAGGGGGAAAAAATGTCTCTGGGATACAGCTTATCAGGTAGCTCCCAGCCCTGAGACCCAAAACACAGAGGCTTAATTTGTGGTTGTAGGAATTGCTACTTTGTGCCTCTGTTTTCCCACTAGTAAGAGAGGATAATGAGCTCTTCCTCCTTTATAAAGCATTTTAAGATCTACTGAGGTTACACTGATTAGGAAATAGTGATATTTGGGTTTGCTATTATTTAAAGTAATGAAAATTAATAAGACGTTGTATTAATTTGAATTTTCCCCACCTCATTACTTGGATTTCCTGCTTACTACAGCAAGTCTCTACAGAATTACTTAATAATGTCATATGTAAACAATATGTTGTTATTATTATGATGTTTTAAATATTGTCAATCCATAATAAATACAAGCCACGATGAGGATGCACCATTAAAGAAAGCACTGATGGAATCAGTGCTTAAATTGCACAAAGCACAGCTTGTTGAAAGGAAGCAGCCAACAAACAATGCTCTTGAAAACAGGGAAATGACCACCACGAGATACAAATATTCCAAAAACTACCTGGCCTATTCAGCAAGCATATCTTGAAGCACTTCTGCTTACAGACTCCTTGCTAATCTACAAATTTCTGAGGTAAAATTCTGCTTGGGGCTGCTCTGACTTTGGCACGAATTGGGCTCCCCACTGGGAGCAAGTCCAGAAGCTCCTCCGTGGTTCTTCCTCCCATTTGCCTGTGCACATCACCTTCTTGATCCATGAATTCACATCCTTGGGAAGCTGGCAGGAAGGAAAGAACAGGAGAAACATTTTTTTTCAGTCTTGTATCAATTTGGCTTCCAGTTATGTGTATTAGGAAGAGGACACAGAGTAGTCTGACCCACTTGAATTCAGTTTTCCAAGTGTAGCTCAGCATCCTTGTATGATTTCCTTTATCACAACTCCATCCCCCTCTTTAATTTTCAACTATTGCTGCACACCTCTGCTCAGAGCTCTGCATGAAGACTTCTATCTCTCTCTCCTCAGAGACCTTGAAAAAAATCTGAGCCCATCAGCCTACGAGAAGCACAGCCTATTTTTACTAATGTGCATTACCTGATGGTTCTCAATTATGCTTTAGCAGTCCCTTATGAGGGCTCTTATCAAAAAGTCTTTTGAAAATTGAAGTATGCTGTTTCCACCCAGTCCTCTGTATTAACGCTCAAAAGACCTCTAACGAGGTAGAGCACACATTCTTCTTAGAGAAGCGGTGCTGCTTTGATCCTGAGAAGCTATACTTATCCAAGCATTGTGCTATTCTATCCCTAATTGAACCCTCAATCAGGTTCCCTGCTACCATAATAAAGTTCACTGATCTTTAAAGCCTCAGGTGGCCCCAAGCTTCATTTTTAAGATAAGCATCATGCTAATGAGTTTTAAGTTTTCAGGCCTCTTTGCTGTAAAGACTGTAATACATCCTTGTCAATGTTCCTTCTATTTAATGCTTTGTTTGTTTCCAAATCCTTGGATGAGTATCAGACTGTGTGATTTACTGCTCCTGGGTTTCACAAGTTGTAGGAGAAACAACTTTCCCCTTAGGAGATTCAGTCTATTAAGGGTCACAATGTGATTTCAAATAAAAAGTGCCTTTTAATAGGATTTTCCCCATGTTCCAGCATAAAAAATTGATGCAGAAGTGCACTTTAATTCCTCTGCTTATTCCTATTACAGCTGGTGGAAAAGAAGAAAATAGAAGTGGAACTTTATTAAAAAATATTTTTTTCAATGTACCACTGTCCTAGGATATTACAATACTCACTGTGAGATCATGGAGGAGGGTTTGCTTAGCAGGACTGAAGCCAGTAACATAAAATAATCCAGGTAACTTTCAACACTTCAGTCCATGAAGGAGAAAAACCTCATAGTTTGTCTGACTCTCCTCTGCAGGTGCCTCTTCTCCTGTGAGTGTAAAAAGAGCCCAAGGCAACTCCTAATCTACCTGCATCAGTTGAGCTCCTTGAAGAAAGAGGAGTGTGAGAAGGAAAAAATCCTCTAGAGCTAATTTGACATCTCCCAGCCAGACTTTTCCTCTGAACAGCATCTTTGTCTTCCCTAGAAACCTATCACTTTCCATTCACTGTGAATCTTGCCAGTGCACCCAGCTACATCAGTTCCTCAAAGTACACATCCCTGTATATTTTGGCAAACTGTCCTGTGTTCCAGTCTTCTCGATAAGGAGTCTCTCTGTGTTTCCCAAAGGTGATGTGCCTTTTTTTTTTTTTCCCCTGGAAGACTCTTACAATGTTGTTCAACTTTCATTATTTTCAAGAACCTCTTGGTTTGAATGCAATTTTGTTCATAGTCAGGTTGCATGGCTGGAGGGGAAAACATGGACTGAAACTGTGACGCCACCTTTAAACATGGAGTGGAAGAAAGACATGCTTTTTCATCCATCAAGTAAAACTCTGTTAATTTTCCCTATGAAAACCTCTGGATGTTCATAACTAGGAGGGAGGACCAGGGAAAACTAATGAGTGGACAAGAACTGACTGGAAACGGTACTCTAGGTTGGTGCTTTTTCCTGTCTTAGGGAATGGCTATTCAGATTTTATCAAGAAGAGTAAGGCTCTGAGAAATTAAAATGTTCAAATGGTAAGGAAGGAGGTTGATTAAATTTTGAACATTGACAAGAACATTTGGATGCAGTCAATCTTTTACCCAAGGATACAGATTGCTGAGTATGCAGACTGTGTGTTTCTGGGCAGTGGCAGAAGTTGTTCTTTGTCACGTCCATATCTCCCAACATCCACAAATAAAGTGCACTGAATACAACTACAGCAGCAGGCTGTTGCCCTGAGAAACTGAATCAGCAGCTGACCCAGCCACAGTGCTCTGGTTGTCTGCTAAGCAAACTGCACAGACCAGACCATTCAGAGCCACTAATGGTGTATTCTTCATTTTCTGCCTGACTGAGCCTGCAGCGCCAGGGCACTGATTTGCATATATGCTGCATCAGCTGAAATCAGTGGCAACTCCCATCAGAGCACATCAATTACAGATGTTAAGGATGTTTTGGCATGATGACACTTTAGCCAAGTCAAAATGCTGCACAGGTGGTTTTAATGATCTCTTTTTGAGGGAAAATAGAATCTCTTGGTGAGGGCACAAGCACAGCACAGTGGCAGGACAATCAAGTCCTCACTCTGCCAGATTCAAGGTAATCATACTTGTATGATGAGTTTTGCTTTGAAGCAGGCAGTTGAGCAGGGACCCCAACCTGAGGCTGGGTCTACATTGGCAAGGGATGCAGCATGATGGAGACAAATATGTAGAGCAGAACAACTAGTGCTGAGGGCCAAAGATTAAATTATAGGTGTTTCCAGGGTTAGCACAAGTTGGGTTTGATAGGCTGAATGTCTATCAGCAGGGTGGAAAGCATCAGGTATCCTCCAAAACACATTGTTTAGCTTAAGTTTCACCCAAAAGCAATTAATTCAGTGAAGAAGACAGAGTCACTTCAACATACTTCTGACTGAAATTGAAACATCAATTTGTTTGTGCCTAGCGTCTCCATCATACCATGGCCTGACCAAGAACTATTTTCACTGCTCTAATTTTGCAGAAAAAGTTTTCAACACAGTGTAGACCAGAAATAAGTTAAAAATCTCAAAAGGCTCTCTGCAACAGGGGATATGGATATAGATATGGATATGGATATAGCTATGGCTATACTTTCAGGGCTCAGTATCACAGCACTGCTCTGACTCCAGGAAAGCTGCCATCCTTTTGCTGCTATAATGGTCTCCAGCACTGCAGGTCATGCTCACAGAAACAATCTGCTGATACCCAAAGCTAATTCCTCAGCAGGATCTCAGAGAGAAAACAGGAAACTCAGACTGTTGGTTTTTTTTTTCCCCTGGGCTAGGCTTCTATAGAGGCTATTATCCAGCAAACTTACTGTTCTGTGTGGCTCTGCACAAGCCCCCAGGACACCCATCAGAAAATGTAGAACCTGACTGCAGCTTCCAAAGACATTTGTATCTCCAGCCCTCCAATCCCTAATATGCTGGGATGTGCTGATTCAGAGGAAGACTAGTTCTGTTGCAATTACAATGATGGGGATTTATTCAAATTCAGAAAATTGAATCTTACAGAAACAAGGTTTGGCTGGGCCCATAACCCTTGGGAGGCTCAAGTAGGGAAGAGTTGCTTAAGTTAGCAAACAAAGACAGTGTAAGTAGAAAACAAGGAACATATTTAAGTGTGAAATTAGAAGACCATAATCCCATCATGAGTGGGCTTGAAGAGTCACAGAGACTAAATACCCAAGCAGAACCCACAGATTCTAACAGCAAGGTGGCAGAGGTGCCCTCAGCATGGAGGAGCAGATTGAAGCGGCCATCCTGTCTGTGTTTCCATTCCCAGCTTTGCTCTCACCATGAGCACAGTGGCTCACTTTCACAGCCCCTGAATGGAAGGAAATGGTCCCTTGAACTCCTTGAGGGTTTTGCTTACTGAGGTTGCTATGTACTGTGACAGTTTCTCAGAGAGAAAAGTACTCTAAAATTATCAAATGCTGCCAAAGAAAAATACAAACTACCCCAGTATGTTTCTTTCATAAACTCCCAGATTAATTCAAGCCTCAAGTGACAGCTATTCAAGTGTCCCCTAAATGTGAATGGGATTGAGGATTTCATTTTTATCAGTACTGAGCACTAGGCATATTATTAAACATTAGCCAAGCTGTCTGCAATGCAAAACTTTCCCCAGCAGAAGTACATCACAAAGTACAAACTCCTGGGTCTATCTTTAGCTTTGGGAGAGTCTGAGTAAAACATGATGAATATAATGGTGAACCTTAAATATCTGAGTCCCTCATACATGGCAAAAATCTTGATTCTGTTTCTCACCTGAAGAATTGACTAGAAAGCCCTCAAACCTCATGATGATGCATTGTTTTCATGCTTAGTGTGGATGAAAAAAACCTGTGAGAAGCAGTAGATGAACAATTCTGTCTCCTGTCATTAGCATTGGTATCTTGAGAACAAGGACAAATGCTACAAATGCTGCAGAAGCAGGCAGAAATAGTGACAAAAGCTTCTATCCAGACAGGAATGCTAATAACAGCA
Organism: Melanerpes formicivorus; assembly: GCF_026170545.1. Lineage (NCBI taxonomy): Eukaryota > Metazoa > Chordata > Aves > Piciformes > Picidae > Melanerpes > Melanerpes formicivorus. The sequence continues at coordinate 2,512,705 of NW_027142423.1, read as the reverse complement.
GTGAAATTGTGGTGTCTCAGCCTGCTGTGTGTGCTAGACAGGCCCATGGGGGAGCTTGAGTAGCTACTTGAGTTGCTAGACTACCCTGCAAATTGTGCTGCCACATCTTCACTGCTGCCTAGTCAGCTAGAGTGGGTAGAACTGTCTTCAGTCACACATCTTGCTATGATACTTTTGGGAATCTCCGAGTCAAGTACTGAGGTTCTCTGCTTAAAATGAGAAATCTGCTGCCTGAAGTATAAATGCCACCTTAAAGAAACAAAAAGAAAAAAGAGAAGGCCAAGTAAACAATCACTCAGCATTCCTGGAGAAAAAAAGTACAGACAAACCCATAAAGGCTTACCAGCACAGTGATGAAGACAGGAGGTTCCATCAGCTCCAGTCCCACTGACCACATGAGACTGCCCAAGAATCACTTCTATTGGAGCTGATGTGTCTCTTTGAAATTACTAAGTCAGGTTTTATGGCAACAAAAAGTGTAATTCCAGAATTTCCAGGGGCACCTTATGCAGCTTTTTATATAGGTAGACAACATTTGATAGCTCACTACAAGATTTCCACTGAGATACCACTGAGGCTGTGATCTACAATCAATATTATTGACTGTTGCCTGGTTTCAGGCCCATGCCTGGGGTCCATTGCAGGAAGAAAGACCTGTTGGGCAAAAGCTGTCATAAAAAGCCTATTGTTTGTCAGTATTGTCAAAAGCAAATAGTCTTCAAACAATGAAGACATTCCTATACTTCTTTTTTCTTGTCACCCCATTGTAGATGAACTAAAGTCAAGATGATTCATGGCTATCACAAATATCTGGAGGAATATGTGATGTCTGGGGGGCTCCTGAAATCTAGGGCCCTTGTTTCAGGACCTGAGGCAGAAGTATGTGTCAGTGCAAATCAAAATTGTCAAGACTGCCTTGGGCAGTGTTCCTGCTTCAGAGAAGGTACTACTATGAGTTCCCCACACTCCCATACAGCTGTGGGGCTTATTGTACCTGTGTCACATATGCTCCCATTAGATATGGCAGAAAAAGGTTCAAGCCCTTGGATAATGCATTCAATACCAAGTTAAACCTCAAGAAAGAAGGTGTTTCCTCCCTGCAGCTGCTTCATGTTTAGGGCACATCTTCCCGTATGGTAGTCTGAAGACCCATCCAAGTATTTTGAGTATCCTCTAACTGGTTTTAATCATCAACCAAAAGCCAACATCAAAGGGCCTTCTTTTGAAACAAAATTATTTCCTACCTAGACCACAATGTAAGGCTGCAGAGCTGAAAATTGGACTTTTTTTCTGGGTATAGTTATTCTGGCACCATACAAGCCTAAGCATTTGAGTTTTCTCTCAAGGTGACTGCGCAGAAGGATCCTAACCAAGCTGTAACAGTACTCACAGGCACAGAAGTGGGTCAGCCATTAATACTGCTTAAATCTCAAATTTACAGAATCATTTTCTTCTCTGTGCTTCAGTGCCAAAATTGGCTGCATTCTGCTTGTGTAACTGATTACAACAGGAGCTGCTGTCAGCTCTATCAGACAGATAAGGGCACTTGAAATTTTTCTGCACTAAGGTCAAAAATGCCTTCAAATGTGTACTGCCCACACCTACATGGAGGATAAAGGTTTTATTTCTCAAAATACTGCAGACTGATGATCATCTCCCAAGCGACAGTCACAGAGCCTTACAAAAGATGCTGAACCTTGTGAAGTTTCAGAGGTGGCACTAACTGCTAACAGAAGACATCCCAAACTGCAGATACTGCCAGATGCTAGAAGCCTTTCACTCCATCTTTAAAAAAAGCAACAGCAACAAAAAATCAGCTGCAGTGTCATTTTGCAGAAAGGCAAAAACTACATCCATGAGCAAACTTGTTCAGACTCAGTTTGGCATCATATCTGTGTGGCTTTAGCGCATAGATCATCTGCAGCAGCAATTAAAGTTGGAGGAGGAAGAGGTCAGTGGACCAGTCAATAATCAGTGCACCTTTTCACCACAGCTGGCACACACAACCTTTCTGCAGCTTGTTGCTTAATTAAGGTTTGGAATTTTTCTGTAGAGCACTTCTGCCATCTAGAGGCTTTCCTGCCCTGCTGAAAGTCTCCTCTACCAGGAGGGATCTTTTCCCTTCCGTTTCCCAAGCGTTCCTAACCAGGTATCAGACCTCTGATTAAAGGATCACAAGGCTATGACTGATATCACATATGACTACACTAGAATTAAGAATAGCTTGAAAATAGGCAAGTGGCTTCTTGAAGGCCACAGCTTTGCTGGACTGCCGATTTTATCACACTATTATATTTCATAATAATATCTCTGAAAGAAAAGATTTTGGAGCAAGGGAAATAATACAGAAGAACAGGATCAGATTCTAAAATTATAGAAACCCCAGTGAAAGACATTAACATTCTCTGAGACTGGAAAAGAGCAATCTTCATGTTTATTATCCACAAAATAGTTAGACTTATAATGAAGATTGATCCTGCAATTAAGATGAACCTTTTGCAAACTGCATTGCTGGAACACTGCAGTTGAACATCTCTAAGCACCTCTAAGAAAGGGGATTTACATAAGGAATCCCTTCTCTCACCCCATGACACAACAACCCTCCCCAAGTGATTATCATTGATCTCCAAGACAGAACATCTTTCAACACCCCCAGCTCTTGATGTGTGGCAGACATTTTGCAAGAGGGAAGGCAGTCCCATTAGCTCGCCTGCATATTGCCCTGTAAGCATTAAGCACCTTTGCTGTGCTCAGCTTTCATATCTAAAAGCCAGAGTCTCTTCTTCCTCTCTTGGTAAGGAGCTACCCACTGCTCTGTCAGAAGAGAGAGGACACAGGAGAAACCGAGCCAGGAAAGGTGAGCATCACAGTGTGGAAGCCCTTAGGCAGGGAGCAAATCAGGATTTAGGATGTATGTTTGCACTGCAATGTGATGGCTGTTTCAGGGTTGCCTTTAATACCACTATCCACTGCTTTGATGGCAAATAGGAAAGCACACCTCCAGGAACAGCTAAGGGTTCTCCTGTATGGTGTTTGTGTGCCAAGGACATCTGGGGGGATGCTGCCAAGCACATGTAGAAGCTCGTGTTCAGGCTACGCAGGAGATAGCTGCATGACCTGAAGGCAAGTGGACCAGGAGCCAATATGCTGATAGTTGCTGTTGTGCACCCATCAAGTACATCCACTCATCAAACATAATGCAGTACACTCACTCAAATGTCAGCTGCCTCAGCCCTAAAATAGAACCTTAAAATTCATGTCCAACAGCTGCCACTCACTTCAAGCCTGAAAGTTTAACAGGGAAGTCCAGCTCTGCCTGCAGCTGTGCCTGCAAACCTCCTGCTCAAACTAAAGCCCTGCTTCAACCTCTGCGCTGGTGTGGAGCAGGGTCCAAGTCCCTTCAGCAGCCACAGCCAAGAGCTGTGTTTGACAAATATCAAACACATAACAATGATCAGTCAACAGACAATGGGTGGTGACAGAGTTCTTTTATTAACAGACTGGGTAAATGTAATGGAATTTTTAATGCAGTGGTGGTTTAATGTAAACTGCATAGTGTGAGGAAGCAATGTCAATCCATTGCTCCTCTTCCTGGGGGCATGCACTGAAGAAGAAAACTCCTCAGCAATTGCACTTTGAAAGTGAGCTTTTACTTTTGAAATGAGAGAAGCTCATGTTCACTGTCAGGAGCAGGTTCTGGGACCTGGACACCATCATGCCTCCTCACATGGCTCTGAAGGAGCACATTTCAGGAAAATCTCTGTGTTACTGGTTCCTGCTGGCTTGTTCTGCATTCCTCTCTGCTCTGCATGCATCCTTTCCAATACATTTTCAATGACCGTACAGGATTTACATACCTTCATACTGAACATTGGCTTCAGCTCTGAAGTCTAGCTATCTCCCAGAAAATCACCTACCATCCAGGATCTGTTGATTCAGCTGATGAGGTCTTGGAGAGAGCTGGGGTTGTTTAGCCTGGAGAAGAGGAGGCTCAGAAGAGACCTCATTGTTCTCTACAACTACCTGAAAGGAGGTTGTAGAGAGGTGGGAGTTATTCTCTTCTCCCAGGCAACCAGCACCAGAACAAGAGGACACAGTCTCAAGCTGCACCAGGGGAAGTTTAGGCTGGAGGTGAGGAGAAAGTTCTTCCCAGAAGAATAATTGGCCACTGGAATGTGCTGCTCAGGGAGGTGGTGGAGTCAGCATCACTGGAGGTGTTCAAAAAGGGATTGAAGCCATGGTTTTGCTGTCAGAAAGTGTTGGGTATTAGGTAATAGGTTGGACTTCATGGTCTCTGAGGTCTTTTCCAACCTTGTTGATTCTGTGTCTTTGGTGGCCTTAAGGACTCTGAGCTTTAAGCCACTTTTGCTGCCCAAGTAACCATACATAGTCATCATGCATAAGTAGTGCTCAGAGGAAAACAAGGGAGAGAGAAGAGGATCATGGGGGTGGCGGAGTCCAAATTGCCAGCATGCTCCCACAGCTCTTCAACAACTACTACCATCATACATCAACCCTAAGCCAGCCCATGTCAGGGAAGAAACACAAGTGCCAGAGAAAGACCTTGCTGTTTTTTGTGTGATAGCAGACACCAGGAAAGGTATACCAGCACAAAATGCATCTGGAGCAGCCACAAGAAATGGGGCCCCTGAGATTTCCCTGATTTGAAGACACCAGGCACTTCTCCAGCGAGTGGATCTCATCTACTACATCAGCCTTTAAATGACTCGCTATAGCATGGGGCTATCTCCTGGTGCTCAGGGTCTGACACACACCCCCACACCCCACTGAGCACATTAAAGTTTTAGGAAAAATCGACTTATCCCTCAGCCAGATAAACACTTCAGCTCTTCTGCTAAGCAGAAATCCCACTGCTGGTGTCCCGCAAAGAAAGGTCATAAACAAGCAGTAGAAACGTCCTGCAGAGAAACCTTTTTTTCTTCAGTGCTCACAAAGCAGCTAGCACAGTGGGATAGCAGCAACACAAATCATCATTATTATCACCTGAAAGACAGAGGGAAAAAAAAATACCTTAAGAAATAAAACTGAAAAGGCAAGTACACTTCCCAGGTCAGTGTTTAAACTAGACGCTGTACTCTGGTGTGTTGTGATTTACCTGAGGGAAGTTTTTGTTCTCTGTGTGTTATAAAGTACACAGCAAGACGTGACTAAACAGATGTAACCCAAATACAAACTTCTCCAGGGAAGCAGGAGAAAGGCACTGTAATACACACAGCAGCTGAAGACAATGAATTGGCTTTCAAGACCTATATTCCAGGGTTTATGTTAATGTATTAAATTGTATAATTGTCGCTAGCATTCATTTGAATTGACTGCCACCAGGAAAGCGATGACTCCAGTCAGCAGTGGTGACAATGACATAATTCAATAAGGTAGTATTTAAAATACAGAGTATTAAAAAGTACTGAAATCTAAATCTATTGACTCCTTTTGCTGACTTATATTAAAATCTGTGCATAACGTCTGTGCAAATGGCACTGACAAAACCCTGCTGGAGAGTTCTTCCTTGTCTGAAAGCAGTCCAAATTTAATTGCATTCCCAATCCTGTTGAAACATCATGTTCCTAGTCAGTCCCTTGGGCTGGGTGCCTGTATCTTCCACCAATTTCTTCCATACTGTGTCATATTTCATTGTAGGAAGCAAAAGCCCTACCATACATAACCTTTTCTCATTCACTATCAAAATCCTAGCTTAGGTTATGTAATGTAAGATTTCTAAACATTCATCCTACAACTCTTGTGCAATTAAGCCTTGACATCTACTGATGCCCCATCCAAGGTCTCATTCCCTTGAACAACTGTATCTCTTTTTATGTCATACCAGGTGCCTGCCTGGAACAATGTTAGAGGTGCAGAGAGGATTTGGAAATTCCAGGGATGTTGGTCTGGGAGGTCCAGCACCATTAGCATGGGAGTTAGAACAAAGCTCACATCAAATAGTGGCCTAAAGAAAGGTGAGCTGTGTTAGGTGAGCTGTCTTAGGTGAGCTGTGTTAGGTGAGCTGTGTTAGGTGAGCTGTGCCGCTGCTTGGTTTTCACATTTCTCATCTCAGGCCCAGCTCTTCCTCCTGTGTTTGACATTGGAGTTTCAAGGAAAAAGTCAAGAGCATCATGCTCCATGTGGCTGATGCCATTGGCTGAACCAAATTCAACAGCCAAAGCAGATATTATGATTTAAATGAACCCTGTGCTTAGGAACAAATTACACCAGGAAATATATTACAGGCCCTGCTCTTACATTTGATGAACTGTATGTCTATTGATTAAAGAATATATTTTACTTTCTGGTTATCACCTAAATGTATGGGATAGTGACAGATTGATGAAGCAGTAGGTATTGTTTCTTTTAAGCCTGATGATAATTACTTTTATTTAATGAGTAAAGTCCAAGTATAATAAAAGATCCATCTGGCTTCATATAGTAAATTGAATTTACGAGGCTGCTGTGAAGCGCAAGCCAGGCAGAGGATTTTATTGAATCTAGGCCCAAACATGATATATCACAACCCACATTTTCAGCTTATTTCATCTATTAATAAAATTCCATTTAATATCCTTGGATATTTTTCAAAAGGTTTGTCCTTTATCCTCTTTGTTGTAATTAGCATGGAAGGTAATCAGTTTTTGCATAGGCGTTCTCCTTCAACTCGATACAAGTCACCTAAATTATTTTCATTTGCTTATGGAAATGAGAACACCACATTTTTACTTCTCCTTCAATTGCTCCCTGGTGATTACCTTAATTGGAATGACTATTTCTATACTGCTGTTGCAGAGTTTAACTCTTCAGGAACTGTCTTGGTGGACAACAAACCCAGAGCCTTTGGTGGATAGCAAAAGAACTTGCGCTGTCTGGACCTAAAGTCCCCAGCTTCCAGGTCAAATAACCATGACAAGATTTTGAAGGCCACCAGAGCCCCATGACTCTCTCTGGACCCTCACAAGTGGTCAGAGGTGTCACTGGGGAGGAAGTGCAGCTATGCATCCTTGCATGCTGCCTGGGGGAGGTAGCTTGAGGTAACCTCCATGGTGTCACATCCAGACTGATGTCCCATCACTGGCTCCTTCTTCTGGCTCCTCAGTGGGAAACCATGAGCCCTGAGGGACAGTGCTTGCTCTGCCTGCCTCAAATCCATTGCCATAGTAAGTCAAGCCTTTTGGTTGTCCCAGCTTGTTGGACTGTATCTGTAAACACAAGAGCAGAAGATGAGGTGAAGCAGCAATGCTTTGCCTAGCAAAGTCTCACCTCCACCACAGGGCTGGCTTTGTCATTCAAAGGACTTTTGAGGGAGGTCTCTGTGTTGCTGCTAAAATGCTTTCTTCTTGTTTGTTTGCTCATAAGAGTTGATGTAAAAATGAAAAAAAAACCCCAACATATAGCTTTACATGCAATATAGTGTTACATAGGGACCTCTACTTGCAGCTAATACATAGGTATTCTCTAAAATGTCTTTTATCTTGGAGAACAGTTGCAGGGAAATTGAGGGGATTGGACGTGGCACTTGGTGCCATGGTCTAGTAGTTACGAGGTCTTGGGTGACAGGTTGGACTTGATGATCTTTGAGGTCTTTTCCAACCTTGTTGATTCTATGATTCTATGAAATAGAAAGTTATATAAAACAACCTTAAAATAATATTAAATTGTACATTTCAATAATAGAATAGAATAGAATAAACCAGGTTGGAAGAGACCTTCAAGATCATCACATCCAACCTATCACCCAACACCACCCAATCAACTAACCCATGTAACCAAGCACCCTGTCAAGTCTCCTCCTGAACACCTCCAGTGACGGCGACTCCACCACCTCCCCAGGCAGCCCATTCCAATGGGCAATCACTCTCTCCGTGTAAAACTTCCTCCTGACCTCCAGCCTGAACTTCCCCTGGCACAGCCTGAGACTGTGTCCTCTTGTTCTGGTGCTGGCTGCCTGGGAGAAGAGACCAACCTCTGCCTGTTTACAACCCCCCTTCAGGTAGTTGTAGAGAGCAATAAGGTCACCCCTGAGTCTCCTCCTCTCCAGGCTAAGCAGCTCCAGCTCCCTCAGTCTCTCCTCATAGGGCTTGTGTTCCAAGCCCCTCACTAACTTCGTTGCCCTTCTCTGGACTCGTTCCAGCAAGTCAACATCCTTCCTAAACTGAGGGGCCCAGAACTGGACACAGTACTCGAGGTGTGGCCTAACCACATTCTAATAATAGAATGTTATTTATTTAGTAAAAAATAATATCTACATTTTTATTACAGTACCTGAAATGGGACAAGAGTCATCCAAATCTCAAATTGATTCCTGTCTCCTTCTTTTGAGATGAGATGAAACTTTCCGTTCCATCAAAAGTGAAGCAAAGCATTTTCAGATTTCATAACTGTTTTTAGTTTACAGTATTTTTACAGTATCACATTATCACCAAGGTTGGAAGAGACCTCAAAGATTGAGTCCAACCTGTCACCACAGACCTCATGACTAAACCATGGCACCAAGTGCCATATCTAATCCCTTCTTGAACACCTCCAGGGATAAACCAAACCAGTTTGGAAGAGACCTTCAAGATCATCGTGCCCAACCCATCAACCAATCCAACCCACCCAAACAGCTAACCCATGGCACCAAGCACCCCATCAAGTCTCCTCCTGAACACCTCCAATGACGGCGACTCCACCACCTCCCCGGGCAGCCCATTCCATAGCGCAATCACTCTTTCTGTATAGAACTTCTTCCTAACATCCAACCTGAACCTCCCCTGGTGCAGCCTGAGACTGTGTCCTCTTGTTCTGGTGCTGGCTGCCTGGGAGAAGAGACCATCATCCGCCTGTCTACAACCTCCCTTCAGGTAGTTGTAGAGAGTGATAAGGTCACCCCTGAGTCTCCTCTTCTCCAGGCTAAGCAACCCCAGCTCCCTCAGTCTTTCCTCATAGGGCTTGTGTTCCATTCTTTCATTCTTTCATTCTGACTACTTTTAATTCATTGCTAACAGTTTAGGGATGCTAACTCCTCAGACTGTTGTCAAAGTATTCTGATTAATTACAAAGCTGTGAGTAACTTTCTGTTCCAGTTGAATAACACAGGCAGTAAAATGCTACTTAGCATGACTACATTTAATATCTACTTGACACCTTTATGTCACAGACTCTGTGGCATCTTTTCTTCAACACTAAGGTCATTAGAAACAGGCAGCTTGACCATTCTCACATCAGGAAAAACACTTTCAAAGTTAATGTAGTAAAACTGGGAGTGAAAGGGGTGGGGGGGAGAGACCCATAAAAATGAACTACAAAACTAAGATCCTGGGCAAGTACATTTATTTGGAAATCAGCTCTGTATGTGCACCCAAGGACATATTTAAGAAAGACTTTCCAGCTGATGGCTGCTATTAACCCTGCAGTATGGGACAAAGCCAACTGTGATGCATCTGCAACCATACTTAAGTGTCCAACAAACAGAAACCAAGTTATAAAGGCTTGAAGGCTGTAAACTTTGTTGCTGAGGAAGCAGAAAAGCCCCAGATTCCACCTACTTAGATTTCATATGTAACACTGAAGACAGAGAAATGCTTGTAAGCAGATGCAAACTCAACAAAGAAACCCATAGATGTAGAAAAATACAGAATATGGGATTACAGCTCAGAGTCATCCCTCAGAGCCAAACCCCGCTTTGCAGATTTGTTGGCTTACCATTTAAAACAGAATCAAATGACCCTCCACAACCTACACTGGGCGTCAAATATTTAGTACAATCACCAGACTGTCCTCCTCTGAATTCCTGCACATTGCTTGAAGGATCAGCTTTTAAAGCATGACTTCTTCCTTCCAGTCCTGCAGGTTTCACCCTCTTAGCCACCAGCACTCTGGGATTGCCAGCTGCCAAAAGCACAAAGACAAATACTGAATGAGATACCATGGGTAAGAAGGCAGCAAGCAGGGGAGGAAAGGTTAAAGAAACTTGTTTGCTGCAATTCATTGAGTCCATCATCAGTAAATTTGCTGACGACACCAAGCTGGGGACAGGAGTTGATCTGCTGGAGGGTAGAGAGGCTCTGCAGAGGGACCTCGACAGGCTGGACAGATGGGCAGAATCCAACGGCATGAGATTTAACACATCCAAGTGCCGGGTTCTGCACATTGGCCACAACAACCCCATGCAGTGCTACAGGCTGGGGTCAGAGTGGCTGGAGAGCAGCCAGGCAGAGAGGGACCTGGGGGGTACTGGTCAATGGCAGGCTGAACATGAGCCTGCAGTGTGCCCAGGCAGCCAAGAGGGCCAATGGCATCCTGGCCTGCATCAGGAACAGTGTGGCCAGCAGGAGCAGGGAGGTCATTCTGCCCCTGTACACTGCACTGGTTAGGCCACACCTGGAGTACTGTGTCCAGTTCTGGGCCCCTCAGTTTAGGAAGGATGTTGACTTGCTGGAACGAGTCCAGAGAAGAGCAACAAAGTTGGTGAGGGGTTTGGAACACAAGCCCTATGAGGAAAGACTGAGGGAGCTGGGGTTGCTTAGCCTGGAGAAGAGGAGACTCAGGGGTGACCTTATTGCTCTCTACAACTACCTGAAGGGAGGTTGTAGACAGGCAGATGATGGTCTCTTCTCCCAGGCACCCAGTACCAGAACAAGAGGACACAGTCTCAGGCTGCGCCAGGGGAGGTTCAGGTTGGATGTTAGGAAGAAGTTCTATACAGAAAGAGTGATTGCCCATTGGAATGGGTTGCCCGAGGAGGTGGTGGAGTCGCCGTCATTGGAGGTGTTCAGGAGGAGACTTCATGGGGTGCTTGGTGCCATGGGTTAGCTGTTTGGGTGGGTTGGATTGGTTGATGGGTTGGACACGATGATCTTGAAGGTCTCTTCCAACCTGGTTTGGTTTGTTCTAAATAAAGGTTTATTCTAAATAAAGTAAAGAGCTTTAATGTTCATCTTCAGAACTATAATAGCTAGTGACATGGCCGACAGTGGCATGGTGCAATAAGAACCAAGGAAGAAAGATATGCAGGGCTGAGGGAGCTTCATCCTCTGTACCACTATATTTCAATATTTTCAATTAAAAATAAATAAATCTGAGCAGTCAATAACATCTAATTAGCATTTTTATTTCCTCAGATCAGCACTTTCTGATAGCAATTATTGACCAGTTCTAGTTAAATTTATTATTCCCCTGTTGGAGCATTGTTAGTAGAGAGAGGAATTTACTCTTTTATAGAAACTGTAACTGGAACCTGAATTCCAGGCATCAAGTCTGACTTAACCATGACCCACCCAGGTGAAGCTGGAAAACATGGATGTTCTGTAATTTTCCAGGTGAGATCATACCCCTTGGACATTTTCTGCTGTACTTTAGAGTGATAACAAAGTTCAGAACAATTCTTATTTTCTTCAGCTGTTTACTTGTTTAATTGGTGTCAAGACAGCTTTGTTTAAAGTAAGATTTTATCATCAGAGACAGGGAGGCAGAGATTACACCTGGAGATTTTCATGGCTTCAAGGCTCGCCTGTTTCATATTGATTTCAGATTAGTTAGTAAAATGTTTAACTCTGAAAAGCCTTTCCTAGCTCAGGTCCTGGAGAAGAAGGAATTAAATTCAGAGGGTTTGGACTCATTGACAACAATGAGATATTTTTTTTTTTCCCTAGGAGCCGTTTATGTGAATTTGCTTTTATTAGTCCGTTCTCTTCGGCGATTTGCAACGTGGCCTACCTCACCCTCTCCCAGCCCCTGTGGCGTCTCCTCTGCCAGGAAGGGCTCAGCACCAGGTGGCACTCCCGGCTCACGCTTCGGCCATAGGCACGACGGCAGCGTTTGCTGCCAGGGCAGGCTGGCTTCTGGGGACACCTCCGGCAGGGTTCCTGGGGACTCAGCCCAGGCTGCAAACAGCAGCTGTATTCTGGAAAGGTGAGCAGGAGTGCAGCCTATGCTTCCATTCAGATTGCTTCTCTGTATTTATCTCATGGTGAGGGCTTAAGATAGATGATGTAGGTAACTTGGAAGCATGTATCACTGAATAGGGCTTGATAGTCATTATTACTGTTATTATTTCTCTTTGTGTTACCGTTAGAGGCTCATCCTCTCCAGGGAAGAGAGAAAAGAGACACATTAACAGGTTTTAGGTATGTAAGAAATACTCATGAAATACAGTGGGGAATACACTACCCTTTGTGAATAGGACAAAAAGTAACAGGCTTAAATTAGCATAAGGGATATTTAGGTTAGACAATAGATAAAATTCTATTTTAAAAGAGAGAGAGAGAAAGAGAGAATAAAGCAATGGAACTGATTGCACAGGATGGCTCTGGAGACCTCATCATGCCGATTTTCAGGAAAAATTGAGACTGCTTATGGAGAAGAGCAGCAGAGGAAGGATTAGAGAATTTGCCAGGATCCCTTCTAGTGCTGTTTCCTAGAATTAGGTGAGATAAGGATTGTGCTCCAGCACTCATACAGCCTCTTGTCCATACTGCGTGAAGTCAGATAAAATTTTCTGTAAACACTTAGTGACTGTAGCTCTTGAGATCCAAACAGAATAATTGAAAGCTAACTGAGCTATACCACTATAGGAAACAGCAATTACCTCTTTGGATTGTAGCCTGTTCACACCCTAAATCTGACATCCAAAAGAGAGACCAGGGAGAGAACAGCATCTTCCTCTTCTACAGAATTTATACCTTTCCCTTTGGAGACATATCTTCTTAATACTTTCAAACATGAGTTTGCCTGATTGGTTTGATTTTTTTTTTCCTTCAAGCCTTTCAACATTGGAAACAGACTTTGTGGTATGCATGTCTAACAGTTTCCCACACCTTGGCCCACAAAGACAAAACTCACACTTCAACTATGAAAGAAAAGAATCCTATTTCATGAACATTGTATTCTAGCATTGCTACATACCACGTGTGAGCACATCTCATTTAATAACTAAGATGGAAACAGTAAGACAATCTTCTGAGACTGATGAGACAAAAGTATCTTCATTTTACTAAGTGAACATGTTTCTGGATTGGATAGAAATTCAGGATTAGCTGAGAGAATAGTACAGCTCTTCTTTGTCTGGCGTTATTTAGATGTGGGAGAGAGGTGTACTTCCTCTTGAAACTTGGTAGAGGCTTTCAAATTGAGATCCTCACCAGGCTTTTGTTAAATAATATCCTCAATTTGCTTTCAGTGGAGAGCCTTCTCTCTTTCAGCCAAATAACCCTCCAGTGTGTGGGTCTCCCTCAGGCAGAAACTTCCAGTTCCTGTGACGCCCCTTCTTTGTGTTGGTACATGTGATTGCTGCCAGAAATAAACCTGCTGTTGAGTATTTCTGTTTGACTGAAAAGGAATGAGGCAAAATGATCTAATATGAAGCTGCAAATAGCAAAATGATGTTTAACTTCAGGCACTTGGAATGCTGGTACTGAAAAATGCCTTCAAGATATTAAATAATCCACAGCAAAGTACATGACACAGGTAGAGACTCTGATTTACAAGTTGTAAGCCCAAAGCTACTTGGATTTAAATAGTCACCCCGGGCTCTATGTGCTTTGGTTACACTATGTGGAGCTTCCATGAGTACTAGAAATCACACCTGTGTCTGTCCACCTTTCATCTCTGCTGTCAAGCTCTCCCTAGAAAAATCCCTGTTCCTATTTATAATTTCTTCACCTACAAACATATGTATGCAAGGAAGCACAAGTACAACTGCTTCCTACTGGAGATGCCAAGTCTCATCCTATGGTTCAGTTTTACACATTGGGGTTTGTGTGTGCATCTCTAATTTCACCTGCATAAACTGCTCACTATTATAGATGAGGAAGCAGCTCCAGATTGACTGGAAAGCCTTAATAATTTTAAAAAAAAATAAAAAATTACTTTCATTATTAATAATAAATCTTTCATTAAATCTCCTCTCATCTCTCTGAGCTCTCCTCTGGATGGATTTCTGGACGGATTAACTGTGTCACCCACGTGGATTGCTGGTATGCTGTCTCTGATGTCTGAAGTGGGAAGAAATGGAATGAAGCAGTCCTAAGGAAGCACTTGACTACAGTAAAATGGCAGATTGCAGCCATCAGGAGGTGTTCCCATCAGATGCTATAACCAACCACCTCGAAAATGGTTAATAAAAAGGCTTGACATGAAATCCACATCAGCTTTTAGATTTCAGCGAAGCGAACACATTTGCATGTATGCCTCCAGCCATTTTCATTTTAATTCCAAAGTCCCCACATTCTGCTACAGGCTCCCTCACCTACACTCCTGCCTCTTGTAAGAAATTGATCTCTCTTTCTCACCTTTTTAAACACCAGTCATTCTGATTATCATACAGATAAAACTACAACAATTTGATAAACAGCAGGCCAGCAAGGACTTTCAAATATGTAAAAGTTGCCCATATCCATCACTGAATGAGTTTGTGAGGAGATGGAACATATTTTATTAGACCAGATGGTGCAATTAAAAAAAAAAGAGAGAGAGAGAAAGAGAAGCTTGGATACAATGTAAAAATCTATTTCCTCCCCTCCCCCCCCCCCCCCCATTTGGAGTACCAAATGTATTAGCTTTGCTTTTCAAATCACATTGATCTCCATATGCATTTTATCTTCACATTCTGGAGAGTTGAGATGGTCAAAAACGGACATTAAATTTCTGATTTGAGTGAAAAGAAATGTGTCAGGTACCCAGAATGAAATATTTTCATCCATGGGAAAATTTTCATAAAGCAGGAAGGGCTGCAGAAGAGTAGACAATAACAGTAGTAATAAAGTGATAAGCCACCTTCTTGCGATGCAAAAGGTGAACCACTTTTGTTGTCAGACGGCAAAGTGATAAGGATGAACAGGACATTCAATAGCACCAGACTTCTCTGAAAAGTTTGGAACTGGTGACGTTCTGAGATTCAGGCAGCATGATACTGAGAATATTAAAAACAAACAAGAATAGAAGGCTGAGGAGTTTCAGCTGACATTTTCAGAAATGCATTTAGTACAGAAAAGAGCCCCTTTGGACTAGAAAGTAACTAACATAACCTTTCAGAAAAAGAATCATGGGAATCAACAGGAAAATACAAAGCAGTCACATTCACAATCTACTTTCACAGATCAAAAGGAAGAACGGTTAAAATAGCCAAACTTCCCTTGCCTTCAAATGCATCCTTTGTTAAGACTTCTTTGAAGATCTCTCTGACACACTACTCCAGAGAGATGCATCCCTTCGCTAAAATGACCTAGAGCATTTGATAGCGCAGCCCACCAGCAACAAATGTCTAATGTGAAGAAAAAAGCATCAACAGATAAGGCAGAAAGTGGAACAATGGGATAAGAATAACAGGTTGTCATAAATCCTTCAGCTGCTGAAAAGAATGCCTGCATACCTTAGAGATCAGCATTAGAGCTGGCTCATTGCTTTGTCAACAACTCAAGAGAAAGAAAAACAACAAAACCCCAAACACAAAGAAGTTCTTTGTCTGTCTTGTACAACAGCAGAAGAAAGTGCATATTAAAAAACGAAGTGTTAACACTGATTTTACTCTCCAACATACCTCTCCTGGAAATGGGATGCAAGGTGTATTCCACCTTCTCTTACCTGACAGGTTACAAATAAACCATAGTGACATGGGACAAAACCACATCAAAGTTAGCAGATCTGTCTTCAGAACTCAGCTGATGTAGGCAGTTTGTGGTTTTCTCTTTCTGGGGACAGAATGCCCAGTGGGTGTAAACTGCCACAGGTCTACTGAAGTCAAGATACCAAAAGTTAAACTTGCACACAGAGCTAAGACCTCAGTTTGAGACACAACAGGAATTCACACCCTGGACTGTTAGAGATTGAAAAGAAGTGCTGTTGAAGACAGCTGTTAAATCGAGCTCTCTGGAACTGCAGTTCAAAGACTACCCACAGTCACCATGAAGAGTGTCCTTAAAACCACCAGTGTTAAATCTTTGTTCTTTCATAGACCCTTACATAACTCTACTCCTCCTCAGGGTTATTTGCTCCTTTTCCTGCTTGTGTCCACTAATGTTTCATACTAAACTAGACTATAAGTGGCCCAGTGTCAGGACTTTCTCTTAATTTAGTAGTGAAGTGCCACATATACCTTTAGTATTACATAAATAAGTAATAAGGCTAACAAGGCTGACTCTATATATAGAGACTCAAAAGTCAGACAGTCTTAACATCAGTCTGCCACTTTATTAGCAGTCAGTGAAGCTTGCAGATTCCTGGCCTAATGTGCACACGCCAGCCAGTTTCAGTTGGCAGCTTAGCTGCAGGTGGCAAAACATCTTTTCTGGCTTGCATAAAAATATGCATGGAAGCAAAGCAAACCCAAGAAAATAATATCCAGTAGAAAGAAAAATTACACAGGCCGACAAAGAGATTTAGAAGCTGGGGTGGGGCTGGGGAGATGCATGAACCTGTGATGATTCAAAAGTGCAGAAAGATGTTGGATTCAGCGATGCTGATGGTGATAGATTTGGCATCTGGCAATATGCATCTCCTGTCGTTCCAAGTTGCTTGTCTGGATTCCTGCTCCCTTTGCTTTGTCTCTTTCATCTGAAATAATCTGTCAATACAGGGAGCATGGGAATGGAAACTAAATCCCTGACCTGACCAAGACTGAAAGTACACCCCTGGAAGAGGCAAGGGGCAGCAGTTGCAAGGGGCGTGCAAGCTTTTGCCAGGTGCATCTGTCAAATAATGCGGCTCCTTTAAACAACACAAACTGTGTCCTTTGTTCAGTATCTGATGAATTAAACTCAGAGATCATGTTTCAAACTTCAAAACCTGTCAGACTAAAGCCAGAACTTTCAGAGGTGTCTTGGCTTTCAGAAAGGCTGGATTTGAGGCTCTCCGATCTCGATGCTGGTACATTTAGAGAGGAACTTTTGGCACCTCCTGAAAGAGATTTGAGGCTGGGTAAATCAGACCACATCATTTGTCCCCTTCAGATGTCCTTGAGACAGATTAAGCATTTTATGGGATGAGACAGGGGTAGTGAAACAAAGAGTGAAGAAAGTAGAGGTGAAGACACTGACAAAAATAAAATCCTCATATCCCCATACTGAGTGAAGTAATTCAGGTTATTACTCTCTGCATCTCATCTATGCTAGATGGTTGCACTCAGGTAGATTTGTTGGCATGTTGCTTTCTCTTTGTATGCACATGGACTTGCTAGTGTGAATTCCACTGTCTCCTTGATCACCTCTCTGAAAATACTAGCTTTCATGTCAGAGCAATGTAGACTTACCTACACACTCTCTTCTTCTGGTGCAAGACAAGTTGAAGGACCTACAACGGTTATAAAGACCACAGTGGGCAGTTCAGAGTGGAGTCCCATTCCAGTGATGGGTGGCAGAGCTTTAAAGAGCTGTCAGTGAGACACTGTAAATTGTATGTTGCATTTAAGGACTCTCACTGGACTGAATCAGAGTACTCATGCATGTATCCACACTGCATATAGGGGCTGTCAGCTGTTCTGTAAAAGGAAACATCTACAGCACAAGCAGTGAAAAAACTGTTCCACTGAAAACAAAATTAGATGTAAGTACACAGCAGAGCAGACAGTGCCAGAAAACAAATAAAACTATATCAAAGAAAATGTCCCTACATAAAAATCAAATCTTACTCAGATGTGAATCCTGTTAACTTCAGCTGATGCAGGAATATAGGGTGTGTTTTTTTCAGATGAAAAAGGCTGCTGTAGACATTTTTAAATAGGTTCTATTTTATCACAAATGAATTTTCAATTGTTCTACAATTTTTTCCCTTTTCTTACTTTTTTTTCTTTTTTTGACATCTTAACTCTCCTTTTCCTTGCCTTCAATTCGCCCTGAGAACAGAGACTAAACAGCAAAGTACCACTTTTCCTTTGGTATGATGTCCCTTTCACCTTTGCCATCCTTTGGTGGACACCAAGTCTTGTGTTTAATCCCCTAATCCCCTTTGGAGGAGTCTTACTTTCTGGGTGGCTTCATCAATCAGACCCACAAAGTGACTGCTTCTCAATTTCCATTATTTTAAATGACAGTCCCTTATCTGTCATTGTCACACAGCACAGTAGGCCATCTTTGCAAGATGAGGGGGACAGTCTGTTTTGTTACATTCAGTTCCCTGCTGCAAACAGAACCTGCTTATCTGCTAACTAATCACGCTTTGTCTGCCTCACAGCCACATTTTCACTTCTTCACTTTCCATGTATGAATTTCATACCTCTGAAATAAAGATGATTTCTCAGGAATAAGATCCCCACCTAGACTGATGACCCTCGGTTTTGCCTCAGTGGGAAGTTTCTTTTCTTCCAACCTTCTTTGTCACCAAGCATTCATCTTTAAAAACAAAGAACAGGATCGAATTTAAGATTCTGGACATCTGCTTCCATTTTTTAATTATGCCACAGACTTCTCCAGGAGGATTGCCACTGTCACTGAGAATGTGGTTTGCTTTCCCTGACTCAGCTGTCCAATCCAAACTGTTCTCTACAGTCAAAAGAGAAGTATCACCAGTGGTCCCATGGGCCTTCCACTTCCCGTGGATCTTCCACTTTCCTTTGACTAACGGGAAAGTTTGGCCAACAGGGTTAGTCTCCACACCACCGCTTTCAGATGACATATTTACAAGTAAATCCTAACCCTACCTACTATCCATCCCAAATCTCTAATATGGTAATACATCTTTGCCCTTCTTCCATCTGTTACCAGCCATCTCTATTCAGGATATGAAATGGTTTAACTTTCATATTCTGTTTGAAGAGTGTCCAGCTAGATAAAAGAGTGAGTACGTGTGCCTCCAGTGCAGGAAGGGTTGCACCCTTCTAGGTCCTGTTAATCATCAGGACAAATAGAGGAGGACACAGCTCAACTCCAAGGGCAAGTGGAGAGCTCCATCACTCAGCTTTCTTCTTTTAGTCAGTAGGAAGATTACTTGAGAATGATTTCCAATATCCTTTCAATTTGGCCTATATTCAGCTTATATTCTGCCAATGTTTCATAGTTGCTGAATCTGTTAGTATCACAGTATAGATTCAACATTCAAATACATGCAGTTGTTTGGCTGCTATGTTTAGCTGTTACTGATCACTTTTGCCTTCCAACCTCATACTTTCTCATCTTGATATATTAAGATTTTGAGCAGAAGACAGCCACAAAGCTCTGAATGTTCAGAGGCATCTGAAATTGAGCTTTTTTATTTCAATGATTACAAGAATTGAGGTTAGATATAAAATTCACATCAACAGCCAGTATCTGGTTGTGAATATCCAGGATTCAGAAATACCCATATAACTTAATAATGTTAGTGAAGTGTTAGTTCCTAAGAGCAGATCCAAAATGCTTTGAATCTATCTACTGCAACTTAGAATTCTCCACTAGCTTTTGGCTCACCCTTTAAACCAGATGATAAGGAAGGAGGTTACTCCAGTTCAGATCTTGCACCTTGTTAAAGTCTTAAGGATGGGAAGTCCCAGACAGTTCAGTCTGAGCTGATGTCTACTCTTGACCCAATGCTGAGAAGACTTCTGAATCCAGAAGCAGCAATTAGCACTATAACAAAGTTTATGGCATCAGGAACAACATAATGAGGAGAGGCTGCTGAAGCAATGCACTCACTGTTCGCCAGGAAGCCAATCTGTTCCTGGCTCTCATGCTCATATGAAGGCTGTGTTCAAATTTAGGTCTTGCCTTATATGGTCAAATAAAGATCCTATCTGTGCCTAAGGAACATTTTGTCTGAAGTTATTTTCTACTTTTCCTTTCTCCTTTAGCTAAGGAACACTTCAATTAAGCTCATTTTGAAAATGTTCTCCCAATTATAAATGCCCCAGTATACACTGGCATCTTTGCATGGTACACATATTAGTGCACAGAATATTACCAGCAGCAGCACAATTCCTATAGACCAATTATACTGCTGACATTTACTAAATAACCAGCAGACAGGACCAGAGCTGGTACCATACTCCTAGTGTGAAGACAGATGGGCAAAGAGTCTTGCTCATACAATTCTCATCATTTTAGTCAAGCAGTTAAAATGCATGAGGGGTCAGGAAGGATTCTTTTCTCCATTTTTAATACAGTGGCTTACAACATGGAGACCACTGGGTAGGTGTATACATGTCATACAATTACATATGAACAGGTAGTTGCACATTTAGCATGCAAAACAGGTTATGTAATATCAGCATATATGGTTTTATAAATGCACTCTCCTGGTTGTAGATTTGTGCATGGGATACACTACTAAAACATGACATTCAGATGTATATAACTCATCTAGGACTTCAGCAAGGCCTTTGACACCATCCCCCATAGCAAACCCCTGGCCAAGCTGTCAGCTCGTGGCTTGGACACTCTGCACTGGGTCAGGAACTGGCTGGAGGGCCGAGCCCAGAGAGTGGTGGTGAATGGTGCCACATCCAGCTGGCAGCCAGGCACTAGTGGTGTGCCCCAGGGATGAGTGTTGGGCCCAATCCTATTCAATATCTTTATTGATGGTCTGGATGAGGGGATTGAGTCCATCATCAGTAAATTTGCAGTAAATCAGTAAATTTGTGGATCTGTTAGAGGGTAAGAGAGCTCTGCAGAAGGACCTTGACAGGCTGGACAGATGGGCAGAGTCCAACAGGATGGCACTGAACAAGTCCAAGTGCCGTGTTCTGCATTTTGGCCACAATAGCCCCATGCAGTGCTACAGGTTGGGGTCAGAGTGGCTGTAGAGCAGCCAGGCAGAAAGGGACCTGGGGATACTGGTTGAAAGCAGCTGAACATGTAAGAAGCTGGCCTAAAAAAAATAATGAGCCAGCAGTGTGCCCAATGGCATCCTGGCCTGCATCAGAAATAGTGTGGCCAGCAGGAGTAGGGAAGCTGAACATGTCCAGAGAAGGCCAACGAGGCTGGGGAAAGGTCTGGAGCACAGCCCTGTGAGGAGAGGCTGAGGGGGCTGAGGTTGTTTAGCCTGGAGATGAGGAGGCTCAGGGGAGACCTTATCGCTCCCTACAGCTTCCTGAAGGGAGGTTGTAGCCAGGAGGGGGTTGGTCTCTTCTCCCAGGCAATCAGCACCAGAACAAGAGGACACAGTCTCAAGCTGCACCAAGGAAAGTTTAGGCTAGAGGTGAGGAGAAAGTTCTTCCCAGAAAGAGTAATTAGCCATTGGAATGTGCTGCCCAGGGAGGTGATGGAGTCACCATCACTGGAGGTGTTTAGGAAGAGACTGGATGGGGTGCTTTGTGCCATGGTTTAGTAGTCATGAGGTCATGGGTGACAGGTTGGACTTGATGATCTCTGAGGTCTTTCCCAACCTGGCTGATTCTATGATTCTATGATTCATTTAAAATTTACTCATCTTGTTTAGTTCTTCAATTTTTCAGAAATCACTTGTGTGCTGAAAGTCTTTCCAACATCCCTTATTTAGAAGGGTCAATACTAACCTGATTTTCATGCCAACCTTACAGCACAAAGCACAGCCATTTCAGTAATAAAATGAGTTACTATTTTGACAGCTATCCAAAGTGTGATGTTGGTCTTAGTTTGGAATGCCAATAAACTCAAAGTTAAGCATGTGCTTAAGTACTTCCCTGGATCAGAGTCAATAAAACCAGATGTGATGAGGGATTCAATACAGGTAGACTTATGAATCATTAGCATGGAAATGGTCACTGGAAGTTTTTAAGCAGATTAAATAGAGAGAGTGGGTACAAAGAGAAGAGACTCTAATTACTTCCCTGAGTGGGCATGGCAAGAAACTGAGGTCAGGAAGACCAGACAAAAGCATCCCATTAGGAATCTGTGATGCCCATCCTGAAAGCAGGGGGGGAGGGCTTGCAAGAGCATTGCCCTCCCTGCAGGGCATCTTCCCCTGGGAAACAGCTAATCTGTTCCACTCCCCCTCCCCTGTCCAGCAAGGGTAAAAGAGGACACTGCAGCCATTAGCTCTTGTGCCCTGCCTTTGCTTGGACGAGGACTGCTGTTGGCTCCCTGCTTCTCTGCCACATGGTCGGGCCTGATCCTTCTCCCTGCTGCCTCCACGCCTCTTCAGAGAGACTGCTTTTGTATTCTTGTTTCTTTTTTTTGTCCCCTCCCATCCTTGTGAACCTTACCTGTTATTGTTATATATATATATATTGTTTAAAGAAAATTCTTTACCTCTCTACTTCCAAGCTGACTCCGAATTATTTCTTGGTGGAGTCGCTCCTTTCTTTTACCTCTCTTTTGGGAAGGAGGACAGGGGAGCAGGGGAGGGATTCTCAGCCTTATGCCCATCTGAGCTCTTAAGTCCCACTTAAGGCTCCAACCACCACAGAACCTTACTCTGTGCCCTCAGACCATGTGCAGAAGTATGACTACTACTGCTTTCCACCGACCTTAATATGGCCCTAAGCAATGGGGAAGGATGCTGATTTAGGAGATTCAGGTGCAGTCCTGGGTATTGGGGACTGCATATGTGTTTGCATCTGTTATTTATGTCTATATTAAGGGACTGCAAAAAATTCTGCATTTTGACAGAAATCAAGTTTGGAGTTCCCCCAAGAACAAAACAAAAGCATGCTGCAGGTGAACAGCTGGAGTGATGTAACAGCATCACCTATTAGTCAGTAAAACCAGCTTTGTACAAGCATGGAACAAAAACATCAACATGTTCTCTGAAGTGGTTCAACAGATTAATTAACCTTTGTTTGTAAGCAGTGTTGTTTCAGCATTTGCAGTGCAATGGCTGCCAGCACTGCCCTTAGCCTGGATTCCTGCTTCATGCTTAGCGTTCCCATGTCCTTCCCATGGTAATCTTCCTGCACCACTGAAATATCAGAAGTGAAGGATAGATAGATAAAACATAAAGAAGATGAAAGCAACAGCACAGTGGATGAATTAAACCTCATTCTTCCCATAAGATTTTGGCTGTTCACAGGAAACACAGGATCTTGATATTGAAATTCCAATGCTAAAGACTGAGGCATTGCAAAGTACTGACTTCTCAGTATATTTATTCTGTAAGGATGAAAGATTGTTGGTCCCTCTGGGATTATGAGTCCGAGAAGCATTGTTATTTCAGACCTGATGTTTAGCCCATTAATGATTCAGTGCAGCCTCTTCCTATAGCTGTAGGGTTGTCCCTAATGTATTTTTTTCTCCCCACTTAGCCTGTGGATTTGATGTGATTAACATCTGAAATATATTACTTGAGCTAGTGTTAATTTAGATGATATATTACAACTTTTAAACTCTATTGGTCACAGAAGGCTGAATTATGGAGTTAGTTTTATAACTATAAACCAAAATCTTTTAAAAATTAATTAAGATTGGAAAAAAAGACTTTTCTCTCTCATACTGCATTAGCATTCAATCAGTGGTTAGGTGTCCTGTGAAGAAGCCATCATTCTCCCCCTAAACTTGCGCTAGCAAGATAATACAGGAAGAATGTGCTCTCAGACTGAGTTAAAAACAGTGATTCCAGCAAAGATATGCACCTTAGGAATGGCCCTCTATCATTGCTGTGAGTTGGACCAAGTTCATCAATCCCAAGACTTAAGTTCTGCAGTTCACATGTTGAATTTCTATGAATCAAACACCTTAAGTTTCACTCTCACTAGTTTTCAGGCAGGATTGTCAATTAATAAAACACAGGATGCCACAGATCCTCAGCTCAAGTAAATCTGCCCTGCCACCTGCGAGCTGGCTCTCTGACATCAATGGAACCATGACGATTTCCAGCAACCACAATAGACATTTTTCTGTTATCTAACTTCCCTGAAGACATGAATCACTAGATACTGCCACTGTTGTCATACAGTGACACATAGACAACAGATGTCACATGGAAAACTTCACATTTCATACCATCAGAGGATAAGGATTTGAAAAACCCAATGATGAAACACTGACATGACCTTTGCACTGCAGTTTTCTTCTTTTCATGCTGGAGGATAAGCTTTTCATTTTCCTCATGCCTGCAGCTACTACTCAGCAGATATCAGCTGATGAAGGACCTCTTCCCACGCTCTCTTAATATTCTGTTTGCTCTGCCACTTCTGGCACTAATGGAAGTAGCATCCCTAAACATTTCTATCATTAAATATGACCAGGGAGGTGGTGGAGTCACCATCACTGGAGGTGTTTAAGAAGAGACTGGATGAGGCACTTGGTGCTATGGTTTATTTGATTAGATGGTGTTAGATGATGGGTTGGACTTGATGATATCAAAGGCCTTTTCCAACCTGGTTAATTCTATTCTATGAAGATTAATAAGAAAGATGGGACGCAAGTGTTGCATCTCTGGTGAGAATATGTGCCCAGGCTGACAAAACCAAAAGGAATATTTGTAAGATGCATATATTTACTGGTCAAAGGGAAGGACTTTCCCATAGTATGTGGAACGCTGCATGAAATTAAAAATTCATTGAATTCCAGCTGTAGAAATAGAAATGAGGCACAGAGTCTATCTGTGAGCATTCTTTGTAGACCCTGACTTTTGTTTTGTAAATGAAGGGAGGGAGGGAGGCAGGAAGGCAGGAAGGCAGGAAGGCAGAAAGGCAGAAAGGCAGGAAGAAAGGCAGAAAGGAAGGAAGGAAGGAAGGAAGGAAGGAAGGAAGGAAGGAAGGAAGGAAGGAAGGAAGGAAGGAAGGAAGGAAGGAAGGAAGGAAGGAAGGAAGGAAGGAAGGAAGGAAGGAAGGAAGGAAGGAAGGAAGGAAGGAAGGAAGGAAGGAAGAAAGGAAGAAAGGAAGAAAGAAAGGAAGAAAGAAAAGAAAGAAAGGAAGAAAGGAAGAAAGGAAGAAAGGAAGAAAGAAAGGAAGAAAGGAAGAAAGAAAGGAAGAAAGGAAGAAAGGAAGAAAGGAAGAAAGGAAGAAAGGAAGCAAGGAAGGAAGAAAGGAAGAAAGGAAGAAAGGAAGAAAGGAAGGAAGAAAGGAAGAAAGGAAGAAAGGAAGGAAGAAAGGAAGGAAGAAAGGAAGAAAGAAAGAAAGGAAGAAAGAAAGGAAGGAAGGAAGAAAGGAAGGAAGGAAGGAAGGAAGGAAGGAAGGAAGGAAGGAAGGAAGGAAGGAAGGAAGGAAGGAAGGAAGGAAGGAAGGAAGGAAGGAAGGAAGGAAGAAAGAAAGGAAGAAAGAAAGGAAGAAAGAAAGGAAGAAAGAAAAGAAAGAAAGGAAGAAAGGAAGAAAGGAAGAAAGGAAGAAAGGAAGAAAGGAAGAAAGGAAGAAAGAAAGGAAGAAAGGAAGAAAGGAAGAAAGAAAGGAAGAAAGGAAGAAAGGAAGAAAGGAAGAAAGGAAGCAAGAAAGGAAGAAAGGAAGAAAGGAAGGAAGAAAGGAAGAAAGGAAGGAAGAAAGGAAGAAAGAAAGAAAGGAAGAAAGGAAGGAAGGAAGGAAGGAAGGAAGGAAGGAAGGAAGGAAGGAAGGAAGGAAGGAAGGAAGGAAGGAAGGAAGGAAGGAAGGAAGGAAGGAAGGAAGGAAGGAAGGAAGGAAGGAAGGAAGGAAGGAAGGAAGGAAGGAAGGAAGGAAGGAAGGAAGGAAGGAAGGAAGGAAGGAAGGAAGGAAGGAAGGAAGGAAGGAAGGAAGGAAGGAAGGAAGGAAGGAAGGAAGGAAGGAAGGAAGGAAGGAAGGAAGGAAGGAAGAAAGAAAGAAAGAAAGAAAGAAAGAAAGAAAGAAAGAAAGAAAGAAAGAAAGAAAGAAAGAAAGAAAGAAAGAAAGAAAGAAAGAAAGAAAGAAAGAAAGAAAGAAAGAAAGAAAGAGAAAGAAAGAAAGAAAAGATAGATGAGGCTTCTACCACCTCCCTGGGCAACCTGTTCCAGTGTCTCACCACCATCATGCTGAAGAACTTCTTCCTAACATCCAATCTGAATCTCCCCATTTCTACTTTTTTTTCCATTCCCCCTAGTCCTATCACTCCCTGACACCCTAAAAATTCCCTCCTCAGTAGGCCCCCTTCAGATACTGGAAGGCCACAATGAGGTCTCCTTGGAGCCTTCCCTTCTCCATTCTGAACAGCTTTACACTTCTTACCCCCAAAGCTGCAATACTTCTTACACGTCTCAGCAATGCCTTTATATCATGAAAATGGAAGAGCTTTCAAATGTCTAGTTGAGCAATAAACAGTAAGCTTGAAGGGGTATGGTTATCTTGTTTGCTTTATGAGGGTTTTGTTGTTTGTGGGGTTTTGTTTTGTGGGGTTTGGTTTTGGTTTCGCTTGAGCAATCACACTAATTAGTTAGCATCTCCTTTTCACACTGTCACTTTCTGGTCTGTTTCACTTCGTGGTTTTTGGTTGTTATTATTATCACAAAACTCTGTGATATGTCATTCAGATAATGCTGGCCAGAATGTTTCCAGTGATAACTCCCTTTTAATAAAATGCTTGTGTTGACATAAATGAAAACATCTGCAGCTACTCCTCACATTCTGTATCAAAAGATGATCACTTTCAAAACCCAACCTTCCTCCCTGCACATTTCACATCTGCAAAAAGAAAAATCAGTGAAAGCGAAAAGTATTTCTCTTCACTTTTTTGGAGTCACTGATGATGAGGTGAAGGAAGCAGGAATGAGGAGAATATGGTTTTTAACGAATTCTCTTTGGTATCAGCACATGTACAGTTCACTCTGACCACTGAAAATATGCAGTGGAAACATCTTCACTGACTTTTAGCATAAAGTTGGGTTTCTTAAGACCTAACTTATCGCTGCCTTTTTCTCTCTCTCTCTTTTTTTCTTTTTAACAGGGTCTATGAACATTTATATCAAACCTTCCTGCTAATGCAGGAAGCAGGCAATTGCAGCCAAAGGGCCCCAATGATGGTTGCCTTGAGTTTGAGGATGGAGGTACATCACCGTCACAGCAGTCAGTGTTGGAGCCAAGGTGATTTGTCACTACTGCCAATGTAAATCAAAACAGTATCATGCCACCTGCTAATATAGCAAAATGTCAACTAATTCTGCAGAGGAGCTGAAGCCTCACTCAAACAACATGGTAGTAATGCTTTATATGAATGGGGACTTGTGTGGTTTTGTTTGTCCTTTTCTTTGACAATTCATCACATTGGTTTCAAACAGCTGGATTATCTCAGAATCCTTAGCTATGCAACCACATAATTTCAAAGTATTCTGCCTCTCTGCCTTTACAATTTGCCTGCATCTTTGCTCTTCTTGGACCTGTAAAGACAGAATCAGACATAAGACCTTCCTTAGGGTTGAGAGAGCACCTGTTAAAGCATCACCAGCACCAAGTCTGTGGCAGCCCCTTTCAAAGGAGCATCACTTGCATTTCTCATCTGTAACAGCCTGATACAGCAGCAATGACTGATATTTGAGCTCTGTGTGTCTGATGCTCCTTTCTTCTTTTTGTTGCCATTATTGCTATTGCATTGCTGCTAGCTCACAGAGCTACATCACCCACAGATGACTGAGGTACACTGTGCCCATCCAAAGCAGGAATGCTGTGAATTCTCCAAGCATTACCATGTTTGGAGACCCTCATGCTGCCAGACTGCATCTGACAGTATGCTCACTCTGCTAATAAGCCTTTTGGAGTTGCAAGCTCAGAACATGCTTAGATCTCAGATCACTAATTATCATCTTCATTCCAGGAAAAGCCTTGTTACAGATACTGACAAACTTGTGAAACTGAAATAACACCAGACTTCTCACTCACTTCACACAGCTCATGGAGACAGCTCCAGCTTATAGCACATTCCATGCTAAAAAAAATAAACCACCAAAAAACAACCTACAAAAATTAACAACAAAGTCCACCAAATTCTTTTATACTCTTAAAAATGACATCCATTACAGGACTATGAAGCTTCTTTATTCATAGCTCTCTTTTCTTCAATCACAATTTTAATTTTAAAGATACTGGTCATTAGAACAAATAAAAATGCAGCTATTATGAATGGATTCACCAGTTAGAGTATACTGCAAAAAAAAAAGAAGAGTAGACTACCCTGATCAGTTGGCACTCTATGGCCAACAGTCTGAGACAGCAATCATTTCCAGTAGGCAGCACAGAATCATAGAATTGTCAGGGTTGGAAGCGACTTCAAGGATCATCTACTTCCAACTCCACTGCCATGGGCAGGGACACCTCACACTAGATCAGGTTGCTCAGAGCCAGAGCAAGCCTGGCTTAAAAAACCTCCAGGGATGGGGCTTCTACCACCTCCCTGGGCAACCTGTTCTGGTGTCTCACCACCATCATGGGCAAGAACTTCTTCCTAATATCCAATCTGAATCTACCCATTTCTACTTTTTTTCTATTCCCCCTAGTCCTATCATTCCTTGACACCCTAAAAAGTCTCTCCCCAGCTTTGTTGCAGCCCCCTTCAGATATTGGAAGGCCACAATTAGGTCTCCTTGGAGCCTTCTCTCCTGCAGACTGAATAGCCCCAACTCCCTCAGACTGTCCTCATAGCAGAGCAGCTCCAGCCCTCTGATCATCCTCATGGCTGTTCTCTGGACACATTCCAGCACCTCCAGATTCTTCCTGTAATAGAGTCTCCAGAACTGGACACAGTACTCCAGGTGTGGTTTCACCAGAGCAGAGTAGAGGGGGAGAATCACCTCCCTCAACCTGCTGGCTATGCTTCTCTTGATGCACCCCAGAATTTGCTTTCTGGGCTGCAAGTGCACACTGCTGGCTCATATTGAGCTTCTCATCCACCGGCACCCCCAAGTCCTTTTCTTCAGGGCTGCTCTCAAGCCAGTCGCTGCCCAACCTATATCAGTGCTTGGGATTGCCACAACCCAGGTGCAGGACCTTTCATGTGGTCTTGTTGAACCTCATGAGTTTGTCATGGGCCCAGCTCTCTGGCCTGTCTAGGTCCCTCTGGATGGCTCCCCTTCCCTCCAGCATGTCTGTTTTCATTTTTCAATGTTTAAAATGGTCACAGAATCACCAAGGTTGGAAGAGACCTCAAAGATCATCAAGTCCAACCTGTCACCACAGACCCATGTCAAATAGAATGTATAGGGGTTGTTCCATGCCTGCTGACCTTGCACCCAGAGAACAGCCAGATGAACACTTATTAGTACAGCTGTAGCCACATGGAGTCTACTGAACATGTGTTTCACACACCGCATACCCTTACAAATTATAAAACACTTTCCAACACTTCAAAACACAAATAGGACACACAATGTTTAAGGAAAAAAAAAAAACCAAAACATAGCATGCAATTAGTACAAACCAGGCAAGCTTATGAGTTTTGCCATCATCCAAGCCTGCACTAGCTGGGAATGTGGTCAGTGAAAATGGCCAGATGTTGTACACAGATTCCAGGTTATGAGAAATATACTGCTTCTGGTAATTGTGATATGCATCTAAAAGGTTATATAGGAACAGGATAGAATGCTCTGGGGAAACAGAGGGCATTCTCCATTCTGTAACGTATTGCTTCTAATATTGCACAAAGGGAATGTGGCCAGAAGTTTTGCATAAATAATGTCAATGCATCAGTCCATGAACCCTGCAATAATGCCTCAGCCTAGAGGGATGATTTGTGTTCAAACATCTGCCTCCAGCTATGCTTTTCTCCCATCTATTATTCCATTCCCTGGTTCACATAATCTTATATCATTGGGAAGACACGAGTGGCATTTGACTTACGTCAAGAGATGATGGCTCTTGTGGACAGGTTCCACAATATATATCTTCCATGCCCTCATAACTTTTCCTACATTAACATCTATACCGCTGATGACTCTTATGGTAAATTAGGACATTCCAATCTCCTTATCCAGAAGGTCTCTTTTAATCTATCTTCTTTGCTGCAAAACTTACAGTCTCTTAATTGTAAACCATGCAGGGTAAGGGCTGTTTTCCCCTGTATTCAAACAGCAGAATGAGGTTATACTCTTGCCTGGAGTCTTTGGCTGCCACCATAATGCATCTGACAATAATACTAAATAATGTATGTCTATTTTTGCTTAAATCAGTCTAAACCTACCAATAAGAAAACAAGACAAGCAAAATGCACCTTCAGATGAATAGATTATGTCAGTGACTGTCCAAATGAAAGAGTGAAGGCAATAGAATGAATCACTGAAATACAGAGAGCTACTGAACAGAATGCACAAAACTCCCAGGCTCTTCATTTGTAGCACCAGAAAGGCTTATCTTGCCCCCTTACTAACACCCATTTTACATGCCAACCATGTTTGCACGCTCTCTCTGATTCACAAGAAGGAACGTTTGGTGAACCTGTAAATAAGAAATGAGAGTAGAGAATCTAAATCAATTGACACTGAATAAATCACAACTAATTTTGCTGATAAGAATGACGTTAAGGTGAAAGCAAACATCTCTTGCCACAGATAAAAGAGGCAACAATGAGGCTTACAATACTCCAAGAATACAGATACTCCTTGCAGTAGGCTGATGGGTGGCCCATGCCCCCCAGATGACAGAGGGGTGGGCTTGTTATTGTAAAGTCAAAGTTTTTGCCTGCTACTAGAGATTTATACTTGGAGAGATAAATAAAACATTCACAGAGGAACATGAAGAGCGAAACCTCAGGCTGCTACACCTTTCACGGTCTAGGACAAAAAGCCACACGCTACAGAGAGTAGCATGGGTCCCCTCATACAACTAGGACATATTTTGGGAAATAAAGGAGCACAGGATCTCTCTCCTACTATGGAGTGAGTCAAAGGAACATCATCTGTCAACACCTTAATGAGAACTGTTTCTCCAACTGTGGATTAACAGTGGGAAACTGCATAGCAGCAATGACCCCTGGAGGGAAAACCCACCCTTGCACTCCTGCTTATCACATTAATAGCACATAAGCAGTCACACCACAGGGCAGACTAGCTTTTCTCCAGTATTAACTACTGTGCTGTCCACCACAAAGTCATTTGTCACCAGCATGCTTACATCATTGGTGTAACAGCTGCAAAAATATAATTAGTCCTTCCATCTCTGTCCCACTGTGTACCAATTGCTGCTTCGGTGGTCTCATTGGATATGTTTCTGTCCTCTACTGGCCAGAGGTCAAGTTTTCCAGAAGCTAGTTGCCTCTATAAATTACAGTGCACATATTTTATATCTCATTGCAATGCTTCCTTTTGCCAGCATCCGCTTCTTTGCAAATGTTCCATTTCCAAGTCATTTTTGTGCAACCCCAGGAGAAGCCATCAGATAAGCATGCTGAAAATTTATCCACAGGCATCATTAATGCACATCTGGCTGATGAAGACATACAGTTTATATGAATTGCAATTTGGGATGCCTCCTCTTCCAAATGGCTAGTCCCACAAGATATCATTTGCTCAGGGAAAATAGGATCAGGAACATCTGAATGTCCAGCACCAGAAGTCAGAGACTGCCCACAATTATTTTGAGGCAAGATGAAAAACTCGGTACTGTTGTGTTGGAATAATTTTCAGTGTCAGCATTTGGAGCACCAGTACAGCAGGAGCCCGCAGGAGAGTCACTGGGTAGCAAGAGTCCAAAAGGAGATACAGTACATCTGCTTGCAGGCTTGGGTCTGTGGTGCTAAAAATCTCCCCCACTCATGGGCAGCTTGGTCAAGGGTGTGACTCTGCTCCCTGGGTCACAACAATCCACTGGAATGTCAACTACAGATTATCAAAGGCAGTGTACCAGAGCATTAAGACATCCCCTTAACATCACTGGCCCCACCCCCCTTATTCTTTGGGAACAACAATGACAATTACCTTCTGCAGTGGACCAGAGCACCAAGGCATCCCCTCAGCACAACTGACTCCTACTCCTCTTCTGAGAACAGAAGTCCTTTCCTTGTCAACACACTTCCCCTAAACCCATCTCTTAGAGCAGCATCAAAGCACTGCCGCAAAGGAAAAGCATGGGGGCACTTAGTAGGGAGCCCACTCTTCTTTATTCGAGGAAAAGAGACCAGAATCTAAGAATCCCATCAGTTCTGTGTATTTTTAAATGGAATTCTTCACATTGCCTTGTGAGCATATTGACTGACTTACAGAAAAATGGTTTTAGAAAGCAACATTTATCCTCTTGCTTCGCTTCTGAGGGATTTTGCTTTCCTGAGAGACCATAGTCACAACATCTTTGGAGTGGTTAAGAGTATAAGAAAGAATCTCTTAAAGAACCTCTTAAAATATATACATTAAAAAAAAAACAACTATTATTAGTGAGAATATGATAATCACTGATGACTGTTTAAAGAGTCCTATTTCAAATTTGGGTTAAACTTGCTTGGACTACAATATTACATGTAGACATGTGTTCTTTGTTATCTCTTTGGTAGCTCCTTTACAACCCAACAACAAAGGCTGCAACATCCTGAGATAGTGGTAGAACTGATGCCACAGAAGTAGAAAAGGATGTGAAAGATGAACTCTGATTTGGACATCTTCCAGATGAAAGTACTTGGCCTGAATTGAAGCCAGACATCAGCTGCTTAATGGGTTGCTTGAGAAAAAAAAAAATCTATATACACATATATATATATATATATAATCTTTTCCACATTTGAGCAAGGAAATATTACTTATCTAAAATGAGGTGAGTCAAGGAGTGAAAAAATCAGATTTAGGTGGTTCCATATACTGGCAAGGAAGATTAGGCTTCCCTAGCAACATTCTTCACCACCCTTCGCATGCAGACTTGGCTCTGTATTTCAACTGCCTACTGTATGAGGCAGTCATACACTTCAGGATATGACAGTGTATGGAGTCTGTGTCTGGCAACCCTGATGAGTAGGTGGTGGTCTGAATTGCTCATTACTCTCATGCCATCAGACTTGGGGCAGACAGTTAAGCAGTGCCAACAGAGCTCTTGGGCACGCAGTCAGAGGAAGAAAACATCATCCTTTGTGCTCGATTCTTGAACAGTTGTGTTGTCTAGCCAGACACACTGGGATGTTCTTTTGCTGTCTGAAAACATCCCCTTCTTACATTTAGGAACATTTTTTCCCCCATTTATTTAAGAAATGTTTATGCCAAAGTCTTCGTTAAACTTTGTTACAGATTTGTGCTTAGAAAGCTCCTGCTCTCAGAGGGACCTGAGGGCTTTGGCTGACAGTTGATTAAATATGAGCCAGCAGTGTGCTGAGGTGGCCAATAAAGCCAATGGCATCCTGGCTTGGATTAGAAACACTGTGGCCAGCAGGAACAGGGAGGTGATCATCTCCCTGTACTCAGCACTGGTGAGGTCACACCTTGAGTATGTTCAGTTCTGGGCTTCTCACTACAGGAAGGACATCGAGGTTCTGCAGTGTGTTCAGAGAAGGGCCTGGAGCACCTGAGGCAGCTGGGCTTGCTCACTCTGGAGAAGAGGCAGCTGAGGGGAGACCTCATCGCTCTCTACGATTACCTGAAGGAACATTGGAGTGAAGAGGGGCAGCTTCTTCTCCTTGGTGGCAAGCCACAGGACTACAGGAAATGGTTTCAAGATGCCCCAGGCGAGGTTCAGGCTGGATACTAGGAAATACTTCTTCAGAGAGGGTTATCAAATATTGGAATGGTCTGCCCAGGGCAGTGGTGGAGCCACTGTCCCTGGAGGTGTTTAAGCAGCTGTGGACCTGGCACCTAGGGACATGGTTTAGTACTGGGTTGGAGGTTGGAATGGATGATCTTTGAGGTCATTACATTTCCTGTAATTCTGTGATTATCTACACTGCACCTTGGCTAAGGCAGCATGCCAGAAAGATTTTAACCAGAATGCAAACGCCTTGGTTTAGAGAGTGGGGTGGGGATCCCACTAAATAATCAGCTTATGAGATGAAAAATGCTTGATGCAGCCTTTGACAGCACGGTTGCTCAGTCCCTGAATGTTGAGTGCTTTCCTTTCTTTAAAAAGGGCTCTGTATCAAGCACTTCTACTTTTACAGCATTACAAATGCAATACATTTCGTACAGAAATCATTCATAACATCAATTTTAATACAGCACAACTACTTCAAGATTGTTCCTCCTGAGAAATCGTAAGGTCTTAGACGCCTTTTCCCACCGAAAGAGTTCTGTGATTCACCCAGACAGAACCACCACGCTCCTCAACAAAGGCCTTCAGTGGAGACCCCGTGCGCGGGGGCTGCAGGCCGAGGTGGAGCCGGCAGGGCAGACAGCCCCAGCAGAGACCAAGCCCGCTCTGCCCGCAACCCGCAGCGCTGACACGGAGCCGCTCCCCAGCCCTCCTCTGTACCCCGCCCCGGCGGCTGCCGTGACGCCACTTCCGCCTCGGGTCGGCCGCGCCCCGGGGTGCCGCCGAGTGCTTCCGCCTGCGAGTTTCCAGGGCAACGCGGCGCCCGGTCCGCGTGAGTATCGGCCGTGATCGGCCCGTGGGGAAGTATTTGGAGGGGCCTTGACCCTTCCCGGGGAGAAGTTCGATGCTTCCCATGCCGCCAGCGCGAAGCCGCGGCGCTCCCGTTAGTCGCTGACTGTTCCCAGGGACGGGCTACGGGGCCCGGGGCGGCCGGTCCTCGTCCCCCGCCTGCCGGGGACTGCCCCGCTGCGGTCTGGTGGCGGGGAAGCGGCGCACACGTTGTGCACTGTCCCGGTAATCCCGCAGGATTCCTCGGGCGGGCGGC
Organism: Melanerpes formicivorus; assembly: GCF_026170545.1. Classification (NCBI taxonomy): domain Eukaryota; kingdom Metazoa; phylum Chordata; class Aves; order Piciformes; family Picidae; genus Melanerpes; species Melanerpes formicivorus. The sequence goes on along the minus strand of NW_027142423.1, from coordinate 2,478,230 downwards.
CTAGCTGTGGAGGCATCGGTGGTGCAGGGGCGGCCTGCAGCCCCCAGGGTGGCCGGGAGCGCACTGCCTATGCCCCGATCAGCCCTGCTGGCGGCTGCCTCAGGCCCTTCCGTGCAGCGGAGGGGTGGACAGTCGGGCATGTGCCGGGCCAGGAGCACAGTAGAAGGGCTGCGATTTTGCCTGTTGGAGGCCAGCAAAAGATCCTTTCTTGTCCCCTTGGGACAGATGTGGGCAGATGGTCCCCTAGGAGCTATGGAAGGAGCTTTCCCAGTTCCGCTGCCCAGCAAAGTTGTAGCGGTTAAAGGAGGGGTATCCAAACTGGAGAGTACTACATTCAAACATCTTTTATCCGTTGAACAGTTTTATCGTGGATAGTACCATGTGCTGGCATAAGGAACAATAGAGCCAGTACACAGAAGTTTATTGTAGTGCTCTTAAACAAGTACTCAGTCCTTCTATCTTAAATTCTTTGTGCAGCTGGACCCAGTGGGACCAGGTTAACCCCAAGAGATGTCGACTCCCCCTCTCTCGGGGGCAGGCATGCCACCTGGTGCTTTCTCAGGGACACAGGCTCAAGCAGCTCGGGAGGTAAACACAGCTTCTCTCTGTCGAATTGGCCAAGAAACTGTGCAGGACATTGTATTTCGAACTATGGAAATCTTCCAGTTACTGAGGAACATGCAGGTGAGAAACAAGTTTTTATGGTCCCTAACTTACCACATTTTTTAGCACCAGCCACCAGTATATGGGATTGATTAGAGAAGTGAATGCTACTCCTAATATATTTGCTTTCTCTGCACATTAAGTGAAGGTGGAGAGCATTCAGAAATGCTTAATTATTATCTCCTCCACAATTAATACACTCTAATAAGACTTCATATATATGTTTTCCATTATGAAAACTGAAGTCTGTTTATGTGCCAGCTATGTTTCTGGTTTTGTTAACATTGGAGGGGTAGTCTTAGAGACATTTTCTTTGGTCTTTTCCTGTAATATTTTCCACTTAGATTTTTTTTGGACATTTCTTTTTTGCTATTAAAGTGGACATAATCCTTATTTGTGGCTACTTACTGAGAAAACATACAAACTTCTGTTGAGAGTAGAAGATAAATTATCATCCCTATTCCATCTGTATTTTCATGATTCTGTCAATTTCCTTCTGAAGTTGGCTTACATACAGGTATATTTGCTTGCTAACTGTGAATTCAGTTTGATTGTGTCTCTGAATTGTGAGCTGGGGTTGAGACAATGTGATATGGAATAATACTTGGATAACAACAGTGTCATGCTTAAGCATTTCAAAGATAGTCACTGAAAAGAGCTACAGAGGGATTGACAATGATCATGAGACAATATGATACTGAATAATACTTTGATAACAACACAAAGTTGTTTGACAGCAGTGATTTGGCACATCAAATGAACAGAGCAGATAAAATACATAATTTTGTTGATAAAATAGAAAATTCAGTGATTTCTGTGAGGTGACTTTGATTGTCTTGTTTTAAAATGTAGAATAGGATTGAACTGAATTGAATTGAACTGAATTGAATTGAATTGAATTGAATTGAATTGAATTGAATTGAATTGATCAGGTTGGAAAAGACCTTTGAGGTCATCAAGTCCAACCTATCATCCAACACTGTCTAATCAACTGAAAAGCCTCCTCTGATTTATTTTGCTTTATTTATTTAATGTGACAGAAACTTTAACATAATATTTTTAATGTTTTGGGGTTTTGGTTCTCTAAGTTACCAAATGGTGTTACTTATCATACTGGAACATACCAAGACAGACTGGGAAAGCTGCAAGAACATCTCCGTCAGCTATCGATACTCTTCAGAAAACTGAGATTAGTCTATGACAAATGCAATGAAAACTGTGCTGGGCTCGATCCTGTTCCCATAGAAGTAAGTATCTCTATTCATATATAAACTGCAAATCGGGATAACCACTCTCTCCTTAGCATATCATCTATTCTCCTGAGTTGTAGTAGGAGACTCATAACAAGTTTTGAATGAGACTGGAATTATTCAGTGCGCCTTTGGACCTGGCTGAAAGATTGTGAGATTTTCACATTAACATCAACAATTTTTCCCAGTTGGAAGTGATCCAGTTTTGACATCAAACATCATTTAAATTTTAGACTTTTACCTCAAGACTTCTTGGTGCATTCACCAAGGAATGTTTGCCCTAGGGAAGAAGGGTCAGGGCAAGTATTTGGTGGTTGTTCATTTGGGAAAAAGGCTGCCTTAAGCTCTGACCTGCCCACCTGGCTGCCTGAGTAATAAGAATTAGTCTCTTACTCTGACCACCGGTCTGTTCCTCCAGAGTTCTCTCACTCAGCTACTTTTAACCTGCTGAGAAAGTATGAACTAAATCCGAGTGTGCAGTGGTGATGGAAAAGTGAACAACATAAGAGTTGCAGGCAGGATGATTGACCAAATATTTTCCTAATAAAAATGCTATTCCTAGTACAACCAAATCTTCATTTTTTTTCCCTCTTGTAAGTTCAGTTGTTTCTGATTCCTAGTAATATTCTTAAGCCTGCTTTGTGTTGTGATTTAAGTTATTACTGCTCTATATTATCCAGAACTGTGAAGTTCTTTAAGTACTGACCTTTGGATTCTGAGGTAACTCTACTGATGGACCTCTGGTTGTCCATTGAGTTTTAATCATTTAATCATTATATTTGAGTCCATTCTAGACTGCTGATCTACTTCTGTCAGCAGTCACTGCCATGTGATCCAGGGGAAGATAATTTAGAAACTTCACAGCAAGCAAGGGAGTGAGGTAACTTTCCCACTAAAAGAAAAACAAAAACATCCCCAACTTTTTTTCATGGCTTATTGGGCACTTGTGCCTCTTTTAAAAGCTTTTGATGTGTCTTGTTTTCACATCGGTGGGGCTGGTCTGTTTGGGATTTGTTTTTTCCTAATTTTCACAGGTTTTTTCCTGTTAACCAGGATGAAGAAGTATCACCAGAGAGAAGATGAGTAGTCTCTTTGAGCTTTTTGGTTTTTTAATGCTAGGTGTCACTGATACCTTATGCACAGCAGAGTTTTGTATTGATAGTCAGAAGTTTTTTCTCCTTTATCTGTGTAGTCTTTTCTACTCTGAAGTAAAAAGAATGCCTGCCTTGTGTTTTCTTAGGAAGGGTGAATGATAGTGGCACACCATTCCTCTTTGATCACCTGTCTTCAGTTCTTATTTCAAATTTTCAATAATAGTCTCAACCATATTCTTTAATGAGCAACATTCAAACCATATCTTGGAAGAACATCAACCAAATCTCTTCTAGTTTTTCTTTACACAGTCAAAAGAAGTCTGTGCCTACTAATATTCCTTAGTCTGTTATTACTGATTTAAGTGGTTTATACTTTTTTGTGGTTACTATGTCTTAGCAGTATAGCAGCTATTCTTACCAATTTTCTGTTAACCAGCATAGCAGGGCACGAGATAATTGTGAAGCAAATCTGCCTATGCAGTTCCCTAATTGATTATCTGCTTCATTTGTATGTTAGGTGGAGTTCTTTGCTTTTCTTTGTGTGGTGTGTTGGGTTTTTTTTTTACTACCTTTTCTGAAAAATGAGAGGTTTTCAAAGGAAATGTTCCACTTTGAGTGATACTTTATTTTGCCATCAGACAGAAGGATTTTTTTTCCACGTGTATTTAAGCAGCCACAGCACTTCTTTATGGTATACAAATGGTAAACTTTGCGAGGTTTTCATGGCAGAGTTTAGTGTAGTAGTTCTTGTCCTTTTTGATAAGCTTAGTGAAAATGACCCTACACAAATTTTTGCACAGAAGGAAATCACATTTTCAGTGGATTGAATCAAAGTAAGTTTTCCATCAGAATGCTGAAGGATGCTGCTGAATGCTTCCTAACATGACACCCTAACTTAAGTAACAATGTAATATGGATGCAATGAGCATCTCTCTCCAAGACTTAAACTAGTGTCTCATTTGCATCAGTTACCAGTCTTTCATTTGTCTGTAATGTGTATGTGAACAAGGATGTAATTTTTCTATCAACCTTAGCATTTCTCAGTTCAAGGCAGAAAAATCAACAGACTATAGATTTTGTGGGTGTGTGTTGCGTATAAAATGTTGCAGCATATAGTTGTTTTTTAATAGAATGTTAATAGCTTGAGAGTGCTTTGACACAGGAGAATGTTTTGTATTTAGTCTATTTACTAATAATTTTTTGTCTTAGGAAAGGGAATGTACATTCATAGTTTCATAGTTTCATTCAGGGTTGGAAGGGACCACAAGGATCATCCAGTTCCAACCCCCCTGCCATGGGCAGGGATACCCCACACTAGATCAGGCTGGACAGAGCCCCATCCAGCCTGCTCTTAAACACCCCCAGGGACGGGGCCTCGATATTCATTTAGAAATTCTTTCTGAAGGGTTTTTTGGCTTTGTAGAAGCTTACAAAAGTGATAGTACACAAGGTCCCTGAGGAGATCACAGCAAGAAGGTCTTGTGGAAAAATTTCTCTTAGGTAACTGTGTGCCTGTTCATAAGAACAGTCAAACAGAGGCCCACTATAATAGCAAGCCATCATTAGGGGATTAGCCAAGTAGCTGTGTAAGAGTAGTAGTAATTCTGTTTAGTATATCACTGACATACTTTATAATAGTGGTAACCTCATGTTTGTGATATTTCATAGTGAGGAATATTAAATTTTTTGGCAGTCTGCAGTGTTCAAGAATACAAGGATGTATGTCCTAAAAATCTTACAATGAAAAGACTGCTTTCTGCCTGCAGTTGTGAAATTGCTTAGGTCTAAGCCTGGTAATATGTGGGATTGTGTCTTCCTAAAATACATAATCTTTCTGGAGAACTGGCAGGTCATTCCCAGGCCTTTGATGTTTTGAGGTGATGAAGTAAGCTTTTCTTCACTTCCTTTTGAGAAGTTTGAACATTTGGTGAAAATGGTTATACCTTATCTGTCTCCTGGTTTTGATTTCCTTGTAAAAGTATTTTTAACTTTAGGGGGGGAGAAAAAAAAAAGAAAAAATGAAAAAGAAAGAAAAGGAAGAATAAAAAGAAAATGTGTCTTGTCTTCACAGCAACTTATTCCATATGTTGAAGAGGATGGCTCCAAGCACGACGATCGGGGTGCTGCAAGTCAGCTTCGTTTTGCTAGTGAGGAGAGAAGGGAAATTATGGAAGTAAATAAGGTAACAGAGTTGAAATTCATTTGCATAAAACTGAAAAATGTCACTTTGTCATTACAAAGTTTAAATTTCTGGATTCCTGTATTAAATGTGGGGTGACCACCATCAAACTTAGTAATAAGTACTTCTGGCATGTAACTATTTCAGACTGAGTGGCAGTATGCAATTGAGTACAACTACTAAAGATGGATTGAAAAAATATGCTGTGGTAATTGCTAAACATAGAGTTGAGATTAAAAATATGTGGTTTGACCAGACCACAATCTTGATCATTGTTTCTTCAATCTATAAAGTACAGATAGAATTAAATATTTCTGTAGCTGTAATATCTGTAAATAGGAGTAAAAAGGAGGAGTAGTCTACAAACATAACTGAACAAAGGAAACAAATGAGTAAAATAATTCTTTATGGAGAGAATCTTAATTTCCCTATTTTAAGATATTTACAGTATTTTAATTTGTCTTTAACAGTCAGAGAGGTACTGAATTCTTTTATAACCCATTTATTTGGATAAATGTGTGCATATTGTACAGGAGGAGGAAATTAAGACTGTGAGCCTAGAGAAAAGCAGCTGTCAGCTTTCCTGTTGTTTTCTTCACAGTGCTGATGTAGCAGGGTTTTATATATTCTATTGTATGTAATGTTTACTGTGAATTTATGCACATTCATTTGCAGTCTCTAAGTGTTGGTAAGCTTAACTGTCCCTGTTTGCTGTGTTTTTAATAGTTCTGTGACATGGGTTTGCCCTTTTTGTTGTGCTTGTATGCTAATGTGTTTGTAAACCTCCTTGACGTGATCTTGTGAAAAGCATTTCATAAATGTTTATGGTGAGTTCTGAACCCTAAGAAGGTTGATGGTGTTACAGGACCATTGGTACCACATTAGTAGTTAAGAATGTATTAAACCCTTCACTTAAATCTGGTCTGAAAACCTTACACTTAAAATATCTCTGCCTAATTTTCAGGCTTTTCACAGTAAATCTCCATGAGATAATTGAACTTTCTCTAGTATCCTTGTGGACAAGTAATTAGTATCTCCTGCAAAAGAGGTTGAAACATCTGACTTTTGAAAGGGTACTGATTCATTTTTTTTTGTGTCTCCCTGAAGCTGTGTAAGTACCATTACTTTAAAGTTCAAACCCTAATACATTACAGAAAGGAAATGCTTTGGGTTTTATGACTAGAAATAAATAAAATCTTATTTTTTTCCCCCCCCAAGAAAAATAACTGGAATCAGGTCAGTTGGTCTGATTTCTGACACTGGCTGCTGGGCTCAAATAGCCCTCTCTGATTCATAGTTGGCACTCCAGTCATCTTTTCCATCTTCTATGGTATGTAAAGTCAACCTCTAACTCACTTGTGCTTAATTTATTTTAGCCAAATTTCAGTCATACAAAATGTTGATGGAAAAGCTGTGACAGGGAAATCAGCATGGCCAATGAAGAAGGGTTTTGTATTCATGGCCCGTGGTCTTTTCTTCCTTCATTGAGCTGTCCTGCTCTCACCTAGTCCTGTTTGCAGAGATAGGCAGTATTTTTTCATTCTTGCCTGTTACTACTACCCCCCAAAAGAGCATTATTACAATAACTCAATATTTTGACAGTACAAAGACATTTGAATTCTTGGACCTTTCATAAGTCTCTTAAGTTTGCCCTTCTTGCTGTGGTATCCCAGCCAGTCTAGTCTCTTCAGTGGCTTTAGATGTATGTGAAAGATGCTGCCTGTCTTGCAGTGTACAGCACAGTCAAAACTAAGTAGTTCACATAAACATTGTGGATCATATATTCTCACACTGAAGTATGCCCCCTTCCAGGAAGCACTGACTAGAAACATGGCAGCTCTGCTTTGCTACCATGGTTGTCTGGGAAAGGATCACCCCAAGTGGGTAATGAGAGGAGCATCATGTACTTCCTATGCCCACCAGCTCAGTCATGGGGCAGGGGAACCTGGTGATGTAGCAGAGTTCCTAAATACTACAGAAGCTTTTGATGTTGCTTCACTGCATAGTGGCACTTTCTAGTCTTATTTATTTATTTGTGATACTATAGTAGGCTTACTTTTGGGGTCAGAAGGCTGAATGAGCTGACCTTGGATAAGTAGTACTCGACCATTAAGGTAAAATACAGATGAGTTTACAAGGAATTTCATTTCTGTCCTAGCAATTCAGTGATACATAGCAGCTGTGGATTTAAGCAAAACCTATAAAGTTTAAAAACAAAAGGGTTTTTTTGCCAACTATAAGAAGAGTGCACCATTAGTATAAAACAACCAAAAACCCTCTATTTATCGAACACTAAATAGCTTTGCCTTTTGTACTAAACAACTCTCTCCTACAGTTCCCAAATAGGTTATTTTTTGCTTTTACCTGCCTTTGCTTTCTGAAGTTTTAAGTTGCTGGGGTGGTTGACTCTTCTCTGGAACAAATAATTTGCTGTTCCAGAATCAGTTTGGCATTTACATTGGTCTACTAATGCAAGTCCTGATCCAGTTTTCCCTGAACATAATTCCTATTTGCAACAATGAGGAGCTACTGCCCAAATTTCCTCACTTGCCTTTGTATTTTTTGAGCCTGTTATGTTCAATAGTACAGGGGTTTTAACCTTTAAGTAGCAGCATCTCTAATATTCTCAAGATGTCAGTCTCACCTTGAGTCCATGGTCTTGTGGTACATTTGACAGGATTTACAACAGAAGATGTAAAATCACAGCCTGAGAACACTTTAATCTGTGTTGCTGCCTTATCAGCAGTTTTGTTCACTGCTTGGTTTTAGAAATGGAGTGAGTACAGCTTTTGATTTAATGTTTTCTTTTTGAGGTGCTGTAGGTCTGATTTCAAATGAAGCACTTAGGAAAGCCATCACATAATTAGTAGTCTCAATACATGTGGGTGAAAATTAAATGGTGTGAAATATCATTAGGGCATTCCAGGTGACCCTTTAGAAAACAATCATGTTTGATATCCTTAATTAATCTTTGCTAACTGCTTAACAGTGATCTTGCTAAGAGAGGAAATGACAAATCTATATGACAGGCTTTTAAGTTAAGCTGTTACACGTTTAGCTCTGGGGCTTTTTTGATAACAAAACTGTTGGGCACTGCAGCTGATGTGGTTTAGGGAAGTAGTCCTTAAAATGACAGCGATTTGCAATTAGCCTTTCTCTTTGGAGAATTTCAGCTGAAAACTACTTTTGACAGTGCTGAAAACCTGCATCCAGAAGGATTTGCTACATAGACTTTCTGGAATCAGAGGTGAGGCTTATCCACCTATAAGTTTTCAAGATGGAAACACCTTTTATTTTTTAAGGAAAAGAAGTGCCTTTACAACATAGGCAACTTTTGATGTTTTTAAAGGCATCAGTTGGAAATCAATCTTATTGTCCACAGTGTTTATACCATTATATTGACATTTGCCCAAAGAAGGGACTTTGAACAAATGGGTTGAGTAAAGAATAATGATTCATAGTGATGTTTAGGTTTTAAAATGTGAAAGAGAGATGAGCTTAAGATGAGGTGGGGGATAGAAAGAATGTACAAAAGGTAATCTTGATACATCTCTGATAAAGTTGTGGACTGGCCTAGACAGCACTGATTTCAAATTAAATGAAACCCAAAAATGAGCTTAAATCAACAATTTATTTCACTCAAAATTACTGTGTCCTACTGAAAACGAATCTGTATGAAATATGTCAAGTTCTTTATGGCACATTCCTTGAAAGGCAGCTCTTTCTAGATATATATTATGGTTCTCCCACTTTTGTTTCCATTTATGTGGATTTTGTCTTTCTGTACATGTTTTCATAACTGGCCTGAGCTTGTCCCGCTAAGGTCTTGTTTACTGGAAGGCACAGTCCTTGTCAACTCCATCACACTGGAAGGCACAGTCCTTGTCAACTCCATCACACTGGCCATGCTTGCAGTGTCACTCAAAAGGGATACTTAATCACATTGAAAATCAGTAGCACCAAAGAAGACCCTTTCAGATCATTTTTCAGTTAGATCACATTTCTGATAGAGAGAGACTAAGAGAAACATGCCTGACAAATACCAGATGAACTTAGATCTCTTAAACTCATTATAAACCGCCTCACATAAGATAATTTTCCTGTGCCATCTTAAAACAGATAAAGTCAGAAACTGTAGCCTGTACGTAGGATGAAGTACCTTGTTACATACAACTGTTGATCCTGAGAAGAAGTCCAGAGTTCAACTAAGTCATCTCAGTAGAAGGAGGAAAGAGTGGGAGAGAACTTGCAAGCAATCTGTTCAAACTAAAATTTGTCACTGCTGCAGAAGCTGCTTACAGAACTTGCCTGGTTTCTAAGCAGGCCATTTCACTTATCTTTCCAAGGCTAGAGCTGAGCTCTGACTGGCTCAGCAAAGTCTTAAGCAGGGGCCAGCTCTACCAGTGGTGCAGAATATAGTAATTCTGTAGTACTTTGTGGTGTGGACCACTGCCTGTCAAAGATTAGTCAAAAAGATCACTATGTGCATTTCAGTTAAGAGACCATGCTCTCTGAAGCGGACTTTTTTCCACCTCTTTATTCTTTTTTTCAGCCTGAAGATGGTGCTTCGTCTTAGATGTTTTTTATATCTCTAGATAAAGCAGAATAGAAGAGCTAAGAAAATAACTCTTCACTGAAGACAAGGATCTAAAACTATCTTCAGATAAACAATTTTATACTCCTTGTCTTTGCAGATAGTTCAAAACCCACATGAATCTAATTTAAAGGTTCTTTTCTCTAGAAGCAGGTAAAGATCAAGCAGTTTACAATTTCTTAACACTTTGAAAAAGAAATGAAAATAAGTTCACACAATTAGTCTTTTGGACATAACTTGCATGAAGTTCATGTGAGCATGCCTACATAACAATACTCAACTGTCCAGTTAGACATGGAGGGAGAGAGAACACAATCTGAATTTTGGGTCTTAATGGTTCTCCTTTTTATCTGTGGCTTTAATAGCCATCACTGACTGTTCACAGGATCACAGGATGGCAGGGGTTGGAAGGGACCCAAAGAGATCATCAAGTCCAACCCCCCTGCCAGAGCAGGACCATACATGTGCTCAGGTCACAGAGGAACACATCCAGACAGGCCTTGAAAGTCTCCAGAGAAGGAGACTCCACAACCTATCTGGGGAGCCTGTTCCAGTGGTCTGTGACCCTTACAGTAGAGAAATTCCCCCTTGTGTTGAGGTGGAACCTCCTGTGCTGCAGCTTACATCCGTTGCTCCTTGTCCTATCACAGGGAGCAAGTGAGCAGAGCCTGTCCCCTCCCTCCTGACACCCAGCCCTCAGGTATTTATAAACATTTATTAAATCCTCTCTTCTCCAGACTAAAAAGCCCCAGGTCCCTCAGCCTCTCCTCATAAGACATGTGCTCCAATGTTCAGCCTTCATTTCTATTGATGAAGGCTTTGAAAAATAGTGAAATGGCATGCACTCACTATCAGTGAGTGGCAGCTTGCATTAAACTGCTGGATTTGATGTAATATTTATTGATTTCCCTAAGATTGAATATTGTGGATGGCAGGCACAAACACAGATAAAAAATGTCACAGGTATGAGCTATAGCATCAAGATCTTCCATTATGAGCTTTTGTAAGGAGGCACTTGCAGTTCTGTCATTTGAATGCTGTGGTAACTACTCTTTGTCTTTAGGAGTTGGATCTGATTTATGTTGTGAAGTTTTGGCTTCCCACATGGAAAACAAAGAAGTATTAGACAAATGCACATAGTTGTCTTTAAAATACTTCTTAGTCTGTCAAATGCTTGACTAGAAATTCCAAGTTGGCGCACATGAAGTGTCCTACATCTGTTTTCATACCCTCCTCAGCGGTCTGGAATTGGCTGTTGCCTCTGCTTCCAGGGAATGTGTCCACCTTGAAAACTCTGTGTTCAGGAATAACACAGAGTAATTCCTGTGTTCAGGAATAACTCAATCTATTACATTCCCCCTGTAATCTAAGTAACCATATTGCTTCAGGCCATTTTTACAGGGCTGAAGTGAACAGACTTCCTTTTTTCTTCTGTGCTTCTTTCCCAGCTAACCATCTGGGCAACTTGAAAATATTGGTATGCTGTCCACATCAAAATTCAAGAGACTGATTTTCAGGATATTGTTTCTTTTGTTGCTTCCTTTTATCATTGTTCCAGTTACTTGGTTCTATTACTGATCTGAGTCACCCTTTTAATGTATTGCCATTTGTGTATTGTAGATAACAAAGTTATGTCAAACCTGAAATGATTTGAATAGTTTGTCCTCTTTTGATGGTTACAAGTCTTTCCTGTGCTTTCACTTCACTTGGAACTCTGGACTTCCCTAATGAATAAGTAGTTTGATCTCTAATGTGTGAAGGCTGACATCTTATCAAATTGGACTGAGATGAAGGACATGGGTTGTTGCTAACAATACACAATAACTTAGTTCTCGACAGCTTTGATTTGAGCAGGAAAATGAATAGATGAGGTAACACATATGTGTGTTCTGTTGAAAGGTTAGGGAGATGTGCAATGTCTCAATGCACTGATCTTTCTTATGTGAGCACATGAATTATTTAAAACTATGTATTTAGGTTTGCAAACTGTAGGAGCATTTGAAGGAACAGAAGGACAGCAAGCTCACTTTACTTGGGAACATAACCTGAACATGCCTAGCAATATCTGTTTCAAAACAGGAGCCGTGAGCACATGAGGGTCGACCTACCTGGGCAGAAGGGCTGGAAAAGCTTGATTGGCTTCACCTGTACCTTGTGCTGTGTTCAAAGACCTACTGTTAATCCTCTGTTTTTCTATGCACAAAAATTATACAGCATAGTCACATAAATTTACCTCATCCCAGACTTCTTTTTTCCTGCTTAATCTTTTGGGCTTTGGAAAGAGAGGATCAGTCCTTCCAAGCATCCAGTTTTAAAAGGGATCAAATGTTTTGATAAAAAACACTGTGAAAAGAAACAGCATTCCCCCTCTATCAATGGTCCTTAACCCTCAATCCCTTCTTGTATTTTTAGAGAGTGCTTTAAAGAGGATGTATTATCCTGTTGGGACTGCTCACGGGCACCTGAGGAAAGTATCCGTGCAGCATTTAATAATACTGTAACTCTTGTTGAGTTTGAGTGTGCTATTTGAACTGATCACAAAAATGCTTCTCACAAACTCTTCCCACAGAAACTGAAGCAGAAGAATCAGCAGCTGAAGCAGATCATGGATCAGTTACGGAATCTTATCTGGGACATAAACGCCATGTTGGCGATGCGGAACTGAGCAAGGAGAATCAAACTACCGTTGGAAAGGATTCATTTGGATATATTTAACTGCTTCCTAAGGAGAACGTGTTGTCCCACAACCATATTGCAGTAATGTTTGCAAAGTCTGGAAGATTAAAATGCTGAGGTTTTGTAGTAACTGAAATGGTGTTGGTGGGGTTTTTTTTATGAAAGACTCATCCTACAGGTTCTGCTTGAGTGATTCACTGAGGCTGAATATAACACAGCCTGGGTAGCTCACAGTGATCATTTGGAGTGCTATGCAAATAAGGAGTTTTTATAAACTATTTCTGCCTTTCTTTTTTTAATAATACAATTGAGAGTGTTTTAACTGCAAGTGTTTGCCTGCTGTTCTGCAGTGCAAACCACCTCTACAGACAGGAAACGCTGCAATAGAGAAGAATCACTCTACTGAGCTACAGGTCTGAAATAAATGGTCAGACAAAATGATGCCTTGTGTTTCCCCACTGTGGGAACATATACTGCAGGCTGCTGTGCCATGCAAGTTCATCTTTGTCCATATCATGTCACTGGATGTATGTCATATTAGATAATTAGCCAAATGCAGAAGCTACATAAAATTACCCCTATATCCTTATGGATATAATGAAGTCTTTTAAAGTGAAGACTACATGCACATATCCTCAACATTAATTTCTTCTGTACCTATGTATTCTAATTTCTTGGGCACTGCTCCAGCTATTGTATGGTGTAAGTATTCCTGTAGCATTGTGTATGCTTGGAATACTTTGGTTTTGTTTACCAGAATGCACTGAATAAACACCTCATTAATCTTTTCCATATGACAACCTGTCCTAGAAAATACTGGAGTGTATGAGCAGTTCATTACTTGGAGTTAATCACCAACCTTCATCTTTCTTTGTTTTGATTCTGGTATTGCTCACAATTTTCATTAGTCCTGAAAACAGTCTTAATAATTTTTTGTTATCCTGAGATGCTGGCAGTGAGCTATGTGTCTCTCTCTTTCCAGATGAAAGAATATGTGGAAAAACCCCCACTGTTTCAGTACAGATCCATAGGGCTCTCTACTGTTAATATTTGTCAAACTGAAAACTGAGCAACCTCATGATTTGCTTCTTGTGTATTACTTCTAACTCTCATTCCATGCCCAGTCAGATTCCTTAAGAGGTTTCTCTGTGTGTGTGTGTGTGTGTGTGAAAGATTTGCTCAGAACCTTCTGAAGAGTCCAGTTAAATAGTACCCTTCTGAAAGACATTCCTTTCACTATATGGGAGTTAGGTACAGAATGCTCATTGAGTTGAGATGGATGGTTTTTAAAAACTGGTTTGTTGTTCTATCAGTCTTTTTTATTTGGGTTTTTAATAATTTCAACCCATTTGTCTGCTTCTTGAGGTAAAAACCACTGGCATGTAATAGATCTGATCGCTCCTGGTTAACAATATAGGACTTTACCCTGAAATTAAGTACAGTGTGCTTGTCTTTTATTTGTCCTTGTGGAGGATTTAAATCTTAAAGCAAATTGATGCCCAGTCTTATAATGGCAACTAAACAGAGTTAGAAAATGTTCACTTGTATTAGTTTAGTTGGTGTGGAAAGATAGGAGCAACCTGATCTAGTGTGAGGTGGCTCTGCCCATGGCAGGGGGGTTGGAACTGGATGATCTTTCTGGTCGCTTGCAACCCTGTGAGCTATGACAATGCCTAAATGTCAGTAGATGTCAAAGCACCTTACAAATAACATCACACTCTTTTCTTCCATGTGACAAATGGAGGAGTGGGTAGCTTGCTCGGTGGCAAAGCTACCAGCAGAACCTTTAGACTGACCACTGTGGCAGACTTTTTGGTCAGAAGCAATGGTCTGTTGCTGCAGCTGTAAGAGACATGACTATTTTATATAAAACCTCTAGAAAAGGAGATGCAGTCTGCAAGCAGAGGTTTTATGATGTTGTTTAAAATGCAGGCACATATTTATGTTTGCAAGGTGTACTGGCAGCTTTCTGTTCAGTGTAAGCATAAGCCTAAAGTAGTATTTTAAGTGGCTTTTGAAATGGCACCAACATCTTCACCGTGCATGCAAAGTTCTCAATACTTAGTATTTGGTTCTATTTTTGGAACAACTATGGATAATGGGAGATTAGACTTTGCTCTACTACTTGGATACTATCTATGTATTCTTACTAAATGTCTTTAAAGTTTGTTGATCTTTTTTTATTGTGTGTAAGCAGTGCAGAAGTAACCTTAACTGGGAATAAGAGTGCAAGTACTGCAAGTAGACATATGGCCAATACAATATTCGGCTTACCCTGTGCGGCTGCAAGCAGAAGCCAAGGTTTATACTACAATTTTTCATCCAGGAGAGAGGAGAAAACACCTTTAAACCACTACCAGAACAGATAGTGCAGTAGCTAAATTGCAAAGTGCAGAAATTGACAGAATTGTAAATTATCGCAGAAACCACTGTCAAAACAGGGACTTTGCAGGGTGTTGGAGCGAAACCATGCACTATGACTTACACAGATGAAAGTATGGGCAGTGAACATAATTCATGTACTACAGATCCATGAATAAGTATAGGATTTGGCCAAGAAGGTGACAGCTTTAAGAAAAGTGCCAATTCCTCAGCTGTGGAACACTCAAAGGAATTGCTGGGCATCAGCATGTGTTGGAATGTAATACTTTAACTAAAGCTAACCAAACTTTAGCTGCTGGTTAATGAGATGGTACCAAATGAAGTACTTATAGATACCAGCCAAACAATATCAGTATGTGGTTCAATTATTTGCTTTCAGCAGATACCAGAAGGTAGGTTTGTTCCATTTTTGGAATACAGAAGCATGTGAGTAGGTTGGTGATCTTAGGACTGTCTTTTGCCTGAAGAGGACTTGA
The DNA here is from genome assembly GCF_026170545.1 of Melanerpes formicivorus. Classification (NCBI taxonomy): domain Eukaryota; kingdom Metazoa; phylum Chordata; class Aves; order Piciformes; family Picidae; genus Melanerpes; species Melanerpes formicivorus. Next base: position 2,462,916 of record NW_027142423.1, on the reverse strand, counting down.
CACTGGAGCTAGGATTCTGAGTACTTTGTAGTGTGTTTGCGGGAGCACCACCACTCTCAAAACCAAACCATTAATCCAACACCTTTGTAGATAATATAACAAATGCTGAATGCTAGGCAGTATGCAAAGGTCCAAGGTTTTTCTTACATGAAAAGATAATAATAGTGCAGAGCAGGTTTATGCCAGGATCAGGAAAGATGCAAGGAGTCTGCCTTTCCTCATCTTCCACAGAGGCAGCACAACCACATCTGGAATGCTCTAATAAACCATGCCTGCTCTTCTTGTCTAGTAGAAAAAAGCTGCCTGCTCTGATTATAGTGTTTCTTACTGATGGTGAAATTGGAACTTGTGCACAAGTGCTACTTCAGTTAATCACTGTAAAGAATGGGCTTAGGTGGAGTAGGACAAGGATTCTGTTCTTACAGGAACCAGGATTTCATAGGTGTGCAAGACCACAGCTGAAGGACAACTGACAACGCTGTGGAAAACAGAAAGCTCTGGATCTGAGGCTGAGAAAAACCATCAAAACCCAAACATGCTGTGACACCCAAGGACACTGGGAGTCAACTGAGATTTGCAGAGGATGAATTAGTTCAATTACTTTGTGCTAACCAGGAAATGGGGAATTATAAAGGAATTTACAAATACAGTAGTTTGCTCACTCTTCTTATTTGATAATAAGACTGATAACGGTGGAGCATTAAGGCCTTAACAGAGAAGAGTTTTTACTCAGTTGGAAGGTTACTCTGTAAATAAAAATAAGAAGCTGGCTGGTATGTACTGCAGGATATTAATGGAAGTGACAAAAATATGTGCCAGTGCCAGTTGGTATTTCAGAAAATATAATGGATAACTGGAATGTAAGAGATAAATGCAATACAGTGAAAATTTTGTCGTGCTAAATCTAACTTCTGGGTAAACGTTAATGATTCTTTCTTACTTGCATAGGGGATATGTTTAGCATTTACTACAGCACTGCACAACAAATAAGGCTACTAAAAGCTGGGAGCAGTTTGAGTTGCTGCAAATGTAGTGGGAAGCAGAGCACATGTTTTACAGCGCTTCCCACTGGGCTGGGGTAGGGCTGAAGGCATATTCAAGGCAAATAAGCAGAGGCGCATTTTCATGTGTCCACTTAACTCTGGAAGCATCTCAGCTCATTATGTGCTTTCATGTTCAACTTGCAAGCTACCTAATTGCTTATAGAGTTCTGCTTCTGCACATGTTCCCAGCAGCTGATGGTATCTGAATCACTGCTGAGGTTGTATAAGCTCTGTGATTTTTCTGCCTAATGTGCAAGGCCCTCTTTGGCCCCTCATGCTCTCACTTTCCTTTGTCAGCTGACTGCCCCTGCTACAAAGCTGTAGAGCAATGTGCTGCAATGGAGTCAGAAATGAGTGGCTGAAAGGAATGAATTACATACACATCTGTGATAAAATCCTTGCCTGGGTGTGCATGTGCTTTCTGATTAAATCTTGCTTGAAAAATAAATTCGGATTTGCCTAAATAGGAGGCAAGATACGTGATTGTAAAGCTGCCTGAGCAGCAATAGATAACAATGCAGTTGTTTTTATAGCCATGTAAAGATTTTAGTGGTATTTACAGTCCTAGAGAGGAGGGAAGAGGGTTATGAAGACAGTCCATTACTGAAACTGTTGAAGTGGGAAGACTTTCAAACAATAAGGGGAAAATATAAAGAACTATAAGAGCAACAATCAAAACTTAGGTGAGCACGAACTGGCTATAAAACGGAGGCAAGGAAAGAGGGCTTTGAGAAAACACATTTTAAACCTGCATATAAAGAGATAATTGGGATGCAGTGAGAGAAAAAAAAAAAGAAAAAAACACTGCAGTTTTAGAGTGCATGACCAAATATTGCATAGCAGGGAGTATAAGGGAGGAGTGCTCTTGCTCTGAGACCAGCAATTCTGCATGAAATACTGCATTAGTTTTGGGGTTACCATGCTGCTAGCACAGTGAAAGAGAAGAATACTGATGGGCTACCATATGAATAATCATTGAAGTAATTGTGAAAGCTCACATGTAGGTATTCTTGAGGCAAAGGGGAGGTAATTAGAGTGATTTGGAGTGGCTGTAGAACAAAACAGGAAGAAAATAAGCAAGGATTTACTTCACCAAACAGCAAGGAAGAGGGGTGGCTAGGGGAAACCTCTTATTACTAAGATGAAATGCTAATTTCCCTAAGAGTTTAGAAGCTGTCTCTTGGTTTGTTTGGAAACGTTCAAACAAAAGGGCACAACAAAGACCAGACAAGTGCATTGGAAAAAGGCAAAAAAATATCCTATCTTGCACTGACAGAGCAAGAGGGGAATTAAACTGACTTGACTGGATTTTCCACCTCTAGAATTTACAGTTCTAAAGCATCTGTTTATTGGATGAGTATCGTCAGACCATGATCTCCTGAGTGCACCTGGACAAGAAGCCACCTGCAAGTATTGAATAGACTTTCATGGGTTCCTTGTGTTGATTTGCTGCTGGAATTCCTCTTCAAGTAACGTGCTTTTGTGGAATTTCTACTAGAGGAATCAGTGCAGAGAAGAAAATGAAGCAGAACCTTGTTTCTCCTTCCTTATCTTTCCACCGTGCATCCTGAGCCATCCAACCTTAGTTTTGGTTCATTTCCCAGTGAAGAGCTGCTCTGTTATCTCACTGCAAAGCTGAAGTAGAGAAGAATAGAACAGAACAGAACAGGATAGGATAGGATAGGATAGGATAGGATAGAATTAGAATAGAATAGAATAGAATAGAATAGAATAGAATAGAATAGAATAGAATAGAATAGAATAGAATAGAATAGAATAGAATAGAATAGACCAGGTTGGAAAAGATCTTTGAGATCATCAAGTCCAACCTATCATCCAATACCATCTAATCAACTAAACCATGGCACCAAGTGCCTCATCCAGTGTCTTCCTAAACACTTCCAGTGATGGTGACTCCACCACCTCCCTGGGCAGCACATTCCAATGGCCAATCTCTCTTTCTGTGAAGAACTTCTTCCTAACATCCAGCCTAAACCTCCCCTGGCACAGCTTGAGAATGTCTCCTCTTGTTCTGTTGCTGTTTGCCTGGGAGAAGAGACCAACCCCCACCTGGCTACAACTTCCCTTCATGTAGTCATAGACAGCAATAACGTCTCTCCTGATCCTCCTCTTCTCCAGGCTAAGCAACCTCAATTCCCTCAGCCTCTCCCCATAGGGCTTGTGGTCCAAACACCTCATCAGCCCTTCTCTGGACATGTTCCAGCAAGTCAGCATCTTTCCTAAACTGAGGGTCCCAGAACTGGACGCAGCACTCAAGGTGTGGCTTAACCATCAGTAGCTGATACCTGATTACTTATGAAGCCCTTTACTAATGGGAAGCACGATGCTGTTTATCCACCCTTCCCCAGCAGATACTAAAACCAACTAGAGCTTGCATGCCTTGGAGTGTGAGCTCATGTCACATTCTGCACCGGGGAGCTTGTTTGTCCCAGCACAGACACAGAAGGGTGATCTAAGTGTGTGAAACCTGTGATCGTATTTTGCCTGGGATCTAAAGTCGCAATTATAAATTGTTATGTAAACTGCATGGTGCTTTTATAGCATTTGCATATGTTACATATATTTTTGTTCAGTGTGGGAGGTTTTAATTACTTTCTAGGAAAAGAGAACTTTTTTTAAAGGTCTCAAATAGTCTGAACAGCCACATCTCAAATGCCCTCCAGCAATCACAGAAGCAAGAAGTAAGAGATGGAAATAGAACATAGGCATTGCACTTTCTGACAGAGAAGGAAATGAGGTTTTGCTTAATTACTATTGCCACAGTCCAAATTTCTCATAATCATTTGATAGTTTAGATTTTATGGAAACTATGAGCCTCACTGTACCATTTTGAGAGCAATAAGCAGATTCTTGGTAGTTAAGCTACATATGTTTAGATTTATTCATTTTACAGCTTTGTGAAGTTGTCGAGACCACTATAATTTAAATTAGCTTTACAGAGCCACAGTGGAGTTGGAACAGTTCATGCAAAGAGACTTTCAGATTTGAGCTTTTGAACTTGAACAGTTCAGCTAATTTTCCTGCTGAACAAAAAAAGCAGGCAAGGAACAGTAAATCCTTCAGCTGTGCAAACTCTTATCACAAAGAGGAGTAAGGAAAACAATCTGAAATTGCAGCCCACCAATACTCTGAAATGCAGTTACCAAGCAGATAGAGAACATACTCCTACAATTTTGCTATGTTTTAGCATGGCAACTGCCAAAAAATATTACAGGGACAGAGTCCAAGCCGGTAGCATAAGGCCAGCAACATTCACCTTCATGCCTGTGTGTGCCTATGTTCACGTTTGAGTGCAGGTATTTTATTCCTGAAGTCCATTGCTTCTGTGTAATGTGCATTAAAAATTTCAGAAGCCACTCACACTGTGGTCTGTATGCTTTTAAAAGGCCTTTCACTGACACAGTGAAGCCAAGGCTCTGGTGACCAACCCTATACTGGTATGCCAACAAAAATCTCTTATTTGTGTGGGTGGAGATGTGCAAAACTGATAGGCATCTCTGTCCCTGAAGAGCAGGGTAGATAAACAGGAGGGACTAATGACAAAAGTAAAGAGCAGAGTTCCTTCCCTCTGGACTGGAAGGTTTGTTTTCCTTTTGTTTCCCAGTTCTTTTGTTTGTCAGTGTTTTATTGAATTATGTGAAAAACTGTCTCCTTTTCAGTGCATGCAGGTTTCCATTTCCAGCTCCAAGGCCATTTGCATTTGAAGTTTGGGCTCAGGCTGTTGAAAGGCAGAAATTATCTGCACTGTGCAAATGTGAACTGTAGAGTGCAACTGCCCAGGAGACTGGTGATACATCATCTCCAGGGTTTTTGTCAAGGTCTTATATTTTAACAGTGTCAGCCTGCCCAGTCTGTTGCAAGCACAATTTACACCCCTTCTGTCTTCTAAGAGGAAAGGAAATAGAGGTGACAGAAATGTTCCCAGGGGAGCGACTAATCTTTATCCTTCAGGAGTGTTCAAGGATAGCCACCTCCACTAATCATTAAATAGCTGTTTTTAAAACAAGGGGGGGGGAGGGGGGAACTAAAAATCAACAACAGGCAAAGCAGTTAATCCCTTTTCCCAAACGTTCAGCAGCACACATCATTATCTATTCGGCTCCTTGTAGTCATTACCAGAGAGAAATTAGGTCTAGCAATGAACGGGCAGTGTGATGCTGTCAGTGACACGCACTTCAATTTGAAATTTAAAATGGAGTCTGTTGTCTGCCTGTGTCAGCTATTAACTTTACTGTCATTGTCACAAAGCCATCAATCTCAGTCTGTCCCAAACCCATTTTCTGTGTAGAATCAGCTCGTCTTCCTTACTTCCTACACATGCAGATTTTTAATCATCTTGTAAACCTTGCACTTCACCAAAGGTTTAAGGAGGCTGCAAGGCCTGGTGGGGCTGGTCGTTGGGTTTTGGATTTCTTTTTGTCTTACTCTTTTTTAATTCCCCTCACCCTCCTCTATTCAGTGTCTACACCCAGGTGACAGATTGCAGCTTCTCTCTGGGCTGGAACACATCAGTAGTGGGGAAACAGGAGAAAACCTCAAGCCAATATGAAAGCCTGGTTTCACTGAAGTGCATGGTTCCACTGCAACTGCAGCAGAACTTCATTTCCAAGTAATTGCTAGAAAAATTGTTTCACAGAGGCAGTGCATAAAGAGGCCTTTTCAGCCTGGATCTTGTACATTTTAGAGATGATTGCTGCTTGTGTAGCATCAAAGCATCTGAGAGCATCAGAAATACCCCAGTTAGTTGCTTTCTAGTTTAATGTGGAGGAGTTTGTTAACAGGACATTTTAAGTATTTAAATAAAAGTGTCTTCTCTTCTGTATTTTGTCTCTCTTCTGGGTCTGACAGTGTCTAAGAACACCAACTTATAAGTCCATAAGTAACCTTAAAATTTCCAGAAGGGCACAGCTTATGATTTATAAAGGATAGCAGTGATAGGAAAAGTTCCTTGACTAAAGAACATGTTCAGATCTTCACTTTATTCTGTAAACCTGTGTCTTTCAAGCAAGAGTCTTTTTTAATTGCTACAGAGGACTTTCTGCTGCTACAGAGGACTTTCTGCCTCTTGGGTCTGTGGCAGACAGTTGCTTCATGAGCCTTCATCTCACTGGAAAAACTAAAGGGACCTATTTGTTAAATACAGTAAACTGTGCTGTTGTGCTGCATCTGTACCTGACACAGCAAGTAATGAATCCTGCCCATTTAAGTGTGCAATTACTTTGTTGTTAAAAGTTAAGTGTTGGGCATCTGGAACCTCAGAGAACTTTATTGCCTGTTTTAGTGCCATGTCCAACAACTAAGGTGCCACTAATATTTGTTGCAAACTTTTTGTTCAAATCCCATCTCAACTCTAGGTGTCTATGTTATTGTAATGAGCTCTATGTTTTGCTTGCTAAGCCTTGATGTAACTGAGCTGCTGTGATCCTTAGACATCATCTAGGGGTTGTCAAATCTCCCATACTGACCCTTTTGTCACCTCTCACTCATGGGAGTTGAGGCTAGTAGGCAATTTTAAATGAGGCACAAGAGGCTGCACAAGGAGATGCAACACCCATCCCACCAGAGATTAAAACACTTCCTTGAAAAACCCAGATTCAGGTCTTTGACCTTTGGTAGCACATCAGGTGCAGCTTGAGGCAAAGGAGGATGCAGCAGCGAGAATACTCTACAATGGGGATAGTGAAATACTAGAACAGGTTGCCCAGAGAGGTGGTGGAGGTCTTGTCCCTGGAGACATTCAAGATTAAACTTGATGGGGCCCTGAGAAACCTAATCTCATTCAGGGCACCCCTGCTTACTGCAGGAGGGTTGGACAAGGTGACCTTCAAGGGTCCCCTCCAACCTGGTGTATTCTGTGATTGTATGATTAGCTACAGCAACACAGGCAGGATGAAGAGAGGCAGTATTGTGCCAGGGTGCCTGCTGGAACAAGCTGCACTTGGCATTTTTACTATCAGACTTTGTCTCCAGCTGCAGTGGACTGCTTCCCTGGTCAAAGAATTGTTCAGATAAGTTTGCCCTTGAACCTGTATTACAGCTCAAGCAGCAGCACAGGCTTCTCCTGCACTTTTTGGGGACATCCATTAACGTTATATTTGATCTTCTAATGCTGCTTCTATGATCACAATGAATTTGAAGTTACAAGCTTGAGCATGAGATATGGTTACAAAACCTCCTCACCAGATAGTTGCAAAATTGCCAAATTTCTCCATTAGAGAAAGTATAGATCATGCCCTCTTCCTTATGCTCTCTTCACACACTTGTATATGAAACATAAGGAGTTCTACTACTCTTCTCAGCACAAACACACCTGTAAACCACCACAAAAATCTCAGCACACAAAATCTCAAAACTAAGCTCCCAGCATTCATTTTGTGTGACTGGAAAAAAACCCCAACATATTTTTCTGGTGGCAATAAGCATTCTTGGCTGAACCACTAGATCTGTGAAGCTTCTTGCCTGTTAGGACTCCCAAGAACCAGCTAAGATCCTCCCCCATTCCCTTCACTGAAGCACTCCTTCTGTGCTGCTTGTCTTCTAGGATTTCTCTAAATAAGGAAGAAGACAGCTAGGACTGAATCTGAGAAAACATTTAATAGCAAGAGAACAAAAGTGTCCTGAGCTTAGCCTCAGCCTGCCAGTTGAGGATAGAGGAGTTGTCTTCCACTCTGATTTTTTGGTTTTTTTTTCTACCTGGGAAGGGTCTCTCATTTGAAAAATGTAACACCACTCCATCTGTAAAATAAGAAGGATAATAAGCCTTATTATAGGCCTCTTGGTTTATTAATAGCTATTAATGTCTAGAATTAGGTTGGCACTGTGCAAAGCATGAAGAGCGCTTCTGCCTCCAGGAACTTTTAACCATTGAATTGCAAATACAAGCCCGGAGCTCATCGGGGGCCTGAATGTGATGTCCAGCATACTTTTGGCAATGCATTGTCTGAATGGCAATGTCATGTGGGAGCAGGGAGAGCTGTAGGAGCACCAATAAACAGAGGAAGGTGTGCTTTGAGAAAGAATGTATGAAAACAGAGGTGCATTCCTCTCTAAATTGCATAAAGGGGGCATTCAGCTGCTGAGGATGAAAGTCTGGAGCATGAAGGGGATGATAAAGGCATCACTGAGGTGTGATGTACTAGCTGAGTAGAAACAGGAGCAGGAAATATTTCAGCTGATGCTATAGGTCAGAGCAGTGTTCTGGGGAGCCTTGACAGGAAGCACAAGTAGCTGAAATTTAATGCAGGAGGCCAAAGGAAAATGATGGAAGAATTCAGAGGTGCCACTGTATAGGCAGATGATTTACAGAGGCATTTGAAATAGGTTGCGAAGGAAAAAAAGATGAAAATGAAGAGGAGGTTCTAGTAGTCTTGAGGACAAATGATGAGGGCATGACCACAATTTCTGTCTCATGGTTGACAAGGGTGACCTTAGAGAAGCTGCAAATGGTGAAATGATGTAATTTGGCAAATGTCCGTCTTTTATCTCAGTCTGGGAGAGATGAATCTCTGGAGATTTAATTAACATGTTGGATTCCTTGTAGGAAATTGCTATGTTGCTATGCCCAGACGCTTCTCAAGAAATAGAAAGCAAAATGAAAGATGGTCACAGTTCCCTGATTTCAAAAATAAATTCTGCAAGAGTCATAATCTGTGCTTCCTGCCCAGCTGATGAATATTCAGATCTGTTGTCTCACTGTAGATAGAAAGTTCTGGAAAAGTCAGATCCTTATTTCTTGGGCCTCCAGAGGGTTTGGTCTGAATAATATGTGAAACATAGCTCAATAAACCTTCATGGAGAGATGAAGTATAAATTCTATCTCGACTTCATATTGACTTGTTATAGACAAGCAACTGCTCCAGAAATGTTTTCATATATTCATTCATCTCCCTTTAGAGAATGCAGTGTGCCAGTTTCTGAGAGAGAACAAAATTATCATGTATTATTTTTAGATGCAGGCAATTTGTGGTTAATGTTAGTCTGCCAAAACAAGGTACCAGACTCCTGGTTTCAAAACCAGGCAAGTTTATTGGATAGCTATAAAACTCAGTGTGAAGGAAAGAGGAGACATTTTCACCTAACTCAAACAATCTGACATGTACTGCCAGCCTACAAAATAAGACTGAAGCTGGAGCAGCTCAGCAAGAGAAGATGAAGAATATAAATGTGAAATGTCTATACATGGGTGCGTGGAGCATGGAAAATAAGCAGCAAGCACGAGAAGAGACACTGAACAATGAAGTTTATGAGCGAGTGAGCACAGGGGAGGCAAGGTGAGCTGATTGCTGTCAATGCTTTGATTGTTATTAAAGAGGGAGACAACCTGCACAAACAGGCTGGTGGCAGGATGCAGCTGTGTTTTCTCACTAGTGTGGTGTATGCAATGGCCTCAAATGTTAACTCTGCTTTCTTGAAGAAAAGTAGAGTTGGTGGATCAGAAAAAACAATGAACATGATGGATGCAGTGCAGCTTTGTTGTTGTTGTTCGTAACCACTTGGAAATCCACAAAGTTCCATGTTTGTGATAACAGACAGTTCAAGCATTTTAACTTAAATTAGCACTACAAAACACTGTTTGAATGTTGAGAGTATTCTTACAAAGTTTCCTAATTGCAATAATTAGTACCAGCCTCAGGACAGACCACCCACTTCTCTTTCCCACTTTGATGTCAGCTGCTGATGGGAAGAATGTAAATAGAAGCTGGACTGTAAACACAAACACTGAGGTCTTTGGCCTCATATCAGTACCATAGCCCTGAGTCATGGTTTTAGGTTGAATAAGTCAAACAGGTAAGAATGAACTTGCCTATGAAATATGAAACCATAAAAAAGACATTTTAGCCAGCCCCCCAGGCATAGGTTCCCTGCCCATCAGTTGGTTTGCACTTCTCTTTTACACACTGGGTGTTGATCACTGAAATCCTAATACCAAACTCCCATGCTCAGAGCTGCCAGGATTTGAGTGAAGCAGATTCAGCTTTCCAGTGGAGCTGGGAGCCACAGCTGATCCAAGCTGGCCAAAGAGATAGTCTATATCCTGTAATGAATGCCATGCTCAGGAATGAAAACTGGATTAGAGGAAGAAAATGGTGGAGGTTTGTGTTCCACAGTGGCAAATCCTCAGCTACTCTACTTGTGGGAGAGAGTGATCTCCTTGTTCCTTTTGTTTTTCTTCTTTTTCCCTCACCTGTTAAACTCTCTTTATCTTGATTTATAGGTTTCCTTAATTTTTGTTCTACTTGTTCTCTCCCAGTGGTACTGGAAGGCTCATGGAAAAAGGTAGTCTTGTGAGCACGCCAATGTGAATGCAGCACTATGGGACATAGATCTGACCACGAGGTTTCCCTGGCCACCAGGGCTATTTTCTGAAGCACATCAGTGAAGTGACACCTTCATCCTGCTTTGGCAGCTACTTCCCCACTCCTGGAGGGGAGAGATCTCTCAAAAGCCCTTTTGAATTACAGAGTAAGAGGTTAGGTATCCAGGATGCCACCTTCTGCCACAAAGCCTCACCCCACAGGTCCCTTTCCACTTAGATTCCCAGAGATGTGCATGCACTGCTGAGCACCTGTGTGCAGCTGCTTCTAAAAGCTTCCCCATCACCCCAAAGGCTGTTGTCCCTGTGCCTCTCCTGGCAGCCCTGAACCTGCTGAGCCTCCCTCCCAGACTCCTTTGGATTAGGTTAAATGCTTTTAAACAGCAGATACTTCCTTACCTGGATCAGATGGAAGACAAGGAATGCCTGTTTGACTAAGCTGCCCCTTAATTCTTTGACAGGAATCTTTTATCCAGCAGAACTGGAGAGTGAAACATACAGGACAAAGGCTTGTTAGCAGAAAATACTGCACTGCTGTGTTTTCTTTGGCAGCCCAGCAGCAGCCTGCAACACTTTATAGACTTGTGTGTGTCAAATCAGGCCGTGCTGCGGGGCTGGATGCAGCCTGCTGGGAATAGGGAGAGGAGAGGGACTGAAGATGGGTCTGGGATGAGATGTTGCAATCTGCAGCTGCCCCATGTGTATTATTAAATCTGTACTTTTAGATAGAAAAACAGTGTGGGACTGTCAACACTAAATATGTCAGTCACAGGTAGAAATTGCCTGGCATTCTGCAATCCTTATTTGCATGAAATCAAAAATAGTAGGAGGAAATCTACCCGCAGCAGACTCTGAATTTACGTCAGTCTGCCAAACTCTTCAGCAAAAGCAAGCTGCTGTGTGAACACTTAGTCATCACCTTCATTTAACATCCAGTGGGTGTAATATTTGGCAGCCTAGCCCTCTGAAGAGACAGCCCTGGCATCTCATTTTAGCGCCTTATCCCATTATATTGTGCTCTGTAGTACCCCAGTGTAAGGAAAGCAAGGAAAACATATAACTGTATGTGCACAAGGGGCATATAATCAAGGCTGGCTTGTCTGGAGCAAGCAGAGTGATTACAAAGCTGGAGGCTGAGAGATACAGTAGATAAGGAGAGAGGAGAGCTGGAACTACTTGAGCACATTGGGGTCAGAGACCAACACCCCCTCCAAACAAGCAGGCTGTTTCCAGACCTGCTTCTGACAGCAAGCAAAAAAGATTGTCCATACGGCTCCATCAGGGACACAAATAGGAGCAGCATCACTCTGCTACAGAGCACAGCTTGGGAAGTTGTTCACAATTCTTGGTTGTTTTGGAGCTCTGTGTCTTCTCTCCTCAGTGGTGCTCAAGCCATTAGTGTTCCAGCCCCAGGGAGCGTGGACTCTTTCTTGGGCTTTGCGGACCCTTCCCAGGGACACTGGCTGTGCCACACCATGGCTCACAAAAGATCTCTCTGGTGAAGACCATAGATTACCCAGTACCTAATCTGAAGGATCTTGGCAATGTCCTCAGTGTGTACAGATACATAATTTTAGACACTGAAATTCATTCAAAATGTGACCCTACTGGCAATCAGACATGTTTTCAAGGGTAGCCAGGTAGGTGCATGATGCCAAGTGTGAGTTTATACAACAGCAAAGTGCAAAACATTGATGTTTGCTAAATCTTCATCAGCTCCATTTTTTTTTTAACAGATCCTATGATGCTGCATTTGTATATGTAAGTGCTAAATATCTATTTTGTTCCTTAACTGCTTATTAGCTGCGAAATCTAAAATCCAAAGCCCAGATGGATCCTCAATGGCATCAAGTTTTCAGGGATATTCATGTGGTTGGCAATTAGGTGGAAGACTCATGCAGCTACCAGTGTGCCAGCCCAACACCTAGCTTTTAGAACTCTCTGGTGCAGAACCCAAACTATGAGGGGGCAGATAGAGATCACAGCCATCCTGGTAAATAAAATGTACCCAGAAACATGCTGTCACAAAATCTGACTGCCACTGAAACTTGCAGAGGCAGGGACCCGCATGCAGACTTCCTCCTTTAGAGAGGCCCATTCCTGCTCCCAGGTTGTGGCAAGATGCTCTTTGGCAGACCAAGAGGTGGTTACAAGCCAACAAAAAGTTACCAGGAAGCGTTAGGATGAACTAAAACTGTACATGATTGAATTACAGGACTGAGAAGAACTGGGAGGAACTGGTAGATGGAAAGCTGGACATGAGCTGGCAATTTGTGCTCACAGCCCGGAAGACCAACTGTATCCTGGGCTGTACCAAAAGAAGCCTGGCCAGCAGGTTGATTCTGCCCCTCTACTCCACTCTGGTGAGACCCAGCTCTGTAGTCTGTAGCACAGAAAAGACATGGACCTGTTGGAACAAGTGCAGAGGAGGGCAACAAAAATGATTGGATGGCTAGAGCAGCTCTGCTGTGAAGAAAGGCTGACCGTTGGGGCTGTTCAGCCTGGAGAAAAGAAGCCTCTGAGAGATCTTACTGCAGCCTTCCACTACTTAACAGGGGCTTATAAGAAAGGTCTAGAGAGTTTTTAGCAGGACCTATTGCAACAGAATGAGGTAATGGTTTTACCCTAAAAGAGTGTAGATTCAGACCAGGGATAAGGAAGAAATGTCTTATGCTGTGAGATTGCCTGGAGAGGTGGTAGGTGCTCCAAGCCTGGAAACACTCAGTATCAGGTTGAACATGGCTCATTTAGTTAAATAACCTCATTTAGTTAAACATGTTGGACTAGATGACCTTTAAAGGTCCCTTCCAACTCAAAACATTCTATGCTTCTGTGTTTCTGATACTGTTTCCCTAGAGGCTCCCTGGCACTCCATAGATGACCAGCAACAGAGTCATGGGCTGTGTATATAGCCCTCAGCAGGGACTGAGAGCAGAGGGAGAAGAGACCTCTCACCTGCCTTTGCTAAGTGCTCTGATTGCTCAGCTGCATCATGGTGTGCTTACTTGGGCCCCCTCCTCCTGGCCCTATGAATTTAGATATTTTTGTGCACACAGCTGTTTTGTTACTATTTTTCTCATAGAATCACAGAATCATAGAATCAATAAGGTTGGAAAAGACCTCAAAGATCATCAAGTCCAACCTGTCACCCAAGACCTCATGACTACTAAACCATGGCACCAAGTGCCAGGTCCAAACCCCTCCTGAACACCTCCAGGGTCAGTGACTCTACCACCTCCCTGGGCAGCACATTCCAATGGCTAACAACTCTCTCTGGGAAGAACTTTCTCCTCACCTCCAGCCTAAACCTCCCTTGGAGCAGTTTGAGACTGTGTCCTCTTGTTCTGGTGCTGATTGCCTGGGAGAAAAGACCAACCCCCTCCTGGCTACAACCTCCCTTCAGGTAGTTGTAGACAGCAATAAGTTCTCCCCTGAGCCTCCTCTCCTCCAGGCTAAGCAACCCCAGCTCTCTCAGCCTCTCATTATAGGGCTTGTGCTCAAGACCTCTCCCCAACTTTGTTGCCCTTCTCTGGACACACCCAAGTGTCTCAATGTCCTTCTTAAACTGAGGGGCCCAGAACCTCAGGCAACTTTCTGCTTGGCTGGCCAGCCACTGTCTGTCTTAATCTCCCTCCGAGTAGTTTATAGGGAACCCAAACATCACAGAACATGTGGCAGAAAATTCTGTGAGAGCCTTGCTGTTGTGTGCTCAGCTATACAACAGCAAAATCCCTAGCTTGCATTTTGTGCCCTTTAAAATGTTATCCCTAGAAAAAAGTGGATGGAGCTAATGTTGTGCTTTTGAAACCTTGTTACAGGCTGTGATGCCATGAGCATCCCTGGAATTTCACCAGTCTGGAGGGCAAGGAGGTGGGTATTTTTATTTACAGCTAGCCTGTGACCTGATCCTATGAAAGTATGCTCGTTAATAGGCCTAATACAAGTGGGATTACTGTCATTACTCCAGTGAAGAATGAGCCCACCAGCAGAATAAACATTGTCAGGATCAAGTAGCAGATGACTCATCTTTTCCAAACAGAAAAAGCCAGCGAGCCAGTAAATAAACATGTAAGTTAAATTGACTATCACATACAGACTTGTATATATATAAACCAACCTTGGGATAGCCACCACCACACACTGAAATATCATCCAGATCTCTGTCCTAGCACAAGCATCTCCAGCTAACACCATCTGAATGCACAGCAATCTCCCCCCAGCGGCTGTCCCCAGCTGGGGGAAGGCTCCTCCTAATCCAAACCATGCACCAGCTGAGCACCAGCAGATGAACTAATGAGTCCAGCAAGACAAACGTCTGCAGGGTTAACTTCTGCTCTCCTTTGCTTCCTCTACAACATACATGAAGTCTGTGGGGTCATGGTGAGTAAATTAGAGGTGAATTGTGGTCACAGTGTCTCCAGTGTAAATGTAACACTAGCACATGCCCCCATGGGCATTTCAAACAACTTTCAAGAATCAGTGTAAAAGCATAACCATTAAATTAATAAAATAATATTTAGGCTGCTAACTCTTCCCTGAGGGCTTAAAGCCTTTCATGTTTAAAGCTAAAATTAAGTAAGTGAGCATCCTCTGAGTAAACTGATCCCAACAGTGCAAGGGTGAAGCAAAGCAGGGCAGGACACCTCACCAATTCAGAGCTCTTCTTCACAGTATTCTTTTGTAGTTTTATTTTCAGACACCTTCCAGAGGACTGTATGACAAATATCTGATAGGATCATGCCATGGTCAATTAGATCTCAACTATGGGCAAGTTTTGTGGATGTTCAGTCCACATTTTTCTTGTTAAATTGTATCCTACTCCTCCTTGCTGGCTCCATCACTAGCATCCTTTACAGTAAGGATCTGACCACACCAACAGTGTCTTTAAAGGCTGGCTTCAGTGCTGGAGCTCTCTTAGTTACTACAGAGCAGATATTGGTCTGGGCATCCTGGGCCTGTCCTCTATTCTAGTCTAGTCAAAACAAAAAGGGAAATGTGAGGTCTTGTGTTCCAGCAGGAAGCTGGTGAGGTTATTTTCAAGAACTTCTGATTTAAGGTCATTCTGGGCAACAGCTAAGGTCAATTTCTCACTGAGGCTGAGGAGGTTGGTGTGTATGATGTGTATGTTGGCTGTGAAAGTCAGACAGGTGTAGGGATGTGCACAGATGAGTTCAGCACTGGAGAAAACAGAGCAGTTTGGGGAGATTTGAAGGATCTGCCACCACTGCATATGGCAACTGTGCCTTTCAGAAGACAGAGTTATGTGTCTTGTATGGACATTTGTTTCCTGAGGTGTCAACTTCTACATCTTAATGAAGCAAATCTGGGGGGTCTTTTTTCCTTTCACCACTGACACTTTTTTCCCATTGAATTTCATTATTAGCAGAAAAACTGCAGCTGAGGATAGCATGTGTTGATGCTCCTTCAGCTCTAGCCTTCTTTTGACAGCATTGTATATGAATTATGGGATCAGTTTTGGCTGTACCATGAGCCATTGGTCTCATTTTCATGGTGATGTTGACTTGCTGGAACAAGTCCAGAGAAGGGCAACAAAGTTGGTGAGGGGTTTGGAACACACGCCCTATGAGGAAAGACTGAGGGAGCTGGGATTGCTCAGCCTGGAGAAAAGGAGACTCAGGGGTGACCTTATCACTCTCTACAACTACCTGAAGGGAGGTTGTAGACAGGCAGATGATGGTCTCTTCTCCCAGGCAGCCAGTACCAGAACAAGAGGACACAGTCTCAGGCTGCGCCAGGGGAGGTTTAGGTTGGATGTTAGGAAGAAGTTCTATACAGAGAGAGTGATTGCCCATTGGAATGGGCTGCCCAAGGAGGTGGTGGAGTCGCCGTCATTGGAGATGTTCAGGAGGAGACTTGATGGGGTGCTTGGTGCCATGGGTTAGCTGTTTGGGTGGGTTGGATTGGTTGATGGGTTGGATGCGATGATCTTGAAGGTCTCTTCCAAACTGATTTGGTTTATTCCGTTTATTCTAAGTGATATTGAAACTCTCTCTAGTATCTTCTCTTTAGTGGGCTCTCTAGTATCTTCTTCTATGTGAGCTGGGCACTGTGTGGTTTGCTGGAGAGCTTTGCCATTGAAATCCCTACAAGTCTAGCACATGGGCATTTTCACACCATGGAAATGTTGCTTCCAAAAAAAATGTACAGTGTCAATATCTTTTCCTTGGGCATGTGGCCCACTCACTACCTTCTGAGCTGAAAAGCACTCCAGTTGTAGCAGTGGTTTTGTGCAACTTATTTAAGAAACAGAATCTCAGCTGCTCCAGGCTTAACAGCTCCACTGATTTCTGTTTCCACCTGATAAAATTACAGCTCATTTGTTTGCTTGTTGCTTTCATTTAAGGCTTGAATTGTGCTGATGATCCTCACAAGAATCATTTCCTTCTGTGTCTTTTGTCGAGACACTGGTGCTGAGCTGAATGGGGCTGTGATGTGGGAATTCTTCATCTTATCTCTTGGGTGAAATTGTGGTGCAGGCTGTGGCAATGGGAGGAGGGTCATGGCCTTGGGTGAGTCTCCAAATGTGAGACCTGCTCACCTGTCTCTCAGTCTTTTTACCTGTGCACAGGACAGCCAACAAGATAATTAATAGTTTGGTCTAGGAGGAATACCTCAATATTGGGCCCCAGCACAGTCATGGCCCTGAATATGTCCTGGTCATTTGATAGGACAAAATACACCAGAACAAAGCAATGTAAAAATGTTGCTGTCATTTCGTAGAGCCACACCATGCCTGTATAGAGGGCATGGCATGCACAGCAGTGGAGAATCAGGCTGTGTCCTTTTAATACGGAATTTTATCTGTGTTTCATCTCAGTAATATTTCACAGGAGGTTCTATGACTGACAGGCACCATATAAATAAAGCATAACCCTGTAGGTTGCTGTCTTGTGCTGACTACAGCATTTGGGACTAACATTCTTCCCCAGCCATAAATGCAATGAATCAATGAAGCTGCTGGATACAGTGGGTTTAAAACTAGTCTATAAACTAAACTTATAAAAGAGGTATATAAAGCATAAGGAAAAATACACATATATATATATGTGTATACATATATAATATATACATGTATATGTGTGCAGTTATTCACTCAGTCACATATTTACATGGTACAAAATGTCAGTTTCTTCCTTCTCAATCTCACACTTTTAAGAAACACAAAAATAAATCACTAGTGAAAACAAATGGAGTGACTTGGTTGCCCACACGCTGTGAACTGTGATATGCCCTGCTTGTCAGTAGGTGTCATGCAACACCACAGTTTTTTAACACCTGGCTTGCATAAAAATGTCCTTTAAACAAGATCTTCCCCTCCAAGTAGGTTCTGTTGGGGGTTTTTTTAAGGTCACAAATATTTTCATCTGGGTGATGAACAAGTGTAGCATGAACATCCACTAATGAGGAGCTGCAGCTAATTCTGTCTCTTTGGTTACGTGGCTGGTTGTGTTTGGAAAGGCAGCAGTAGCCAGCACAGCAGGGAGCTGTGTAGACAGGGTAGCAGAGAAGAAGAGAGCCCTTGCTGAAGAGACTGAGCACAAAGGCACCAAGACTAATGCCTGCTCACTTCTATGCTACCTTTTCTGTCTCCTTTTCCCCCCTGTGTCCCAAACAATCCAATAAAAACTCTTTTGTTTCTGTCATAGCTGCAAACACAACTCAATAATGTCATCATACAGATCAGGCAGCTCAATTTTTCTCTAATCCAATCAATAAAACGACCATGCTGTGCTCTCTGCTCCAATTTAAAACTGAGGATGATAGCCTCAGAGTAAATCCCAGTCCACTGCTGATCAGACCTTAGGGTATCATTTTGTTCTGTTGCTTTTTTTCACAGCTTGCTCATGAATACATTGAACCTGCAAATGCAGCAATGAAGCTAAACAAAGTGAGGAGAAAAACATAAGCTGAATTTTGCAGATTTATGATGACTGGAGCCCTCAAAGAGATCATCAGATGTCCTGGCCATAAGTTAAGTGAGTCCCTGGCTGTTCAATAGATAGAAGGTTCAGTCACATGCCTGGCATCACATGAGCAAGTGACAAGACAGTCCACAGGGATTTATGTTTCTGTGCCCCAAAACCTAGGTCTGAAAGGTACAGGCTGTTCTGAGACAAAGCATTAGATATGGCAGTTGAGATCAGCCAGGTATTTCCATTAGATGGTGTTGGGTGATGGGTTGGACTTGATGATCTTGAAGATCTTTTCCAACCTGGTCTATTCTATTCTATTCTATTCTATTCTATTCTATTCTATTCTATTCTATTCTATTCTATTCTATTCTATTCCATTCCTTTCCATTCCATTCCATTCCATTCCATTCCATTCCATTCCATTCCATTCCATTCCATTCCATTCCATTCCATCTCAGTCCAGCTGCTCTAGATAACACTCTGAATGCCTACTGACCTATTGGCTCCTGATTTGTTGGCATGAAGCCATAGCTGTTTGGGTTTTTTTTAACATAGTATCGTAGTATCAGTCAGGGTTGGAAGGGACCACAAGGATCATCTAGTTCCAACCCCCCTGCCATGGGCAGGGACAACTCACACTAGTTCAGGCTGGACAGAGCTTCATCCAGCCTGATCTTAAACACCTCCAGGGACGGCACCCCAACCACCTCCCTGGACAACCCATTCCAGGGCTTCACCACTCTCATGGTGAAGAACTTCCTCCTCATATCCAGCCTGAATCTCCCCACCTTCAGCTTCATTCCATTCCCCCTAGTCCTAGCACTACCTGATAACCCTGAGAAGTCCTTCCCCAGCCTTCTTGTAGGCCCCCTTGAGATACTGGAAGGCCACAATTAGGTCACCTCGGAGCCTTCTCTTCTCTAGACTGAACAGCCCCAACATACATAAAAAGAATGGTCTCATGAAACATGAACATGAAAAGAATGGTCTCTTTTTTTCAACATTTATAATTAAGAAAATTGTTGCAACTCTTAAGAAAGAAAAGGAAGGGAGGAAGGGAGGAAGGGAGGAAGGGAGGAAGGGAGGAAGGGAGGAAGGGAGGAAGGAAGGAAGGAAGGAAGGAAGGAAGGAAGGAAGGAAGGAAGGAAGGAAGGAAGGAAGGAAGGAAGGAAGGAAGGAAGGAAGGAAGGAAGGAAGGAAGGAAGGAAGGAAGGAAGGAAGGAAGGAAGGAAGGAAGGAAGGAAGAGAAAGAAAGAAAGAGAGAAAGAAAGAGAGAAAGAGAGAAAGAGAGAAAGAGAGAAAGAGAGAGAGAAAGAGAGAAAGAGAGAAAGAGAGAAAGAGAGAAAGAAAGAGAGAAAGAAAGAGAGAAAGAAAGAGAAAAAGAAAGAGAGAAAGAAAGAGAGAAAGAAAGAGAGAAAGAAAGAAAGAAAGAGAGAAAGAAAGAAAGAAAGAAAGAAAGAAAGAAAGAAAGAAAGAAAGAAAGAAAGAAAGAAAGAAAGAGCGAGCAACAACAAAACTACAAAACCCAAAAACCAAAACCCCCACAAGAAAATCAAACCAAACATCTTTAATGCCAAAGCAGCTGGGGGAAGCAAATCTGAATGTGCCAGACGGATAGCCCTTGCTGCAAAGAAGAGTCTTGGAGTGTTCCGGTTAAAATTGGTTTTGATTTGCCAGAGTCAAGAGCTGTTGAGAACTGCACATGCAGTAAATGTTTTAACACTGATAATGCTGAGCTGGGAACAGGATGAAGCTCACTGCTGCCACTGCCCTAGCTGCAGTCTGGCCAAGTTGTCTGAGGCATGGGATGTCGGAGGCCCCCGGGGGCTGTAAACCACAGAGGCCAGGTGGAGGGATTTTGAACTCTAAATGAAATGAACTGGAGCCAAAAAAGTGCCAAAATTTCCATGGGGATCCAACCTCTCAGACCCCTGCTAAATCCAGCCCTAAGACAGGGTGATTTTTTTTTTTCCCCTCCTGCACAGAGTCACACTCAGTAGGGGAGATGCCATGCTAGTGCTGCCTGTAAGGTAGCAAAGTACTCTAACAGCATATTGATTTTGCACAATGTAAGATACTTCACGGAAAGGGAGAGATTTACTGTGTGACTGATAGACAGGGAGGCAGGTAGCTGTGTAATCAGAGAAAATGGAGTCCACTAACAGCATCTTATTTATGGTCATTTATTGTGAAAACACAGAGCACCCGAGAAGGACTGTTATTTTCTCTTTAAAAGCTCTTGGAGCAACTTCCTAGCACTACATGCAGTATTGCAGCTAGTGAGCCATGGAGCTACATGACTTGGGCCAGTGTTTTGTTAACAGGTATCTATTACTAATAGCATATTTATTGGTCTATCATTTGAATTGTGGACAAATCTTGCTTCTATTCAGAACCTCTGGGTTGCCTATAAACCTATGGGTGCAATGCCACGGCTGTATAGCCCCAGCACAACATCCCCCCATCCCCTTCCCCAGTGTGGTAGTTTTAGGCTATGCCTTCAAAATTTTTTCACAGATCTCAAGCAGAAAAGTAATTAAAATGCAAATAAACCACTTATGGGCTGTAATAAGGAAAATAAAGGTACGGACCCCAGGGGGGTCCTTGTGCTGTTTATTAACTGTAAATATTGTAAATTCTGTATGGGTTGGACTTGATGATCTTTGAGGTCTCTTCCAACCTTTGTGATACTGTGATACTCATTGCATTCCGTTGTAGAGTGTAGTTCTGCTTGTAAGTACAGCTTTCATTTTCTTCCAACTTGGTTGGGGTTGGTCTCCTCTCCCAGGCAACCAGCACCAGAACAAGGGGACGCAGTCTCAAGCTGCGCCAGGGGAAGTTTAGGCTCGAGGTGAGGAGAAGGTTCTTCACTGAGAGAGTAATTCACCATTGGAATGTGCTGCCCAGGGAGGTGGTGGAGTCACCATCCCTGGAGGTGTTCAAGAGGGGATTGGACGTGGCACTTGGTCTGTGGTGACAGGTTGGACTCGATGATCTTTGAGGTCTCTTCCAACCTTAGTGATACTGTGATACTGTGATACTGTAAATGCCCATGACCACAGCATATCTATCCTACAGCATATTTATCCTGTGGTCCAACACCTAGTGGTGAGGAGAGAGAAGATGCCAATGGTGGTAATGTGATTGTCAGTGAGACTGTCGATAAAATCTGTAGATTGATAAAAGGATGGTGGTATGGAGCGTTCAAACAGCTGGAATATATAGAGATGCAGATTTGTGTGTGTTACTGAAAGACAGAACTTCCTTCATGAGATGTATTGAAATACATGTCTGCAGATGTGTGATTTCCAGACACATGGCGAGGCAGCAGAAAAAGAAGTGTGGATATGTATCAGAATAGAATAGACTGGAATAGAATAGACTGGAATAGACTAGACTAGACTAGACTAGACTAGACTAGACTAGACAAGAATAGAATAGAATAGAATAGAATAGAATAGAATAGAATAGAATAGAATAGAATAGAATAGAATAGAATAGAATAGAACAGAATTAACCAGGTTGAAAAAGACCCTCAAGATCATCAAGTTCAACCTATCATCCAACACCATCTAATCAACTAAACCATGGCACCAAGCACCCCATCCAGTCTCTTCTTAAACACTTCCAGTGATGGTGACTCCACCACTTCCCTGGGCAGCACATTCCAATGGCCAATCACTCTTTCTGTGATGAACTTCTTCCTAACATCCAGCCTAAACCTCTCCTGGCACAGCCTGAGACTGTGTCCTCTTGTTCTGGTGCTGGTTGCCTGGGAGAAAAGACCAGCCCCCACCTGGCTACAACCTCCCTTCAGGTAGTTGTAGACAGCAATAAGGTCTCCTACAAGCCTCTGAAGAGAAAATACATTCATATAGCAAATAGCTCAGAGCAGCAGAACTAGTGCAGGCTATGGATTTGTGCCCTGGCTTGGCTATACAGCAGATAGTAATGCATGACTATTCCAAATGACTATTTGTCATGTCTAGGAACCTGACCTAGCATCTAAGAAAGGGTTAGGCACAGTTTGTGCTGCAACATTTCCTTCAGTGTAGGTGCCAGCACAGCTCTTTCCACTGCTTGGCTGCTGATTTTCATTAAATCTGTAGGGATACAATACCTCTGAGATTGTCAAATATGGTTGAAATTAGTCAAGAGGTTGAAAATTTGTTAGCAGCACATATATACACGCACACACATGCAGTGCGTGCCTGCAGAAGCATTGGCTCACAGGAAGCCAAGCTAAGAAGAATATGTAAAAAGCCCTCTGATCTATAAGCTGCTTATTCCCAGTGTGAAGCACAACAGCAGAATGCAGTTTATTAAAATCTCTGTCAGTGTGTTCCTAATTTAAAGTCTGGTTCTTTCTATAGGAGAGAAAAGAGGAGCCCCTCACGAGAGCCAAACGAGTCTCAAGTGTGTAACTGTTCATAGATTTGAAAGCTAGAGGACAATTGCACTCATGCAGTCCCATACCAAAAAGCTTACAGGTGAGGTAGTTCCCACATGAACAAGGCACAATCAGTGTCATAAATCACAGAATCACAGAATCACAGACTGGGCCAGGCTGGAAGGGACCACCGAAGGTCATCTAGTCCAACTTCCTCGCAGTCAGCAGGAAGCTGAGAAACACTTGGCTAAGACTGGAGTCCTATTCCCAGTTCTACTGCCATGTGGTAACAAAGAATTCAGCCTGGAACTGGGTAGAACAGGCCTCATAGGATGTTCTGGGACTTTAGCATTTCTCTTTTGAGGGGAGATTAGAAAAGGTTGGCTGACTTAGCTGAGAAAAATGGGGGTTGAGAGAGAATATAGCTATTCTCTATAAAACCAGCAGAAAGACAAGTGTGGGCAAGGCAGAAGCACTACCTAAAATCAGAGATTATTGCTAGCATAGAATTAGACCAAAACTATCAATAAGCTACCTAGTGAGCAGAGGAGTTAACTCCTGGATCTGCATTTTAACAGAAGTAGAAATAAATGACAAACACATGTAAGATGTAGCTTAATAAAAGATTGCCAGAAGGCTGCTTGACACAGCAGTGTGTGACTAGAAAAACTTAGACTCTGAAACCTCACACTACATCAGGTTGTTCACAGTCACATCCAGCCTGGCCTTAAAAGCCCCCAGGGATGAGGCTTCCACCACCTCCCTGGGCAACCTGTGCCAGTGTCTCACCACCCTCATGGGGAAGAACTTCTTCCTAACATCCAACCTGAATCTACCCATTTCTAGTTTTTTTCCCATTCCCCCCAGTCCTATCACTCCCTGACACCCTAAAAAGTCCCTCCCCAGCTTTCTTGTAGCCCACTTCAGATACTGGAAGGCCACAATTAGGTCTCCTGGGAGCCTTCTCCTCTCCAGACTGAATAGCCCTAGACTGAATAGCCCAAACTCTCTTAGTCTGTTCTCATAGGAGAGGAGCTCCAGCCCTCTGCTTATCCTCGTGGCCCTTCTCTGGACACCTTCCAGCACTTCCAGATCCTTCCTGTAATAGAGGCTCCAGAATTGGACACAGTGCTCCAGGTGTGGTCTCAGCAGAGTAGAACAGAGGGGGAGAATCATCTCCATGGCCCTGCTGGCCACACTTCTCTTGCTCCAGCCCAGGATGTGATTGACTCTGCTGCAAGTGCACACTGCTGTTCTCCATCCTCACAAGGTTCTAAAGCACTTCATTCTGCAGTTCAGAGGCTGGGATTTCAGAGTTGAGCTTTATCTTGCATTGGAAAAAGAGTGTGTCACAGGGCAAGTCTGCAGTGCAAAGACTCATTCAGCATATAAGGAGGTTTGGGATCTATCTTCCTCTATACATCACACCAAGTGGCATACCAGGCAATGTGGTTGCAGCTCCATCACTGCTTTCACTTAGTCTGGCACCATGTCCTCTCCTGTTTACAGGCTACCCCATTAGCAAGAAGCAGAGTGCTTCAACGTGTTTCATTACCATTTTCTTTGCTCATGCCCTATTTACTTGGCTTGGAAAATGTGTATAGCCCACAAGTGGGCTGAAAGAGTTTGACTAAAAATATAATTAACAGATAGCTGTGCAACACAGATGTAGTAACTGTGAAAGGCATCAGTCATAATGACAATTACATTGGACAGGCATAATTGAATGTCACTAAGCCACCCAACAGCATTCCATGTTATGTGGGTTTGATTTCTTCTCCCTGGGTAGGGATGAACAGATTGGTGGGAGTCTGAAGGGAAGAAAACAGAAAGAATTGTATCCTGGCTCGTACACTAGATGCTGAGCCTCACCTTCTACCAGCTCTATATCCTGGTATAATTTCTCCCAGTGTGTAGGAGCAGGAGAAACCTCATTCCAATGTGGCATACAGGCTGTATTTCAGTCTCACTTTATGTTTATCAGTAACATAAATCTCACCTCTTACAGTGCAGAACATCTCTTGGAGGCAGGAGCTCATTGACCACATGCCGCAGCAGTTGGAGAGGCATGCCTTCTAATTACTGGCACTCTGCAGCACTTACATCAACATTTGCAGTGGCAAGTAATAGTAATGAGCCACAGCATGGGGTGGTTCATACAACAAATAGCTCCCTTCTTACTTCTTGGGGTTTACCCTGGGTTTTTTTCTTTTCACTTTTCACATTTATGCCCAGCTCACCTTGCTCACCATGCCCTAAACCACAGACAGGCTCCAGGTCTGACAAAACTTCCAAGTTGGAATGAAAGAAAATGAAGGCACTAACCTTATCTGGATATTTGTCTGAGGCAGACATTTTCCCTGAGACACTTTGACATATTTTTAAAAGTGTATTTAGGTTAATGTTCCCTAAAGTATGGTAGGCTGTGACAGCATGGGTTTGTGTTACAAAACAATTGTCTTCTATCAAGTCAGAAGGAAGACTTTGTAGATCATAGGCAGAGAAAACTGATTGTATATCCATGCAGTTCAGAAGTATTAGCCATCTTCATTCAGACTGAACAGGTACCATGGGAACTGATGCAGCACTGAGCTACCAGTGTAAATAAATGAGGTCCACTTCAGTGAATAAAGATACAATGTTTTAAAACACATGTGAATGTTAAGAGAGCAAAGGTTTTGTACAGTTGGCTCTTTGTGGCGGCCTCCTCTTCATCTGTCACATCTCTGCAAGTTCCTCATAAGCAGGAACTATCATCTGGACACTTACAGACAGCTGTAGAGGATGCTTCTGGATGATGCAGCGTTCCTGTAACATAGAAGAGTAGGAGAAGGGTCCTTAAAGATCATCTATTCTAACCTCCCCGTCCTCCCCAGGTTAACACAGGTACATCTAGATCAGGTTGCACAGTAACACATCCAGATGGCTTTTGAAAGCCACCAGAAAAGACTCCACAGCCTCTCTGGGACAGATGTTTCCCCCCAGATGTTTCATAGACTCTTTGACAGTTCATGACAATTTCACACTTACTGATGACATCTGTGTTCTGAGCTACTGCTAATGTGCTTGACTCACTCATGTGTTGCTGTGGTTTGTGACAGTGCCACCCTGCCTGGAGCAGGGCACTGCACCAGCATAAAGAACAGAGCATGGTGGATGCCTTCCTCCTTTCCTGTAAATTGCCCCTGTCCCTGGTCACTTTTCCATGGCAGTCATCTTGGAGAAGTCAGCTTTTTCAGCATGCCAGCAAGAGCAGCTGTCAACCTATCTGAGGCAAAGCCCAGCCAGCATCAACCCAAGGATGCCCTGCCTCTTCCTGCAGAATATTTTAGAAATTCAATATAATATTAGAAAGTCCAGCTCACATTGTTGGGCTGTACAAAGGGTGACTTCCTAAGGGTGCCTAAGCTCCTAGCCTGGAGCTTCCCTCACCAAGCAGATAATACTTTATTATTTTTCTACCTGGGAGAACAAATTACCTTACTTTCCGCCTGACACCCCCCCACCCCCACCCCCCCCCCACCCCCCAATGCCCAGGGCCCCTTAGTCTTTCCTTATCTGAATTAAAGCACACAAGCAGTCTAGAGACTCATAGAGATGCTTTCAGCATCTCATACATAGTTCCTAGGACAAGTCCCTGAAGACCACTCATGTGCCACTGCACAAACTGAAGCAAAGTACACCCCACACGGCATGCAAAGTTTAGCTGCTTTATTTTCTAGTCTCTTTCTAGTTTTCTTTCTGTTAATACTTCAAAAAACACTACAGGTACCAAAACAGTTGCCAGGATCTTGACTAGCAACTTGCACATTTGAGCTAAAGAATCACCAAGGTTGGAAGAGACCTCAAAGATCATCAAGTCCAACCTGTCACCACAGACCTCATGAATAAACCGTGGCACCAAGTGCCACATCCAATCCCCTCTTGAACACCTCCAGGGTCAGTGACTCCACCACCTCCCTGGGCAGCACATTCCAATGGTGAACAACTCTTTCAGTGAAGAACTTTCTCCTCACCTCGAGCCTAAACTTCCCCTGGCACAGCTTGAGACTGTCTCCTCTGGTGCATTGGCCAGGAAAGAAGCCAACTCTGGTCATAACACATCAGTTCAAAGGGGTGTGTTGTCCAATATCCTGTTTCTGAGAAAAAGGAAGAGGACAGCCACATATACTGGTAGTGCTACAAAGTATCCTCCCTGCCTCCAGCAACTTGGGGACTGTACAGGCTGTGCAGGCAGTTTTTGTATAAATGATGTGATATATGCTTTCTATTTTTAGTCAACAGCACATAAAAGAAGCTTCTAGGATTTTAGTCTACTGAAGTAAGAGGCAAAAAGATTTTTAAACACTATTTGTTTCTGTATATAAAGAGGGAAGTACTGTTTATTTTCCCCCAATGTATTTCTGTTTTCCTCTTGTTCTTTCCATGCTGAAAATGAAAATATACCTGTGAGTGACATTTTAGCTGAAATTGATAAGAGGACTTACTACGGGGGAAAGAAGAAAGAAAGGAAGAAAGGAAGAAAGGAAGAAAGGAAGAAAGGAAGAAAGGAAGAAAGGAAGAAAGGAAGAAAGGAAGAAAGAGAGAAAGGGAGAAAGGAAGAAAGGAAGAAAGAGAGAAGGAAAGAAAGAAAAAGAAAGAAAGAAGGAAAGAAAGAAAAAGAAAGAAGGAAGGAAGGAAGGAAGGAAGGAAGGAAGGAAGGAAGGAAGGAAGGAAGGAAGGAAGGAAGGAAGGAAGGAAGGAAGGAAGGAAGGAAGGAAGGAAGGAAGGAAGGAAGGAAGGAAGGAAGGAAGGAAGGAAGGGAGGGAGGAAGGAAGGGAGGGAGGAAGGAAGGGAAGGAAGGGAAGGAAGGGAGGAAGGAAGGGAGGAAGGAAGGAAGGAAGGAAGGAAGGGAGGAAGGAAGGGAGGAAGGAAGGAAGGAAGGAAGGAAGGAAGGAAGGAAGGAAGGAAGGAAGGAAGGAAGGAAGGAAGGAAGGAAGGAAGGAAGGAAGGAAGGAAGGAAGGAAGGAAGGAAGGAAGGAAGGAAGGAAGGAAGGAAGGAAGGAAGGGAGGGAGGGAGGGAGGGAGGAGAGAAAAGAAAAAGAAATAAAAAAGAAAAAAGAAAGAACAGGAAAGAGGGAAATAGAAGGAGAAGGAAGAAAGGAAGAGAGGAAGAAAGGAAGAAAAGAAAGGGAGAGAGAGAGAAAGAAAGAGAGAGAAAGAGAAAGAAGAAGAAAGAGAGAGAGAGAAGGAAGCTGTTGAGTCTGCTTTTTTAAAAGTGAATATCCACAGTGCTGAACACTTGTTAAATGAGAAGATGGATGGTCAAACCCCCAGGTAAACAGTGTTAGTTAGCCAGCAGTTTTCCCAAATTGGGGACCACATTTTTAATATTGCCAGAGATGCCTGCCAACAGATGCTGAAGAAAGCCTGCACAATGTAAATCAGAAAGTTCTAGTGCTCCTACCATGTCTAGGACACACTCTGAGTGTCCTTTCCTGGCATTTATCTATTCATCTGCTACATATGTGCTATAGCACGGCTGAGCTGCCTAAGTTGAAATATTACTCAGTCTTGAACTCCCACAGATCTCAGTGTTTAGGTTTCTGAGGGGGGTGGGAAAAATCACAAAAGAAAAAGAAAATAGGAAGAAAAAAGATTTGGCTGTTTGCTCAGGAGTCTAGATGTTGGAGACAGAAAAACAGATACTGAAATTCTGGCAGCAGATGTCTGATGGTGTGTTTGCACAAACAGACGAGAGAGAAGAAGGCTTCACCCAATATAATAGGAATGTATCTGCAAGCAATTATTATGTCACTCTAATTTCACAAACAATACATATTAACTGGTACACAAATCTCTGTAAGTGCTAAATGAAATGCTAACCATTATACTCGGAATGCTTTTGCAGGAGAGATATTTTGTGACATCAGAAACTACTTTTCCTTCCACTCCATTATCTCTATTAGCTGGTAATGCGTGCTGAATCCCTGCCATGCGTTTGGTAAGTTGATCCTCATTAACTGAGTAAACAGAAACACAGCCTCATTGGCAAGGCGACTCAAGTGACCAGAGAGCACAGATCACTCTGGCCGGAGATCATCCATCCCCTATCATCCATCCCTGTGCCAGGATGTGAAGTTAGCCTGTAATTAATCAGCACTGGGGAGAGCAGGACCACAGATGGTGTCTGTAGCAGACACAATACTTCCACAAAAGCCCATGGCTATGACAGGATGCAAGACTTTGCTTTATAGGAAGCATATCCACCAGCATCAGGTGGATTTCAATCCCCCCCAAAACCTGGAACAACTTATAAAACAAAACAACATAAAGCTAAAAAGTGCAGAGCATGCAAATGCATAACTTGCTTTCGTTTCCTCCCATGCAACAGTGCAAAATGGCACAATTATCCTTCTTCTCAAAGACTTGAATTATAAATGACATTTCTAGTTCTCTATAAATGGGTAATTCTCACACTGTTTTGCAGTGGGCCTGATGCTTATTAACTCTGACCTCATATGTAAAATGCTACCAAACCAAGGACCCGCATCAGAAAAACGCTTAAGCACGTGCTGAAGTGCTGCAACGATGTTTTCAGAAGTAAGGCTCATATTTAAATACAAAGCAGGAGTGTCATTATGAGTTGAAAAGCATCCCTGGGCTTAAATTGCTCTGACTCCAAAGTGGCTGCATCTGCTTTGTCTCACACTGGAGCAGTTTGAATGGCCAAGCAGGGAGCACAGCTGTGCGGAAACAGCCCGAGTCCCCAAATCCACCAAGTTCACTTCTGCTGGCCTCTCTGCTCTGTTCAGTAAAATTGCATGAGCACAGCTTGCATCTCCTCTCACTTCTGTAAGTGTAAATCACCAGTAAAATCTCTGAGGAGGAGACTGAGTAGTGGAAACAGGGCGAGAGTAAGGCCAGCTCTTCTCTTCGTAGGTGCTCTGTAAAACTGCATCAATGCTGGAAAAAACTATCCCTAGGGGGGAAAACAAACAAATAAAAAGGAAAAACCTTTCTGTAAAACTGTCATGAACAACAGCTCAGGGTTTCCTACTGGGCTTCTGTCATCACCTTCTGATCATCCTTTAACTTTGTAGCTTATCTAATTATTCCTGAATCCCAGCTGAGTTTGATGAGCTCATTTCTCCCCTGACGGGGCTTTGGTGTAAATCCACCAACTGCACTTGCCTCAGTTTACATCAGCAGCAACGGGTGAGTGAAGAAATGACCCTGGTGGCCCTTACCCTCCCACTGTTAATCACAAAGACTAAGGATCACACCCAACAGCTCGTCCCTTGTGGGTTGTTTTGTGCAGGCATGGAATCCGTTGTAGGATTTATTAACGGGGAAGGTAGCGATGGCAGCGCTGTTCTTCCTGCCATTTGCATAACGTCTGTGCAGAGAGAGAGGGAGCAAGAATGTGAACATCTGGCTATACCCATAGCCGGGACAGAATTCCATTACCGTGTTGGCACGAGCCTGTGAACAAGGCACTGCTAAATAATTCATTAAATTAACAGAAATTGCATGTGGAAGATGTACACTAATCTAACGCAGAGGAACACTGTTCTCTGTGGCAGAACAAGCTCTGAAAGAATGAGGTATTTACCACCTGGTGTCGAATCAGAGCCTGGAAGGATGCTGCTCTTCCTCCAGTGAATTTAGTATGGGATAAAAGCTTGGAGGAAATTCATTACCCAGACCTGTGGATGTTCATTCTACATCACGAGGTCGACAGTTTCTCTCCTTCCCCACAGCAGGCATGCCACTGGGCTGCAGAGGGACCCTGTACAAGCACTGTCAAGACAGAAAATATGATATAACCAGGACAAACACTGAGTGTGTCACTTGGAGTAGCAACTTGTCCAGCATCGCTCTCCAGACTAGGCTTGCAAAGAGCTTTAAGCTAAGCACAACACATGGCTTCTGCCCTGCTTGGGTAGATGCATCTCCCAACTGCTGAACAAAAGCCATGAGGCTCAGCAGATCTCCCCAGGGCCAGAGCTACACCACCAAGACCCCAGGCAGAGGAACTTAACAGTCTCAGAGGAGCTGGGAGCAAGTCCCAGGGCCAGGATTCCTGCTGCATTTGGGTACATCTCCCCACTCAGGAGAGGCATTTCCTCACTCTGTGTGATGAGAAGTCTTCGTGTCCTTGTTGTCTACAAGCAGTTGAAATACTCACAGGATTAAGCCACAGAAGAACCTTCTTAAACAGCAATGAGAGCATAATCAGAATCAGCATCAGCTGGAGAACTCCGACAGAAGCTGCACAGTGCCAGCCACTTATTCATGTTTAATTCAACTATCTCTAATTTGCCTAACACACAGAATTTGCATTTCCTCTGAATTTCCTATATTAGCTTCCATATAGCACAACACTGGCTCCATGAGAAACCCACTTCTTATCTCTTTGTAAGGCAAATATTTTCAGTCTCTTTTATTGGCTTTTATTATTATTATTATTAATTTATTTTTCAGGCAATGTAATCAAGTGCAGTTCCTCTCTATTCTTTTGCAAACAACTACTGAGAAGATGCCAAACTGTGTGAGATCTCTGTATCACCTGAATGAATGCCACTCTCAGAAAGGACTGTGCTTTCATCTTAATTGCTAGCTAGCAACAAAAGTGTGGCAGTTCAGCACTTCAGTATAAATCAGTGATGGAAAAGAAATCCTAACAATTTACTAGAGAAGAGATCTTCTTTTACTGTGAGTCTTTTATAATGCTGCAAAGAGAATTACACAGCCTACTTGCTCTGCTAACACAATATTTATAAATCCCCATTATGCCAGCTTCCATCATTTAAAACTTGTTTTTTTATTTCTATTCCTGAGCAATTTGAAAGTGTTCTGTGTTCTGGTAAACACTGGAACTTCACAGTACCCAGGACTTGGGAGTTTACAAATGAGCTCTACGAAGCACTTGTCACTTAAAACTTATTTTTTAATGAACTCCACAGCTCTGAGGCCTGTGAAGTATCACCCTGAATAGGTGTGTGATTCATTGTAACACATTTAATGGCAGGGCTTCCATTAGTCAGCATGAAATTTGGCCAGTGTGGCTGGCCCCACTCCAAAGGATACTACAGCTCCCAAACTCATGTGCTTAGGCAGCCTGATGTGCCCCTGTACTCAGCACTGGTTAGGACACACCTTGAGTACTGTGTCCAGTTCTGGGCCCCTAAATTTAAGAAGGACATTGAGACACTTGAACATGTTCAGAGAAGGGCAATGAGACTGGGGAGAGGTTTGGAGCACAGCCCTATGAGGAGAGTCTGAGGGAGCTGGGGTTGTTTAGCCTGGAGAAGAGGAGGCTCAGGGAAGACCTTATTGCTGTCTACAACTACCTGAAGGGAGGTTGTAGCCAGGTGGGGGTTGGTCTCTTCTCCCAGGCAGCCAGCACCAGAACAAGAGGACACAGTCTCAAACTGTGCCAGGGGAGATTTAGGCAGGAGGTGAGGAGAAAGTTCTTCACAGAAAGAGTAATTGGCCATTGGAATGTGCTGCCCAGGGAGGTGGTGGAGTGTCTGTCCCTGGAGGTGTTCAAGAGGGGACTGGATGTGGCACTTGAAGCCATGGTTTAGTTAGTCATGAGGTGTTGGGTGATAGGTTGGATTTGAAGATCTCTGAGGTCGTTTCCAACTTATTGATTCTATGATTCTATGATCTGGCAGTCACTCAGCCCAGCACAATGATTACAGTGTTAAAAAAAGGACTAGTGACCTGAAATACTCATCCTCACCTTAAAAGAGCTCAATCTCAGTTAGAGGGGGGGAAATTGAGGGTCTGTTGGGTATGCAGGAGCAAAGGTGCCTAAGACCAAGGAGAGCAGTGAGTATTACCTTCCCCAAGAAACAACTTTCTATCACAGAGAGTTAAACTGAGAATTACTGTAAAAAATAATCCAGTTTCTATTTAAATAGGATTATTGTATCTTGCCATTAAAGATAGGGTTTTTTTCCTGGTTAAAATGCCAAGACTCTTATTATAAACAAACCCAGCCTTTTCCACCAGGCCATGGTGATTGAGTGCTCTAAATGCGCACCCACAAGCCAATGTGAACCACTCATTACCATTTGAAGTTGACATCCAAACTTCTCCAGCAGCTGGTCCCTGTACCCAATTAGTGTTCCTTGACAGGACCTGAATATTAAGTTGGTGCAGGTTTTAATTAAATATTGAAGAATTATGGTGACGTGACGTGACAGCCTACTGCAAAATAATTTACCATATTCTGTTACATTGTTATTGTAAAACCATTTTCCTAGCGTGTTTAATCTTCTTAAAACCTGCTGCTCAATGAAATGACTGTGTTTTGCTATGTATCAAATAATGATAAATGGTATCTTGCATTTACATGTGCCTTCCATATCCAAGGAGCAGAGTACTCACTCCTCCTTACCTGCCTCCCTCCTTCCCTTGAATAGAAAAACATTGCTTCCCACCATTGAGAAGTCTGAGATTTTTAGAAGAGATCCTCAGGAGGGACACTTGTATTTTAAAAGCTGGGCTCGTGCTTAACATGTGCTATTAGCATCAAAGACAGAGAGGTCAAAATGGATATTGCAAGTCTGTACAAAACTCCTTTGTGTAGAAGCTCAGGTCCAAAACTGCCAATTCACGTGACTGATGTCTGGATGCAGTTTGTGCGTGCATTGGCTGATAAATGAATCACAAACCCCTCTGCTCAACAGCAATTAGCTGTGTAATAAAATGGGCTGGATCCTGGCCTGCCTTTCAGCTGCACAGAGCATGATGAAATTCCTTGGCTAAGTGCAACCCAGAGCAGGATATACCTTTCAAGTAACAAAGGTCTCTTCCAACCTGGTCTGGTCTGGTCTATTCTATTCTATTCTAGTCTAGTCTAGTCTATCATATTCTATTCTATTCTATTCTATTCTATTCTATTCTATTCTATTCTATTCTATTCTATTCTATTCTATTCTATTCTATTCTATTCTATTCCATTCCATTCCATTCTATTCTATTCTCAGCTGGTACTGGGTCAGCCTAGTTTGGAAATATTTATAAAGCTATGCTAATGCTTCTTTTCGGTTTTTATGCAGTGCTAATGCCCCCATTAGCCAGCCAGTGATCCATTGTGCTTATCCTTCCATGCACTGTGAGATCACGTGGACCTCCATGATACCAATACTTGAATATCACTGGCTCTCTGAATGACAGAAAATTGGATTTTTTTAATCAACTTTGTTTGAACAAAACTAGAGGAGGAACCTAAGCTCTCTGACCACTTGCTACATTTTTCAAAGGTTAGGAAGATCTTTTTTCCATCATGAGCAGGAAAAAATGCAGAGTTAATTTCAGCAGCACTGACACTGCTGCCATTGTGCAGGCAGAAACTCAAACTTCCCAGCTGTCTTGCTGGCTCAACACTCCATTAGACAATAGAAAGGGAAGAATAAATGCTGGAAATTTTGTTTGCAGGAATAGCTCAAGGGTAGGATGTTAAATTGCTTTCATGAACAGTGTTCTGGAAGCTACCTAATCATCATACATCATTATTATTATTATTTCTCCCCTTTATAATCTCCAGATTATTATTATTATTATTATTATTATTATTATTATTATTATTATTATTATTATTATTATTATTATTATTATTTCTCCCCTTTATAATCTCCAGCTTCTAGGGACATAATGACACACTGCTGTTTCTCAAAACCATAAGTACGGCAAATGAAACTTGGGGCCAGCATCATCAAGAGTAGCAGCTAAAAGCACACACAGCACTGTGAAACTTCTTTGTGTGGGCTATAGCATAAGGATGGCTTGGCTTCCTCCCTTCTCCCCAGTCCATAAAGAGCAGGGACTGCCCTGGCAATGCCAGCCACTGAATGGAAATCATTTTGGCAACAGACAGGGGTAAGGAATTATTTGTAGACAGTGTGATCTTATCTTCTCCATCTATAGAACCCATGGGCTGGCCTGAATGTCACTGCAGAAATCCTGCTCAGTGTCAGTCTTACCTGGTATGATGCAACAGATATTTTTCAATGTTCAAAAAGCATCTAGATGTGGTGCTTGGGGACATGGTTTAGTGGTGGACTTGTCAGTGTTAGCTTCATGGTTGAACTTGATGAGCTCAGAGGTCTTTCCCAACCTTAATGATTCTACGATTCTACCTTCCCAGAGCAGGGCTGTTCCTCCATGGCACCTCTGCAGAGAGGCCACCCATGCTAGTGGCTGTCCTGCAAACAGCATGGGTGACATCTTCCTGCTGGAACAGGGAAAAGAATTTTTTCTCCTCTCATGTCCTCCTTAATGTGTATTCATCTTTCAAACCTAGCAACTAGGATTTCTGCTATGGAAGTGCTTTGGGGATCCCATGTGACAAAAGCTTTAAAAGCATAAAGGGAACTATTAGTTTTTATGAATCCCTGAAGGCTATTCTGAGAGTTGCCCAAAGGGAACACATGAGCAATCTCAAGGAGAAGAAATATTATTTTTCAATAAGGTATAAAATATTTACTATCTGCCAGTGATGGGCACTGAATGATTTGTGGGCATTACTTCGACATTGCAGTGGTTAAGGATGCATTTCACCCTACACTGCCAATCATCAGAGCAGTATATCAAAACCTAAAAGCCTCCTACCAGTATAGATATATTGACTGCATTTGAAAACATATATAACTCACCATGTATAACTTAACCTTAAAGCTGTGTGGTTTATAAATACCTGCACATCTGCTGTATGCATTTCCTGTCGGGTGAAACAGCTGATAGGTTTTGTTGCTCCAGAAAGAAAAATCAAGGTTCTGTTTTCACTTCACATGCAGGAAATTCAGATGCCTTCCCTGCTATTTACATAGGGTGGTCATACTGCATCCTGTCAAGTGGCAAATAAGAGCTTCCTCCACAGCCAGAGGAGAGCAAAAGGTAGCCATAGGGATAACTTAACTTCTCTGTCTTAGATCTTCTCTTCAGATGGGAGCAGTTTGCTCTCTGGGATGCCGATCTCTTGACACGTCACAGAGGGGTTACTTATCCCAGAGGCGAGACCATATAAGGGATGAAAAATGAATGCCTGGTGATAAAACAGATATATTGCTATTTATTTCAATATTATTTTCTGAAAGTTTTTGATCAACATCCTTACAGCTTGTAGATCTGTGCAAAACTCCTCAGAAGAGTGGAGTCTCTGCTCCACCAGTTTTAATCCATTTAGAATAGAATAGAATAGAATAGAATAGAATAGAATAGAATAGAATAGAATAGAATAGAATAGAATAGAATGCAATGCAATGCAATGCAATGCAATACAATACAATAAAATACAATACACTACAATACACTACACTACACTACACTACACTACACCAGGTTGGGAGAGACCTTCGAGATCATCTAGTCCAACCCAACACCATCTAATCAACTAAACCATGGCACCAAGCACCCCATCAAGTCTCTTCCTAAACACCTCCAGTGATGGTGACTCCACCACCTACCCGGGCAGCACATTCCAATGGCCAACCACTCTCTCTATAAAGAATTTCTTCCTCACCTCTAGCCTAAACCTCCCCTGACACAGCTTGAGACTGTGTCCTCTTGTTCTGGTGCTGGGTGCCTGGGAGAAGAGACCAACCCCCACCTGGCTACAACCTCCCTTCAGGTAGTTGTAGACAGCAATAAGGTCACCCCTGAGCCTCCTCTTCTCCAGGCTAAGCAACCCCAGCTCCCTCAGCCTCTCCTCACAGGGCTGTGCTCCAAACCCCTCTCCAGCTTTGTTGCTCTTCTCTGGACACATTCAAGAGTCTCAATGTCCTTCTCAAACTGAGGAGCCCAGAACTGGACACAGGACTCAATGTGTGGCCTAACCGGTGCTGAGTACAGGGCAGAATGACTTCCCTGCTCCCTG
Organism: Melanerpes formicivorus; assembly: GCF_026170545.1. NCBI lineage: Eukaryota > Metazoa > Chordata > Aves > Piciformes > Picidae > Melanerpes > Melanerpes formicivorus. The sequence goes on along the minus strand of NW_027142423.1, from coordinate 2,426,345 downwards.
CTCCTGCTCCTACGTTCAAAAGCCCAGTGGACTGCATTTTTAATTTTGGCTTCCACTGAACTCAAACCGAGCTGAAAGGCTGTGGGTATCATAGTTCAGCATACAAAAGTATTCAGAGCTCAAAGAGTTTACTGGCTTCAGAATGAGCAAGGTAAATCCCTTCGTTTTTTCACTTTTTTCCTACCAAATATTAAGTTCATTCTCAAATTGATTTGAAACAACAAATTTAAACAAAGCCTTCCCATTTGCAGCAAGGCTGTTATGTAGATGGGCATATAAAGCTCTAGGTCCCTTGAGCGATGTTATTCTTCTGAGTGCATCACCCAGTGGTAGCACTGGACCTCAGGAAGCCCTAATTACACGCTTCTGGATTATTCACAGGAGTGAAGCCTGGAAGATCAGGCTTCCCTAATGAGAGATTACTTCACCCAAACCTGACATATAGCCACCTCTGATATGGATTGCAGTAGCATTTAACAGTGCACAGCAAGATAACCCAACTAAATTAGGACAAGAAGTGGGAAAGGAATGATGCTGCCAACAGAAACACTAGGGAGACTGTAAGTAGGCAGATTGCAGCTACCCGAGTTGTAACCAGGCCAAGGAGCCAGGGGGGATGCTGACAGCAGCACAATAGTGGCTGCACTGTTCTAGGGATCTGAAGGAACAAAAACATGGTTTATCTCATATTAAACTGCACAGCCCTCTTATAACAGGCTCAGGTGGGAGTAAAGAGCAATACATTGGAGTCAGCTCTGCGGTTTGCAAAAGAGCTCTGCTGTAGCTGCTATCTTGGTATACCCTGCGCAGTGAATGACCCAGCTAACCCTGTCTGGCTGCATGCTCTGAAGGAGGACTCAGAAATGTTCTGCAGCTATTACAGTTGCTATTACTTTTCCAGTGCTTGCTTGCTTTATGAATCTGTCTGGGGTCATTAGGAAGTTTCTGAATTGTTTGAGACTTTAAAACTCTTTGGGTACCTATGAATTAACTGAGCCCCCTGAAATTACAGCCTAAAGTAAATCAAGAGTCTAACACTGGATGCATGCCTGAATAGATCTATGAGTCCATCAGCAAGCTTAGATGCTCTCCCTGCGTACCAAATTCCTAGTGAGTGCTTTGCTGCATTATATAATAGAATAGAATCATAGAATTGCTTCAGTTGGAAAAGACCTTTAAGATCATCAAGTCCAACCATTATCTGACTCTACCAAGTCAGATAAATCATGTCCCTTAGCTGCTAAATCATGTCCCTTAGCACTACATGTATGCATCCTTTAAACACATCCAAGGACAGGGTTCCAACCACCTCCTTTGGGACCCTGTTCCAGTGTTTGATAGTCCTTTCAAGTGAGGAAGTTCCTTCCAACATCCAGTCTAAAACTCCCCTCATGCACCTTGGGGCCATTCCCTCTCAGTCCTCTCACTTGTTATTAGGGAGAAGAAGCCAACACTACAACCTCCTTTCAGGTAGTTGCAGAGATTTGGAAGTTCTCCCCTTCTCTTTTCCTCTAGGCTGAACAACCCCAGTTCTGTCAGCCACTCCTACATGGGGGCTTCATTCTGCTCCCTATCCCTATCTTCCTGTTCAGAGGGCTGGACATCCAGTGAACAACTGGTGCTACTACTAAAGACTGAGGCAAAAAAAGGTATTGAGTAGCTCAGCCTTCTCTTCATCCTTGACCACTGTGTTCCCCACTGCATCTAGTAAAGGACAGAAGTTTGCCTTAGTCCCATTTTCCACTGCTTAGCTTCAGCCTGAGAGGATCTAAAATGACTACAGAATTGGTCAGCCTTAAACTGTGGAATAAGCTCCCTCAAGACTTAAGGTCCTTGTTTCTCTAACCTTGTCTTCTCTAAAACAAATACAGAGCAATATATGCATTTTTTTTCCCAAAGAAAACAAAGCCAAAAAAAACCCAAACAAAAAACTGATAAAGCTGTACCAAAAGAAGACATTCCAGGGCACATACTTCTCTCCAGAGGAGGGAAAAGTAAACATCACATGAGAGAGATTAAATACATCAGCTAAGACATCAGTACAAGGCATTCAGATATTGTCAAGATGAATGTATGCAGGTTAAAAATCTGAATCTTGAACCATTCAGTTAATTTGTTGGATGGTCAGCTGTGATAACTACGTCTTCTCCCTTAAAACCACTGTGGAACTGGAAAGTT